>NC_056743.1:1392860695-1393100695 GCF_019279795.1 Protopterus annectens
TGGATTTCTTTGAGACAGTTACCCAGGCTACAGATGGTTGAAATGAGATCCACACAGCCTACCTATACCTTGCTAAGGCCTTGACACCATTCCCCAGTCAGGTATCATAGATGAACTCACCAACCTAGGCATGAATCCATACATCACAAGATGGATTGCTAACTGGCTCACAGATAGATCCCACAAATTAAAAGTTGCTGGCTACATGTCAGACTCTACACCGGGTAACAACTGGTGTCCCCAGAGTTCAGTCCTGGGGTCCCTCCTGTTTGGTATAGATTTCTAAAGTACATGCCAACACAAAAGGGTTGTGGTTGACTACGCTTGCTGAACTGTAAAGTGTTTGCCATAATAGATTCCCAGATGACACAAATATTGTCCAGAAGGGACTCTATAAGACAGATGTGTGGTGTCAGAATCTTGGCCTCAAGCTCAATGTGGAAGAATGCATAGTAATCCCCTTTGGTGAAAACAAAGTACCAACAAACTACCACATAGGTGTTACCCCTTAAAACTGACAAGGTAATAATGGATCTGGGGACACAAGTAGATAGTCATCTTTCCTTTGCCAACCATGTTGCCAAAGTGACTGGGAAATCCTATGTGGCCCACCTGATCAACAAATGGTTTGCATCAGGATCAAAAGAGGTAGTGGTGGCCCTCATCTTAAGTCATCAGACCCATCATTGAGTACAATGCACCATTTTGGATGTACTCAACTAAGATATCCAGCAGCTGTAGAGACCACAGAGGTACCTCACCAAGAGGATTACTGGCCTCAAACAGTTGTATTATGCAACACAACTGATAAAACTAAATCTGTTCTCCGTTGCATACCACCCACCAGAGGTACACACTGCCTAACATACAGAGCCATGTCCAACACATAACTGTTGAACATGCTCCATCTAGGTATAACAAAACTGAGTCGCACTACACACCCAGGGATATGAACCTCATCACAACAATGAATACAACATGCTGGTGGGATAGAGTACCATCCCAGATACTTGCCTTACTGTGGAACAGAGTCCCAATGTACATCAGACAGAGCCCCTCGCTGACATTCTTCAATAGGAACCTTGATGAGTGGATGGGAAACAGACAATTCACGCCAGGCATCACATCAGCAGCCCCACTAGAAAGGGGCTTAGGGTACTAACTATTAGAACTAGGGCTTGGGAGACTAGCCAATGGGGTGGTGAAAGCTGCACAACTTGCCTAGGCTAATATATGCCTTGTGAAGATAGTCTACTACATACCTATGAACCTATGTGACAAGTACATGTCTACAGCTAGTAGATGTGCACTTCATTGTACAGTCATGTTGTACAGCAGGCACATGGACCACATACACTGTAATGCTTACAGATACCGTGGCTGTTTTGTACAGTGGGTGAGATGTGTACCTCATGTCTTTTGTGCCATTGGGATGTGTGCTGGTGGGACAGTCCTGGATGGCTCCCTGTCTTGGTCACCCTCTTACACACATCTCTGCCCATCCATCTTTGGCTTATTATACTGTGTTCCCCCTACATATATATATATATATATATATATATATATATATATATATATATATATATAGGTACATAGGTAAGTAATAGGCTATCTGCCTGAAGGCATATATTAGTATGGCCAGAGTGTGCAGCTATCACCACACATGGGGTTAGTTCCCTAGGCCTCTTTGTAGTAGAGCTGATGAAGTGATCCATGGTGTGACAGTTCAGTTTCACATACACTCATCAAGGCTCCTCTGGAAGAGTGACAGTTATGGACTCAGCTTAATGTAGGTTGGGAGCCTGTTCCAAAGCAAGGGAAGTCTGTGAGTTAGTAATATAGCCTTCCAACATGTTCCATTCATTGTTGTGATGATGATATCCCTAGAGCATGTGGCACAGTGAGCTTGGGTTTACTTCAGATAGCGCATGTACATGAGTTCTGCATTGGACATGGACCTGTATGTTGGGCAGAGATCGCCTGAGTAGACAGTATGCAATAGAGTACAGACTGAGTTAAATTCAGTCTTGTTGCATGGGGAAACTGTTTGAGGCCAGTAATCCTCTTGTTGAAGTACTTCAGTGGTCGTTCCAGCTGCTGAAGGTGCCTAGTCAGATTCATCGCAAGTGTGCCGTGATACTCTCTGATGGGTCTGATGACCGATGAGTAGAGGGAACCTCCTTTGACCTACATGCAAAGACCTTGGCAAGTTGTGGGAACACATAGCATGATTTTCTAACCACTTTGTGAATGTGTTTCCGGAAGTAGAGATGACTATCCACATGTGTCCATAGATCCCTTATTATTATCTCCATATTTAGGGTGTTGGCACCTATGTGGTATTTGTATGACTGTAGCTCGAGGCCATAATTTTGACACCACATTTGTCTGAATGAGACCCTTTTTAAGGATGTCTATGTTGTCCCAAACATCGATTATGACAACCTTTTTGCAGTCATCCACAAACTTTGCTAAACATAGCCCTCATGTGTTTGACTGTATTTCTGAAAAGTATACACCAGACAGGAGGGGTCCCAGGACTGAGCCATGGGAGACAGCAGTTGTTAGCAGTTTGAACAGGAGACTACATTTCTTACCTTGTGGGATCTATCTGTGCCCCAGCTGGCAATCCATCAGATGACATACGTGTTTATGCACAGGTTGTTAATTTTGTGGATACATGTGTGTGTGATGTTGGAAAAGGGCTTTTCAAGGTCTATGTAGGCCATGTGGAGCTCATTTCATTGATGTATGCCCTGGGTGACTGCCTTGAATACTTTCTAGCAGGTTTAAGAACCATGATCTGCCCCTGACCAAACCAAACTGGGTAGGGTTGGTTGTTTGGAGTCTCCCAATATCTCTGTTTATGAGTTCCATAATGATGGACTCCATGGCCTTGCAGATCAGGCTTACTAGGCTTATAAGACTATAGTTCCCATGGTCTGTTGTGCACCAACACTTGTGGAGTGTGCCAAATGTTGCTGTAACCCATTCAACAGTTTCATATCCTGTACAGAGGGTGAGTCTCAACAGACTGTTCAGGGGAAGGGTCTGTTTGTTTTGGAGTTCACATATGACACAGCCAGGGAAACCATGTCATCCCGTAGACGCTGTGTTTTTAGGTTTGGCTAGAGCTGTTTAACCATTGTATATGTGATTTCTGGGTTTTCACAATCTCCAGGTATGGTAATATGTATGAACCTGTCTGACAAGATGTTGCCAATGTCAGTCGTGTACATGTATTCATTTACACTTTGCACTGACTCAGAACATATATGAGTTTTCATTGATATGTATGACATAGCAAAAGAAAGCCTCGTGGTTCTCTATGGACTCTTTGGAAATATTTTTGCCAGAACATGGCTTGGATAATGTTAGGAGTGCTCCTTGTTTCTTGATGATACTGATCGGAGATTTATTGATCTTCTTTGCATTTTCACTTTCTTTGAACAACTTACGTACTTGTAGTACATAGTTTGATTATGACAGGGGTCCAATATATTAGATGGGTCTGTTTTCATATCACTGTGTGCACAAGGCAGGATTGGTGAATAGTGACAAGTGTCTGGAGTAAGAACTGCAACTGCCAAATATCTGTGGCCCACTGCTGTACTCAGACATGGCCTAAGTGTGTGAGCATGCCCAGTATGACCTTTCAGTATGTTGTTGACTGACATTTGCTTCATTTGTTTAAGTGTGTGAGCATGCCCAGTATGACCTTTCAGTATGTTGCTGACTGAAATTGTCTAAATTTGTTCAAGTGTGTGAGCATGCCCACTATGGGCATATATACTATATGTGTGTGAAAAATCAAGCTGGTTTTTACTTCAGGGCTCACCTTTGTGTTGTACATCGACAGGAAGCATGCTGTGCATGCAGGGGTTCAATGAGTCAATTTGCATAGACTTATCAACATTTCTACATACAGGGGGACAACTATTATTTGTACATTTCTACCCAGGGGGCACACCTGATTGTTACTGTGGGTGTACATAGGATGAGGGTTACACCTGACACTTATACACATTTGCTAGGCCCGCAGTGCTATGGTAGGTACTCCATTTCAGTCTGTACTGTTGCCTATTACACTGGCTTGAGGCATACTACTGTAATACAGATCTTAGCTTCCAATTACACACATTAGTTTGTGACTTCATAGCCTACCCAACCCACATCACACTGCCTGGACTGCTATCTGTTATCTTTGACATTCTTTTGATAGATATGTGTCTGTTGAAAGTGCATGTTTATGAAATGCTGTCATGGCTTAGTGGCTCAATACTGTGACTATAGTGCACAGTATCCTGAGTTCGAGCCCTGTCACTGCTTTTTATTTTCCTGCTGGGCAGACCTGACTGGTTAAGGAACAGTAAAGGAGGTGTGAGCGTGTTTACCTGACTTTTCCCAACTTTGCCCGACTTTGCCCAACATTGCCCAACGTTGCCCGACATTGCGCTGGTTAGCACGATGCGCAGCTATGTGCAATTGTATTTAAATATGAAAAAGAAAAAACCTCCGTCGTCGTACCATAAAGGGCTATCCTCCACCAGTCACTTAAATATTCCACCAGGCATTCGTAAGGAATAACCGGCTCCAAGTAATTCCTTCGTTTTATTAACACAAAAATTCACAAAACCACAACCTGAGATAAAATACTGGTGATTGCGCCAGATTTTTTAAAAAACTTCATCAGAATCACAGTTGCAATGAAAAAACAGCTATCTTTTATATTCAAAGTATGAGCCCTTATTGGTTAGCTGATAAATTCACAATTAATGGATGTCATACTCTCAAAATTGTAACCCTTCATTCCCCTGCTGTTATTTTGGTCAAGATAAATACTTTTCCTATTATACATAAAAAAACTGTTATCTGTTATCTAACCATACATAGAATTAATGCTGTTGTGAAATGCAATATATTCACAGACTGTGAATATCAAAATATTCGTTGTTATAAATTCAGTCATGAACAGAATCAGCTATATACATATATTATTATAAATACAAATGTAAATATAGATATAAATATAAATATAAGCATAAATATAAGCATGAATATAAAGTGCAAAGTGCTAAAAAATATATATATATGTAATAATAATACCATGGTGTAAATGCATCAAAATACATAGGAAATCATGTAAATAAATAAATAAATAAATAATTCCATTTGTCAACAAAATTCACTCAACCATTTTAATTCCAGCCTATATATATGTTATATTGTTCTTATTTAAAAACTCATATAAATAATTAGAATTAAAATACAATGTATACTTGATTAAATAATCAATTATGCATAATATATTACATTATAAAATATACTTATAAAATATATATAAAATTTGTATACTATAGAAAATGTATGTATGAAATATGTATAATTATTTTGTTATTATTTTGTTACTATTTGAGGTTGTTTGCTACTATTTGGTTATTTGCCAAAAGTTTAAGGCTGGCTTTATAGAGAGATGGTCATTCATCCCTTTAGGTCCACAAGCATCCAATTTAAGTTGCCAGATTAACTCTCTGTACTCTAATAGGGATTCCCAATCCACCTCTATCATTCTTTTTACTTTCTAATACAAATTTAAAATTGGCTTTTACACAAATATTTGTGTGTCTAAATAGGCATTGTTCTCATTTCTCCTGGAAATGTCCCTCATGTGCTCATAAATGTTTTCTAAGTTGGCGCTCAGTCTTGCCCACATAATATAATCCACAGGCCACACAGTAGGCAAGATATACCACCCCTTGGTATTGCATGTAAAATATCCTTTAACACTGAGCTTACCTTCACAACCTTTAAGAGTTACTTTTCTCGCCTGATATAAATGAACATTGCCCACATCTACCACATTTATGTGTGCCAGCCTTTTATTACCCTTTTTCTGACAAATTTTTCTTTTCAAATAGTTTTTAAAATTTAAATTTTTCTATATGTAAATCTTAATGGCTGTTGAAAACAGATAAACTATTGGACATATTGGAAAAAATATTCCAAATTTCATGTATTCCCTTTTGTATCCATTCACATCCTTTATGGTAAGTAAAAATCAATCTAGGAATTTCTTCATATTAATATTTACATTTATACCTTTCCTATTATTTGACATAGTAGCATCACCTTTAATAAGGGGAGTATTCTGTATTTCGTTTTTTCATTACTTCCTTTTACATTCTTAATTAATTCTACTGCAACCTCTTTCCATAAAGAAGCTTTGTATTTTATCCATTTCACACCTACACTCTTTGTTGTCACTGGTCATCCTAGATGCTCTGACCATTTGCCCTTGATAATATTCCTTTTCAAATATAGGGGGTGATCACTTGAAGTGTACATATGTGTTTGAAAACAACTTTTCCTATATACCCTTGATTGGTAAATCTTATCTACTCTGTTCTTAGTTATAGTTACATCAAGTTGGCATATTCTATATTGTATTGATAATGTAAACTCAAAAGTTTGTAGTCATGTATGTATTTTTATAAATTCCTCAATCAGTGATGTATCGCCGTTCCATACAATAAAAATATCATCCAAAAATCGAAATATTGTTTTATGTATCCCCAAAATTTAGATTTAAAACAAATTCACTTTCCCAGTAGAGCATTATAATATGAGATTGGGGCACAGGCTGACCCCATAGCAACTCCCAACCTGGTGATATATATCCCCCTGAAAATAAATGAAGTTATTCTTCAAAACTACCTCAATATATTCTAATACCAATCTGAAGTCAGTATTATTTAAGAATTTGAATTCAATTAGCTTTTCCTCAAACCATTTAAGTCCGATACTATGGGGTATTACTGAGAAAAGATCTTTAACATCTATAGTAATAAACCCATCATTTTCATCATAGGGAATAACATTGAATTTCTCCAAAAATCCCATGAATCAATTAATATATGGGGATAGTAGTTATAAAATGGTTTGAGTTTGTTATCCACAAAATTGCCAATGTTTGAGTCTTAGAGCACTGTGAGGTAACAATAGGCCTTAGTGGGGGGTTTTGTACGTTCTTATGTATCTTGGGTATCCCAAAAACCTCAGGAATTACAGGCTTGGGTACCCTCAAAAATTTATATAAGTCCAGGTCTATAACACCTTGCATCAGATTGTCCTCCAGATAGTGGTCAATTTTACTATACCAGATATTCATTTCATTCCTTGATGCTATCTGATATCTATTTGCCTGGCTCAAAATTTCAACCATCCTATTGGTGTAGTCCCAGTGGTCCATCAAGACTACCCCACCCCCCTTATCGGGCTTCATGATTCTAATTCTTTCGTTGTCCTGTAACATTTTTAACACTTTAACCTCATCATCCGTTAAGTTCACTTCGGGAGGAACACAAGTGAACCAGTCGTCCGGGTTGAGCGGATCCATACCCTGCGCACAGCGCAGTCCGGAAGGAGCGGATACCCATGAGGGGAGGACCGGAGGAGTGAGGGAGAATGGATGGTTTGACTCTTCTCGTGGTATTGGCACCCAAGGAACTTTATTAGGCTCAAGCGGGAATAATGGCAGTAAGACTGATACGCGAGCCAAACAACGTGGACTGGACTGCTATAATGATGTAGATCTTATGGAATGGCTCGACCGTTCGTTTTCAAAGGTGGAGAATGGACCGGACAATGAACGCCATGACCGGAGCTGCTATAAAGACAATTGTAAGACCTTAGAATACGAACTGAATAGATACAGGAATCTATGCCTGGATAACTGGTATCTATTACAATGTGTAGAACGTAAAATAGTGCCGAAAGGCCTCAGGCTTAATAAATACCCTAATAACATACGGGGAAATGGTGAGTTATTTACAGCCATTTCTGACATTTTGAATGAATGTGGTTTGCAAATTTTAAAAGCTATGATTAAGAGTAATACAGATATTTTGGTTGAAAGTAAAAAAAGAATTGATGTAACACAAAAAGAAATTAAAAATGATTTGCTTTTTACTATTAAAGAGTATAAAGAAATGTATCAGAAAGTGTTATATGATGTTGACAATAATGTGGTGGTTAACCACAAAAGGAAATTAAAGAAATTGGATAGGGATATTCGGGATTATCAAGAAGGGAGGGCTTATATAGATCCCAATACCAACAAAAATAACACGAGATTTTTAAGGAATCAGAATATGGGGTGGAATGGTAGGGACAATATGAGTAACCCATCTAGGCCATTTAAGGATAATTCAACAAGACCATACAGGAATATGAGTGGGGAAAACAACACCTGGTATGGTAATCGGGGGTTAAATGTGAGTAAGAGTGTAAACAACATGAGTGATAATGATGGAATTAACCAGGACGACCCTTTAGGGGAAGCTATGGGGGAGGGACCCCGAAGATCAGAGAGATTAAGGAACCAGTATGGGAACCGGATACATACATACGCGGAGGCTACTGGGGACTACCCCCATACGGAACAGCAAGGGGGGAACAGATACAGGTGATATGTGGAATTAAACCCACAGAACCCATTGTATTTAACGAATTAAAGGCCTCTTCAAATACAGAAGTGCAAGTTGATTGTGAATATGGTGGTGAAGATATTCTTCCTATTGTGGATATAACCTTAGGCTGTTTAAGCAATGCAATAGATGATAATGTGATGGAGGCTGGTGACAGCCTAATAGATAATATGGTTGAAAATGAACGAATTAACATATGTAAAGTTTGTACATGTGACAATTTTAATATTTACAATTTTACTGATTTAAACGTCACAACAGAGTTTTTTAAACTTTTTACAAAAGGATTTTCATTTATACCTACAAGGAAACCCAAAATTGAGAATATAATATTAGACATAAAATTATTTACGAGGAAGTTAAACCTAAAGAATATATTCCATAGTGAAGGAACCAATACCAGCCAAGAGCTAAAAAGGAGAAGTACCTTCAATCCCCCCCTACATAATGATATTCTAAATTTTGAGAATTGTATTTCCAACATGGTTAGGGGTGGATATCTATCACATAGAATAGAGAGGGACGAAGTGAACTTAACGGATGATGAGGTTAAAGTGTTAAAAATGTTACAGGACAACGAAAGAATTAGAATCATGAAGCCCGATAAGGGGGGTGGGGTAGTCTTGATGGACCACTGGGACTACACCAATAGGATGGTTGAAATTTTGAGCCAGGCAAATAGATATCAGATAGCATCAAGGAATGAAATGAATATCTGGTATAGTAAAATTGACCACTATCTGGAGGACAATCTGATGCAAGGTGTTATAGACCTGGACTTATATAAATTTTTGAGGGTACCCAAACCTGTAATTCCTGAGGTTTTTGGGATACCCAAGATACATAAGAACGTACAAAACCCCCCACTAAGGCCTATTGTTACCTCACAGTGCTCTAAGACTCAAACATTGGCAATTTTTGTGGATAACAAACTCAAACCATTTTATAACTACTATCCCCATATATTAATTGATTCATGGGATTTTTTGGAGAAATTCAATGTTATTCCCTATGATGAAAATGATGGGTTTATTACTATAGATGTTAAAGATCTTTTCTCAGTAATACCCCATAGTATCGGACTTAAATGGTTTGAGGAAAAGCTAATTGAATTCAAATTCTTAAATAATACTGACTTCAGATTGGTATTAGAATATATTGAGGTAGTTTTGAAGAATAACTTCATTTATTTTCAGGGGGATATATATCACCAGGTTGGGGGAGTTGCTATGGGGTCAGCCTGTGCCCCAATCTACGCTAATATTATAATGCTCTACTGGGAAAGTGAATTTGTTTTTAAATCTAAATTTTGGGGATACATAAAACAATATTTCCGATTTTTGGATGATATTTTTATTGTATGGAACGGCGATACATCACTGATTGAGGAATTTATAAAATACATACATGAGACTACAAACTTTTTGGAGTTTACGTATCAATACAATATAGAATATGCCAACTACCTTGATGTAACTATAACTAAGAACAGAGTAGATAAGATTTACCAATCAAGGGTATATAGGAAAAGTTGTTTTTCAAACACATATGTACACTTCCAAAGTGATCACCCCCTATATTTGAAAAGGAATATTATCAAGGGGCAAATGGTCAGAGCATCTAGGATGACCAGTGACAACAAAGAGTGTAGGTGTGAAATGGATAAAATACAAAGCTTCTTTATGGAAAGAGGTTACCCAGTAGAATTAATTAAGAATGTAAAAAGGGAAGTAATGAAAAAACGAAATACAGAATACTCCCCCTTATTAAAAGGTGATGCTACTATGTCAAATAATAGGAAAGGTATAAATGTAAATATTAATAACGAAGAAATTCCTAGATTGATTTTTACTTACCATAAAGGATGTGAATGGATACAAAAGGGAATACATGAAATTTGGAATATTTTTTCCAATATGTCCAATAGTTTATCTGTTTTTCAACAGCCATTAAGATTTACATATAGAAAAAATTTAAATTTTAAAAAACTATTTGAAAAGAAAAATTTGTCAGAAAAAGGGGTAATAAAAAAGGCTGGCACACATAAATGTGGTAGATGTGGGCAATGTTCATTTATATCAGGCGAGAAAGAAGTAACTCTTAAAGGTTGTGAAGGTAAGCTCAGTGTTAAAGGATATTTTACATGCAATACCAAGGGGGTGGTATATCTTGCCTACTGTGTGGCCTGTGGATTATATTATGTGGGCAAGACTGAACGCCAACTTAGAAAACGTATTTATGAGCACATGAGGGACATTTCCAGGAGAAATGAGAACAATGCCCTATTTAGACACACAAATATTTGTGTAAAAGCCAATTTTAAATTTTGGGTATTAGAAGAAGTAAAAAAGAATGATAGAGGTGGAGATTGGGAATCCCTATTAGAGTACAGAGAGTTAATCTGGCAACTTAAATTGGATGCTTGTGGACCTAAAGGGATGAATGACCATCTCTATAAAGCCAGCCTTAAAACTTTTGGCAAATAACCCCAAATAGTAGCAAACAACCTCAAATAGTAACAAAATAATAACAAAATAATTATACATATTTCATACATACATTTTCTATAGTATACAAATTTTATAAGTATATTTTATAAGTATATTTTATAATGTAATATATTATGCATAATTGATTATTTAATCAAGTATACATTGTATTTTAATTCTAATTATTTATATGAGTTTTTAAATAAGGAACAATATAACATATATATAGGCTGGAATTAAAATGGTTAGTGAATTTTTGTTGACAAATGGAATTATTTATTTATTTATTTATTTACATGATTTCCTATGTATTTTTGATGCATTTACACCCATGGTATTATTATTACATATATATATATTTTTTAGCACTTTGCACTTTATATTCATGCTTATATTTATGCTTATATTTATATTTATATCTATATTTACATTTGTATTTATAATAATATATGTATATAGCTGATTCTGTTCATGACTGAATTTATAACAACCAACGAATATTTTGATATTCACAGTCTGTGAATATATTGCATTTCACAACAGCATTAATTCTATGTATGGTTAGATAACAGATAACAGTTTTTTTATGTATAATAGGAAAAGTATTTATCTTGACCAAAATAACAGCAGGGGAATGAAGGGTTACAATTTTGAGAGTATGACATCCATTAATTGTGAATTTATCAGCTAACCAATAAGGGCTCATACTTTGAATATAAAAGATAGCTGTTTTTTCATTGCAAACTGTGATTCTGATGAAGTTTTTTAAAAAAATACGAAAGCGCGCTTAATCACCAGTATTTTATGTCAGGTTGTGGTTTTGTGAATTTTTGTGTTAATAAAACGAAGGAATTACTTGGAGCCTGTTATTCCTTACGAATGCCTGGTGGAATATTCAAGTGACTGGTGGAGGATAGCCCTTTATGGTACGACGACGGAGGTTTTTTCTTTTTCAAACTGTGTAACAGAGTGAGGTGTTTGTGTATTTAAATATGCTTAATACTGGTAAAATGTGCCTAGCAGTGCTTATATTGCTTAAAATAGGGCACTCATGCCTCAGGTGGTGCTACACGGCTGCCTATGTCACATGCGCATATTACACTCCATATACATGTTTGAAAATAGGTAGTGTCAAGTTAGGCATCCCTTTTACTGTATGTGCAAGTCAGAGAGAGGTGTCATTTCCAGGGTTTCTACTGAGTCAATGTATTTGCTATGCGTTGCCTCTTTGCCAAGGCCAGGGCATACTGGGCACGTCTCCATCTGCCTACTGGGGCAGGCTCAGGTTGTTCCTCCTCTGAGTCATGCTGTGCCTGTGCAGGCCTTGGCAATGGTGGGGGGCTGTTTGGCCCAGCCCCATGTTGTTCCTGCTGCAGCTGTTTCCACAGGATCATATTGTGTAGCATGGCACATACCATGAGAATTTGGGTACATGTAGTTGGTGAGTACAGCAAGGCTCCGCCAGATGTGTCCAGGCACTGGAACCGTGACTTGAGCATCCCAAATACATGCTCAATTATGTTTCTTGTGTGTGCGTGTGCCTCATTATGGAATTCTTGTTCGGTTGTGTGTGCATTTCTGATGGGCGTCATCAGCCACGGCTCCAGTGCGTATCCAGCATCCCCCACTAGGTGACTGTGAGGGATGTCCCCAATGGCAAATCTCTGGTACAGCTGTGTCAGATGCCAGATGTGGGAATCGTGATAGCTTCCAGGGCAGCCAGTACAAACATTCATTATTATGCCCTGGGCATCGCACACGACCTGGCAGTTGATGGAGGGGAAGCCCTTGCAGTTGATGTAGACCCTACCCCACTCACCGGCTGGTGCTTTGATGTGTATGTGCATGCAGTCTATTGCACCCACTACCTCAGAGTGTTCTGTTATTTGGTGGAAAAGATGCATATTGCTGGCCAATGCCTCGTGGGAATTGGGGAAATATACGTGCTCACCGACATGTGCTGACATGGCATCCAGGAACTGGTGCAGTACCCTGGATGCTGATGCCTGTGAAATCCCCATCATATCACCAGTTGGTCTCTGGAAGGTACCTGTAGCTAGTATTCTTAGGCCAACACATACCTTGGAATCCACTGGGATGGATTCCCCTCTGTTGGTTCTGTGTGTGAGGCGTGGCCGGCACAGTTCAACAATTTGCTGCAGGAGGTCTTTGTCCACCCTATAGCACTCCACTATCTGCAGTTCATGTAGCCCGTGGTAGGTTACCCTGGGTCTGTACACTCTTCTCCATCTCCTCACTGTGGGTTGCTCAGCAGCATTCACAACATCACCACCCTCAGCACCTTGCACATGTTTGTTTATGATAGCAAGAGCAGCCCTTAACATTTTGTCTGACTTTAAAGTTTTCAAGCTTTCCCTCTTTGTATACTGCAGTGTTGCAGAGTTCTTGGAACAAAAAAGGGAAGAATGCTGTTTGCAGAGTTTAAAGTGCTAGGCTGGGCTGGGCTTGTCTGCTGCATGTGTAATTGGCTGATTCTGATACATTTCACCTGGCAGCTCTGCTAGTTCTCCTTGGTTAACTTTCTACTACTTATTTTCCTTCCTTTTCCCTTTCTGTTTCCGCCTGGGCAGGGCCTCGCAAACAACCACAAACATGCGTGCATATGCTGTGTGCCCATTTGCAAGAAATTTCAGATATTTTTACAGTGTACACCTTTGGTTTCTGGTTTTCAAAAAGTACAACTGTAGACACGCCTCTTGCAATCCTGAGCAACTCAGGGCAAACATAGGACACTGTGCTCCAATAAGCATACAGCCTTTCTGACATACACCTTCATAATAGCTCCTTTCTTCTACTCTACTACGCACCTACTCCTACACATACACTCTTGGGACATGGCTCACATGCTGGAGGAAATTGGGATTCACTATCCTTATCCTCATTTGCATAGGATTGCCTACTAATGCTTGGTTACATCTCTCACACTGAGCTCCCCCACTCCCTTAGCAACCAGTACTCATTGGCCATGTTGTCTTCAGCCTGCCCTGCCATTCACTTTCATGGCAGGATAAGCTTTTTAGTGAAAATGCCTTTTTTTGGCTATTTTTAAATTATTTTATTGCTTTTTAAGCGCAGCAATTTTGCGCGGCACTGCGCTATGCTTTAACATCGGAGATTGGGGAAAAAATTGATTTTAATAATTTTAAACATTTAAAAATGCCAATGGCCTTATATTTGGCCATTGGCATGCTTCCCCAACTGGATGCATCCTTTATTTGGAGCTGTCATAGCTCCGTTTAGCAATTTGCAGAACGGTACTCCGTTACCAACAGAGTACATTTCTGCAAATAACACTACTCTCCCATGGACATGTTAGTGTTTCCTGGATGGCAAATTTACCTCATTAGCATAGCTTTCAGCAGAAAATGAGGTAATTTGCATACCATAATGCTGTCTGTGCAAGAGTACCTTTAGAAGCTCTCATGCACGCCCCTGTTGGCTGTTGCTGGATCGCTCGGCAGACATATTGGCTGTCTGACATCTTACTCTACTCGACAACTCCATGCAAGCCTTCGTAAATCCGGCCCAATGACTTTCGTGTATGTATTTTAATACCCCCTTCTCATTTTGATAAGTGTCAATGGATTGTTTATTTCTATGCGAGCTACCACTGGTTTATTTGGATAAGGTCTCAGTGTAACATCACATCTGAAGTATGGCACCTCCCTTATGCTGCATTACAATATCATTAATGAAATGTGATTTCAAGCATTTTGTGTCCAGAATGAACACACTGCTTTCTGAGTGTCCTGGTATCCAAGGCGTGTATGTTACCAGCTAACTCAGTGACATTAAGTACATGTTCAAAGTGTTAA
Source organism: Protopterus annectens (assembly GCF_019279795.1). Classification (NCBI taxonomy): domain Eukaryota; kingdom Metazoa; phylum Chordata; order Ceratodontiformes; family Protopteridae; genus Protopterus; species Protopterus annectens. Next base: position 1,392,875,507 of record NC_056743.1, read on the forward strand.
AATATTATATATTTTAATTTAACATCTATGTTGGCATTTCTCTAACATGATTCATGAAGATGCCATCATTTAATAATTACTGTGTCTTGTAATGAAAACTGCATTTCAAAAATTATAGCTCAAATTTTGTGCAAGCTGCCAAGACTACTGCACTCTGAAGACTGACTGCATCTCTGCATTCTGATGTAACACTGTATGACACTCAGACTTAAAAAGACAAAAATACCAGGTTACCCAGTACTGCTAACATACACATCCATTGTCTGTACTCAAGTAACAGAGGCAAAAATGTTTTATTGATCTTGTTACTGATTATACTACCTGGACTACCCATTTGCCACTTAATTAGAATATGTGTTTTCTAGTCTGATAACATTTATTAAAATATTTTAATCAGCTGTTGTAATAATATAGTTAGTGGTTTCCTACCTATTCCATGAGAAAACCTCCTCAGGTTACCCTTACCTTAACAAGCATTCTCCAAGCCTGTTTTTCACTTTTGTGATGTTCTACACCAGGTTTCTTTTTTTCTGATTTTTCTCTTATAGTTTTAGACTTGAAACAAATTTGAACTGTAGTGACTCTGAGTACCTTCATTTCCAGGTTTGGATAGAGCTGTTTAACCATTGTATATGTTATTTCTGGGTTTTCACAATCTCCAGGTATGGTAATGGGCCCTTTTGTCAGTGAGAGGGGGGTAAATATGTATGAACCTGTCTGACAAGATGTTGGCAATGTCAGTCATGTACATGTATTCATTTACACTTTGCACTGACTCAGAACATATATGAGTTTACATTGATATTTATGACTTAGCGAAAGAAAGCCTTGTGGTTCTCTATGGACTCTTTGGAAATATTTTTGCCAGAACATGGCTTGGATAATGTTAGGATTGCTCATTGTTTCTTGATGATACTGATCATAGATTTATAGATCTTCTTTGCATTTTCACTTTATTTGAACAACTTATGTACTTGTAGTACATAGTTTGATTATGACAGGGGTCTAATATATCAGATGGGTCTGTTTTCATATCACTGTGTGCGCAAGGCAGAATTGGTGAATAGTGACAAGTGTCTGGAGTAAGAACTGCAACTGCCAAATATCTGTGGCCCACTGCTGTACTCAGACATGGCCTAAGTGTGTGAGCATGCCCAGTATGACCTTTCAGTATGTTGTTGACTGACATTTGCTTTGTTTGTTTAAGTGTGTGAGCATGCCCAGTATGACCTTTCAGTATGTTGCTGACTGAAATTGTCTAAATTTGTTCATGTGTGTGAGCATGCCCACTATGGGCATATATACTATATGTGTGTGAAAAATCAAGCTGGTTTTTACTTCAGGGCTCACCTTTGTGTTGTACATCGACAGGAAGCACGCTGTGCCTGCAGGGGTTCCATGAGTCAATTTGCATAGACTTATCAACATTTCTACATACAGGGGGACAGCTATTATTTGTACATTTCTACCCGGGGGGGCACACCTGATTGTTACTGTGGGTGTACATAGGATGAGGGTTACACCTGACACTTATACACATTTGCTAGGCCTCCAGTGCTATGTTAGGTACTCCATTTCAGTCTGTACTGTTGCCTGTTATACTGGCTTGAGGCATACCACTGTAATACAGACCTTAGCTTCCAATTCCACACATTAGTTTGTGACTTCCTAGCCTTACCAACCCACATCACACTGTCTGGACTGCTATCTGTTATCTTTGACATTCTTTTGATAGATATGTGTCTGTTGAAAGTGCATGTTTATGAAATGCTGTCATGGCTTAGTGGCTCAATACTGTGACTATAGTGCACAGTATCCTGAGTTCGAGCCCTGTCACTGCTTTTTATTTTCCTGCTGGGCAGACCTGACTGGTTAAGGAACAGTAAAGGAGGTGTGAGCGTGTTTACCTGACTTTTCCCAACTTTGCCCGACTTTGCCCAACATTGCCCAACGTTGCCCGACATTGCGCTGGTTAGCACGATGCGCAGCTATGTGCAATTGTATTTAAATATGCTTAATACTGGTAAAATGTGCCTAGCAGTGCTTATATTGCTTAAAATAGGGCACTCATGCCTCAGGTGGTGCTGCAGGGCTGCCTAAATGTGCATATTACACTCCCTATACATGTTTGAAAACAGGTAGTGTCAAGTTAGGCATCCCTTTTACTGTATGTGCAAGTCAGAGAGAGGTGTCATTTCCAGGGTTTCTACTGAGTCAGTGTATTTGCTATGCGTTGCCTCTTTGCCAAGGCCAGGGCATACTGGGCACGCCTCCTTCTGCCTACTGGGGCAGGCTCAGGTTGTTCCTCCTCTGAGTCATGCTGTGCCTGTGCAGGCCTTGGCAATGGTGGGGGGCTGTTTGGCCCAGCCCCATGTTGTTCCTGCTGCAGCTGTTTCCACAGGATCATATTGTGTAGCATGGCACATACCATGAGAATTTGGGTACATGTAGTTGGTGAGTACAGCAAGGCTCCGCCAGATGTGTCCAGGCACTGGAACCGTGACTTGAGCATCCCAAATACATGCTCAATTATGTTTCTTGTGTGTGCGTGTGCCTCATTATGGAATTCTTGTTCGGTTGTGTGTGCATTTCTGATGGGCGTCATCAGCCACGGCTCCAGTGCGTATCCAGCATCCCCCACTAGGTGACTGTGAGGGATGTCCCCAATGGCAAATCTCTGGTACAGCTGCGTCAGATGCCAGATGTGGGAATCGTGATAGCTTCCAGGGCAGCCAGTACAAACATTCATTATTATGCCCTGGGCATCGCACACGACCTGGCAGTTGATGGAGGAAGCCCTTGCAGTTGATGTAGACCCTACCCCACTCACCGGCTGGTGCTTTGATGTGTATGTGCATGCAGTCTATTGCACCCACTACCTCAGAGTGTTCTGTTATTTGGTGGAAAAGATGCATATTGCTGGCCAATGCCTCGTGGGAATTGGGGAAATATACGTGCTCACCGACATGTGCTGACATGGCATCCAGGAACTGGTGCAGTACCCTGGATGCTGATGCCTGTGAAATCCCCATCATATCACCAGTTGGTCTCTGGAAGGTACCTGTAGCTAGTATTCTTAGGCCAACACATACCTTGGAATCCACTGGGATGGATTCCCCTCTGTTGGTTCTGTGTGTGAGGCGTGGCCGGCACAGTTCAACAATTTGCTGCAGGAGGTCTTTGTCCACCCTATAGCACTCCACTATCTGCAGTTCATGTAGCCCGTGGTAGGTTACCCTGGGTCTGTACACTCTTCTCCATCTCCTCACTGTGGGTTGCTCAGCAGCATTCACAACATCACCACCCTCAGCACCTTGCACATGTTTGTTTATGATAGCAAGAGCAGCCCTTAACATTTTGTCTGACTTTAAAGTTTTCAAGCTTTCCCTCTTTGTATACTGCAGTGTTGCAGAGTTCTTGGGACAAAACAGGGAAGAATGTTGTTTGCAGAGTTTAAAGTGCTAGGCTGGGCTGGGCTTGTCTGCTGCATGTGTAATTGGCTGATTCTGATACATTTCACCTGGCAGCTCTGCTAGTTCTCCTTGGTTAACTTTCTACTACTTATTTTCCTTCCTTTTCCCTTTCTGTTTCTGCCTGGGCAGGGCCTCGCAAACAACCAGAAACACACGTGCACATGCTGTGTGCCCGTTTGCAAGAAATTTCAGATATTTTCACGGTGTACACCTTTGGTTTCTGGTTTTCAAAATGTACAACTGTAGACACACCTCTTGCCATCCTGAGCAACTCAGGGCAAACATAGGACACTGTGCTCCAATAAGCATACAGCCTTTCTGACATACACCCTCATAATGGCTCCTATCTTCTACTCTACTACTCACCTACTCCTACACATACACTCTTGGGACATGGCTCACATGGTGGAGATAATTGGGATTCACTATCCTTATCCTCATTTGCATAGGATTGCCTACTAATGCTTGGTTACATCTCTCACACTGAGCTCCCCCCTTCCCTTAGCAACCAGTACTCATTGGCCATGTTGTCTTCAGCCTGCCATTCACTTGCATGGCAGGATAAGCTTTTAAGTGAAAATGCCTATTTTTGGCTATTTTTAAATGATTTTATTGTTTTTTTAGGCACAGAAAGTTTGCTTGGCAGTGAGCTATGCTTAAACATCGGAGATTGGGGAAAAAATAGATTTTAATAATTTTAAACATTTAAAAATGCCAATGGCCTTATATTTGGCCATTGGCATGCTTCCTGAACTGGATGCATCCTTTATTTGGAGCTGTCATAGCTCCGTTTAGCAATTTGCAGAATGGTACTCCGTTACCAACGGAGTACATTTCTGCAAATAACACTACTCTCCCACGGACAGGTTAGTGTTTCTTGGATTGCAAATTTACCTCATTTGCATAGCTTTCAGCATAGCTTTCAGCAGAAAATGAGGTAATTTGCATACCATGATGCCATCTGTGCAAGTGTACCTTTAGAAGCTCTCATGCACGCCCCTGCCGGCTGTTGCTGGATCGCTCGGCAGACATACTGGCTGCCTGACGTCTTACTCTACTCTACAACTCCATGCAAGCCTTCGTAAATCCAGCCCAATTACTTTCGTGTATGTATTTTAATACCCCCTTCTCATTTTGATAAGTGTCAATGGATCGTTTATTTCCATGCGAGCTACCACTGGTTTATTTGGATAAGGCCTCAGTGTAACATCACATCTGAAGTATGGCACCTCCCTTATGCTGCATTACAATATCATTAATGAAATGTGATTTCAAGCATTTTGTGTCCAGAATGAACACACTGCTTTCTGAGTGTCCTGGTATCCAAGGCGTGTATGTTACCAGCTAAGTCAGTGACATCAAGTACATGTTTAAAGTGTTAAAATATTATATATTTTAATGTAACATCTATGTTGGCATTTCTCTTACATGATTCATGAAGATGCCATAATTTAATAATTACTGTGTCTTGTAATGAAAACTGCATTTCAAAAATTATAGCTCACATTTTGTGCAAGCTGTCAAGACCACTGCACTCTGAAGACTGACTGCATCTCTGCATTCTGATGTAACACTGTATGACACTCAGACTTAAAAAGACAGAAATACCAGGTTACCCAGTACTGCTAACATACACATCCATTGTCTGTACTCAAGTAACAGAGGCAAAAATGTTTTATTGATCTTGTTACTGATTATGCTACCTGGACTACCCATTTGCCACTTAATTAGAATATGTGTTTTCTAGTCTGATAACATTTATTAAAATATTTTAATCAGCTGTTGTAATAATATAGTTAGTGGTTTCCTACCTATTCCATGAGAAAACCTCCTCAGGTTACCCTTACCATAACAAACATTCTCCAAGCTTGTTTTTCACTTTTGTGATGTTCTTCACCAGGTATCTTTTTTTCTGATTTTTCTCTTATATTTTTAGACTTGAAGCAAATTTGAACTGTAGTGACTCTGAATACCTTCATTTCCAGGATAATGTCATTAAGACACTTATAAAGCTTTTAGTCTCTTGATACATATGTCTATATTTATATCTATATCTATGTAGACATATAGATAGATATATCCATCTCTCTCTCTCTCTCTATATATATATATATATATATACACACAAACACACACCTATATCTTTGATTTCACCAAATGTCGAAGACGGGATATGTGCATAGGTTTCTGCCATCTTTATCACTGCAGAACTATACAATTTGATAATGTAATATTGCCATATAACTTAACTTGATTAAATAATGAATGTTGGAAATGTCAAATGATCCACACAAAAAGCATCAACAAAGCAAACTGACAGAGTTGAAATTATTCAGGAGTTATTAGTGAAGGTAGAAATTTCTTCTGAAAATATAGCTAGTAAATTTGTTAAAATTAAAGTGGAGGTTAAAATTAGGATGTAAACAGAGAGCCATGGTTAAGAAGTAACAACGATTATTTAGAGCCACTGACAAAGGTTAAAGTTTTGCAGAATATGGGGAATCTCACAGAACTAAAAGAGGAGTAATTGCAGAATACTAAAGAGAAACTAAGAGATTACCTCGATAATATATATGAGTTTAGAAAGACTGCTGTTGAGCAACTGTTTTTTGATAATTCATAACTCCAGAGCACAAAAACAGTAAGTAGAAAGGGTTGTCGCCAAGCTTAGGGAGCCTATTACAAGGAAGATAACAAGAGATCCTGTAGATGTACACAGACACATTAATGCATTAATGTATCACCCCATTTTTGTCCCAATTCTGACTTCTTCAGATGTAAAACAGCAATGACAAGTGCACACCTTTTATACACAGAACACTCATGAACTACCAGTAAAACTCCAACCCTAATTACCCAGTAAAAGCATATTAAAAAACAAGTACATAATCTATTTAACCCTGTTGAAAATAAATAAATCTGTTTTATGTTTATTGAGGGGGCTACCCCAAAAATGTGCTAAATGAGGTTTAACAAGATTTGTTAAATGGAAGAAAGGGTAGATATGCTCCCATTCTTGGGACCGGTTTTCATCTTTTGAATAATACTAACACTAATATATTAGGTGAACTGGTAGGGGTTGAAAATAATTTTGAGAATGCATTTGTGACAGATTTTAATGGTGATGCTGATGTTATTAGGAGCATTATTCAGAAAGAGTGGACCAAATTTGCAAGTTTATCAGATCTTTTTAATAAACCCTTGAAATGTAGTTTTAGGAAGGGTCCCAGTATTAAGGATTTAGTGGAACATAGTTAAGTTTACACTAATTATGTCCACGGTGTCGTTTTGTTATTAATGTTATAGCTATTTATATTGAGGGTAGGGATAGATATATTGTAAGTAAGACTTATAGTAATTGTGATTCCTGTGGGGTTGTGTATATTGCTTTGTGTGACATATGTAATGCATTTTATGTCAGTAAGACAGAAAGGAAACTTAGAAAAAAAATATATGAGTACATTTATGATATAAGAAATAAGACTCAGAAGAATGCTTTGTTTAAAAACACCCTTATATGTCAATCAGCTAAGTTTGTATTCTTTGTTTTAGAGGAAATACTAGATGATGTTGGGGGAGGGGGGCTTGTGGGAGACTAAAACTGAATATAAAGAAGTCTTTTGGCAGATTGTTTTAGAAGCTAATAGACTGCCAGGATTACATGGAACTGTCTCCCTTGCCCCTGTTTTGAAATAAAGAGCTGCTGGATTATAATATTTGGTACACTTGGTCTTTCAATTGGTTTTGAATGTTTATTTGAATTCAGAATTATTTATGTAATATATAATATTACATTTTAATTCCTCTTATAAATTATTTTACAAAAGAATTAATATTTTTTAATTTTTTATATGCCTTGACCACTATATAAAACCAAATGAGTATAGATTTAAATGTGCTTTGCTTCTAATAGTTAAAAAAAAAAAAAAAATATATATATATATATATATATATATATATATATATATATATATATATATATATATATATATATATATATATATATATATACACACACACACATACATATACAAGTAACACCGACAAGCTGCAAAATGAAGAAAGAACTTTACACTGGCAAAAAACTTCTACAGCCATTATATGTTTTAATGGATCTACTTCAGTCCATTAAAATTACAGTTAACCAAAACTCACTTACCCGTTCCCAGTTCTTCGAAACTTCAGTTATCTGAAAGCATGATTTGCTGAAATCCTTTCTCTGTGAAAGGAACCACTTGGCCACCATGAGAAAAAAAAACACATGGACTAAAACTAAACCCACCAAAGTGGGGGCTTTGCCCCCACATCCCCCTACTTAAATATCCCAACTCTGAGATCACACTTCATTGCCCAAAAAGCAAAGTTAACCATGGTGCCCAAGTGATTCCTTTCACAGGGAAAGGATTTTGGCATTTTGTGCTTTTAGATAACTGAAGTTTTGAAGAACTGGGAATGGATAAGTGAGTTTCGATTAACTGTAATTTCGATGGGTCGAAGTAGACCCATTTTAATGTATATTTTGAATATTTTAATATGCATTTTTTACTGTTTGTATTTAGTAGTTATGTGGTTCAATATGTGACAGGTGTTTAATACACAGTTTATATGTGGTTAATATATTATTTATTTATTTTTAACAGGGTTAAATAGATTATGCACTTAGTTTATTTAATATGCTTTTACTGGGTAGTTAGGGTTGGAGTTTCAATGGTAATTCATGGGTGTTCTGTGTATAAAAGGTGTGTGCTTGTCATTGTTGTTTTACATCTGAAGAAGTCAGAGTTGGGATGAAAACGCGGTGATATGTTAATGTGTTAATGTGTCTGTGGGCTTTTGCTTTTGGACAATGAAAGTTAGTTTTTAACTTGTTTGAGTGTCGAACAGTCCTTCTGAAGTGTCTTTTCCTGGTGATTATTGGTTGTATTCTTATTGGGTGCTTTTTCCTCATTTTTTATGATCCTGTAGATGTATTAAAAATATTTTGGAAATTTTATAAAAATCTGTCTAAACCAGAAAAACATAGAATTCAAGAAAATGTACAAATGGAAATGTTTATGGAAGAATTAAATATACCAAGGGTAGATGTAGAAGAGGCTTATTACTAACAGGTAGGATAGGAGGAGATGAGATAAAAATTGTGATATATAACCAATCTACAGGAAAGTCCATGGGAACAGATAGTATTCCTGTGGAAATTTGGAAGCTTGGAGGGGAAAGAAATAATAAAAATCTGGAGGATTTGGTTTAACAATATTTTAAGAGGAGGAGGAGAAACACCACCATCCTGGAAAAAAGTGGTGGTGGCTGCAATACCTAAAGAGGATAAAGACACATCAAATCCAGCTTCATATAGGCCCATTTAAAATTTAAACCATGATTATAAAGTGAATATGCTATAATGACTAAAATAATGGCAAAGGTGACCCCAAAAATGATAGATATGGATTGGTGTGATTTTGTGGAAGGGAGGCAAACATTTGACAACATTAACAGTACAATCATGATCCAGAGGGAGGCAGGGTGTAAAAAAATAACACTGTTGTTGTTGCTGGGTTTTAAGACAGAGAAAGCTGGGATTTTATGAGCAAGGCAACAGAAAAATGTGCATTCCCTGATAAAATTATAAGGTTGATTAGTAGGCTATATGAGGGATCAGAGGTGAAGATTAAAGTGGGTGGGTTCCTCTCTGATAACTTCTGTTTACCAGGCAGGGGTGTCCTTGTTCCCCTATATTATTTGCATTATATTTAGAACCACTGGCAAAGAAAACAAGGGACTCAGAAATTCAAGGCTATAATTGGCATGGTAGTCAAGAAAACCTGGCTTTATTGCAGATATTATTTTATACCTGAAAAAAACAGTGTGGTGCAGCATTTTAAGACAGTTTCAAGTCTTTTCAGGATACAAAATCAATGAAGCTAAACAAAGGCAATAGCTGTAAACTATGCACCCTCACACAAATTAGTTCATTAATATCCATACTTATGGGGACATGATAAAATGAAGTACCTAGGAGTATGGATTAAAAATGATTATGTTGTGGCAGCTACGGATATATGGGAAGAGACTAATCAAGATAATGTGAAAACTCAGAAACTGAAAGCCCTGTTTATGGGGGTCTGCTTTGTTTTCTTGAATCTCATTTCACTGAATTTCATTTCACCCCGACCACATCACTGAAAACACAAATTACTGAAAGCTCATTTCACTGAACTGCAGTTAGTATATATGGCACTGTGTAGAGTACTGTAAGGCAAGTAAAAGTTATATTCCCTTTTCCCCACTGTAGTTCGATCTTGGAGTTAGTATATATAGTTAGGGTGTGTTTGTGGGGTGTAACCCTCCCCACCATGTTTGTTTTATATTGTATTTTACCAAAAACTTCAAAACAATACATTTTAAACAATAGACATGCATAGTTGCGACACCAATGACTAACTCTCTCCAGAAGACAATATGTACTCAAGCTACACTCCCTTCAAGGTGGGGGGCTATGCCCCCACCATACCCTCTAACTATATATACTAACTCCAGGAGCACACTGCAGTGGGGAAAAGGGCAGATACCTTTTATTTGCCTTATAGTACTCTACACAGTGTCATATATACTAACTGCAGTTCAGTGAAATGAGATTCAGTGAAATGAGTTTTCAGTAATTTGAGTTTTCAGCAAAGTGGTCGGGGTGAAATGAGATTCAACGAAACAAAATAGACGCATTTATGGATATGGATATCAAGATGCAAGCAGTTAAAATGTTTAAGTTTGATACATAGGTCAGGCATATTTTTTATCAACCAGATGAGAAGCTGTGGATAACAATTAATAAGGAGCTTAAGGATTTTATCTGGGATGGGAAAATGATAAGAGTCAAGAGGGATAAGCCAATTCTTTCACTGGACCAAGGTGGTTTGGGATTACCTGATTTGAAGTGGTATTTCAGAGCTATACAGTTAAAGTTCATATACATAGGACAAACAGAAACCTATATTTCAAAGTGGAAAGGGATGATGACAAAACAGGGGGAAGCTCAAGATACAAGGAGAGACTGGGATTTTGTATGTAGATCCTGAAGGAGAATAACAATAATCATACAGAATATTGTATCTATAAAGTAGCAGAACGTACTCTAAGAACTAAGCCAGTGCAGGAATAGAGAAATGAGAATCTGCCAGTAGGGATAACTACAATTAGGGATACGGAAAAAAGGCAAGAGAGGGCTGGACTTTATTGGATAAAACTGGCAAAGAACCAAGGTATTGGGAGCAAATAATTAGAGAGGGAAAGGCAATAGAATGGGAAGAGGCCAAGAATTTATTTGGACTGCATGATAGAGACTGCCTTTTCCATCAAAAAATGATTTCAGAGTATAGGCAAAGAGAAATAAGGGGATCCTAAGTGAAAGACTGGCACTGGTAGAGTTTTTTGTAGACTCTAGAACACAAGTTGCTGTTAAAAAAGGGGATAATTAGTAGAGCATATAAAATATTACATAACTATAAGAATAAATCAGAGAAGGTTAGAAAGGATTGGGAAGAGAGACTGGATAAACAATTCATAAAGAAACAATGAAAGATATATGTACGTCTTCCAAATATGGAACACATTCTAGGGACTTTGCTTGGAAGTGTTTACATAGGTATTTTAATACACCAGGTAGACTCCACAGATTTTTCCCTAAAGTAGATAGCAGATGTTAGAAGTGTGATGGGGAAGAAACAATGTAATTGGGAATATATTTTCTGGGAGTGTAATGAGTTAGCAGACTTTACAATTTCCTGCAGACTATCATAAATACTGGCTGAGCACATTGATATAACTAAAGAAATGATTTTTTGAGCTATGATACAGAATTGAATTGCATAGACATAATAAGGCCTTGCTGAGTCTAATTATAGTGACTGCCAAAAAGAAATTGCTAGAAAATGGAAATCAAAGTCTAGACCAACTTTAATAGAAGTAGTGAATATAGTAACAGAAACTAAACAACTGAAATGGGATATTTAGAAAAGGGTAGGAGCAAATTACATAGAAAAATGGGAATTGCAGGAACAATGTATGCAGAATAATGTTTTGGAGGAGAGGTGAGGTTTAAAAGAAGGCAAGATTTGAAAGAGCTATGTAATGTTTGACGGAACACAGTTGAATAGATTATAAGTGATGGAGCTTTTCTCCCCAGGACTCCATTGAAAACGGGTTCTTCAATGGCCCAATGGACTATCTTGGTAAACCAACTGCAATAAATAAATAAATAAATAAGTATAATGTTTGCAACTAAAAATATGTCAATATGGTTTGTTTTCATTTATATAAATGTATGATTGCCTATGTCATAAGTGATAATTTCATAAAGATGATTCTTGTTAAAAAAACAAAAAACAAAGCAAACTAACCATTCATTATGTCAACAGTACTAAACAGTGACATACAGTATATTAAAAAGGAAGCAAATTTCCTTTCCAATGTATTAAATATGTATACCACATTCGTCTACCTGCCATCTTAGTAATGCCTTCTAAACCTAACCCTAACCTGGGCCCTAACCATAACCTGCAGCTTACCTTCCAAAAGCCCTTTCCATAATGCTATCAGTACACAAGGCAGCTCAGTGACTGCCCGCTCACAAATACCTAAATACCAATTTCCCTAAAAGAATTGATGATAATTCCAAGTTGGTCTTTAAAACAGCATTATATTAATACACATATCTAGTGTTGTCACCTATAGCCAGCATTACAGGAAATTCACTTACAAAGATGTTAGACTTTCTTCATGTATCTACTCTTTGCTGGCTAATTGTACCCCTTCATAAAATTCGGCATGATTGCTACCATTTATAAAGCAGATTTATTAAAATTTTAACTTTTAGCAACACCAGTCCAGTAAAAAGCACATCATTACTAAAAAGTGGCAGACAGCACAAAGATTCATATACATCAGAATTGATGGGGAGAGAGGAAACTGATATTGTGACTCTTCAACGGAATATTGTACCAGTTCTCCTTTTGCATATCTATTCATCTCTATAGCACATTCAAATGAAACTGTTGAGACATCTTCTTGAAGATAGTTCTGAAAAACACTTGCCTAATTACATTCACCTATATTGCCACACCAAAACTGGAGAAAGGAAACAGTTTTAGTTGAATGGATTTTCATTAAGTTGGTCTTTTGTTAAAATAACTAAATCCTGATTTTATCATTCCTACTACCAACATTTGTCTTCTCAGTCTCTTATTATTTTGCACTGTTTGATAGCCACATAGGCACAATGCGTACTTTTGGGAATTTATATGAAGGCTGTGGTAAGACCAAGAATTTATCACAAAGATATATATTTGACAAGAGAAAAAAATACACAAAGATGTGGAATGCCTTATGTGACACAATGCAAAGTGTTGTAAACATGTCCTTAAAGCACTGAGCATACAAGGTAATGCACTCTAAAGTTCTAAAACTATAACAGGTAAACAAAGCAGAAGCACAGACTCAAACAGGCATTGACAGATAATATTGTGCCATGAATGCTCTGTATACATCATCTATCGAGGCTTCCTAAAAGCCATGTATATGGCTCCATATTAAAGCATTCTCTGTAAATTGTTGTCTGTGAAAGAAGCCTCCTCATTCTAAATGGGAGATTCCAAGGTGGATATTGAGATGTACTCAATGATTGCTGCTGAGTTTTCTTATTAAACTAAGACTATTATCATTCCATCAAATTTAGGAGATGGGGATATAACTCTTCATGTAAGTTAAGAAACTTGGTTGTAGACAAAAATTCAAATTATTAGCCATTATACAATGACTGGTCAGTATTACTCAAAAAGGAGTATGTTGATTGGCCACCCTAACCAACTTGCCCATTGTAAATCTGAGAATATACCAATGGAAAAATGTTTGGTCACCCAGACTTTTTTTCCATTAGTATACCTCATAAAATTTTTCTTTTTCTTTCTTTTTTTAATAAATTTACAAAAAGGAACACTTTAAATGAACGAAGGAGATGGTGCAGAGAAAAATAAGAGGATTATCAGGTATAGGTTCATAGGTTGGTACTAGGCTATCGACCCTAGGGCCTATGCAAGCCTAGCCATAACAATTCCCTGGATATTTCTTCCCACAATATTTACTTCTCTGGACCCCTGTCTAGCAGGGCAACTGACATGATCCCCGGGGTGAATTTCCTATCTCCTATCCAATCATCAAGGTTCCTTTTGAAGAGGGCCAATGAGGCGCTCTGCTTGACATGTATGGGCAGTCTATTCCAGGGTATGGGGAGTCTCTGAGTCAGGAACCTATCCCTCCAGCATGTTTTGTTGATTGTGATGACAAGGTTTAGATCCCTGGAGTGTGTTTCTCTGAGGGATTGGGATTTCTTTAAGTGGAGCATGTCGAACACTCAGGGTTTGACATGGCCTTGTATGTTAAGCAGAGATCACCTCTGAGTAGACGGTATGCCACAGAGTATAGCTGGAGTTCTTTAGACGGACAGCATATGGCATCTGCTTTAGGCCTGTGATTCTTTTAGTGAGGTATTTCTGTGGCCTTTCCAGCTGTTGCAGATGTCTTGTGAGGTACATACCAAACGGGTATGTTCTGCAAATTTAAAGAAACATGCGTGATTATCCATTTATTTCCTCTGTCCCCGCTCTCCCAAACATTAAAAGTCTTCCAGTATCTTTTTATTAAATAAATAAATAAAAGCAAGGGACATCTTCCTTTCTCCATTGCTTCCTTTGCACAGCACTGATGTAAAGCATGAGAACACAAGTCCCATACGCAGGCACAGTACATCTGAAAAGCCCCTGGATACTGGAAAATGAGGAAGGGTACCACGGAGGCATTATACAAAGACATTATATAAGAAAATTAAGTTTTTATTTCTTAAATAATGTGATTGTATAATAGCAATAACCACCTCTGTGGTATGGCATATTGAAGATTTACCCATGATTGGCTTTATTTAATCACTCGACCTTTGCCCTCGTAATTAAACCACACCAACCATGGGTAAATCTTCACTATATCACACTGACATTGTCGGTTATTGCTATAGTAAAATCCACTAATGCTGTCCCATGTCCTACACTGACATCAACAGACAATGTGAAGTTGGAGCAGAAAGTTCTATTTCAAAATGTAGAACACTCTGATTTACAAAATAAAGAGATGGGCAGACTATAAAATCATCTAAACTGAAATTATGAGGGCAGAAAAGGTACAAACTGTGCAGACTTGATACATATACAAAATGAGTATTAATGTGTCATACAAACTAATTTATATGGAGCCTCACTCAAACACACTATGCATACTTTTCCCTGAGTTTATCACCTACACTAGACAAGGGCTATGTAGGCTTCAACTGTTTGTAAGAATATTTAGCATATAATGTGGACTCCACTCCCTCATTACCCTCCCATCCTAGTAGCTTTAGCTACAGAATTATAGAATTGTCTAAAACGGGTTCATTTTCCCACCTTTCCTTCTTTGTGTTGTACCAAATATTATATTATAGACACTTTTATGAAAATTGATGGTTGTTAGCAGTGACGGTTGTCATACCACTGCAGCAACAATAAGTTAAATTAACAAAATAATATTAATAACAATGATGGTAAGCAGCATTCAACATTTCCTCATGAAATCATCTTTATGTTTTACAATGAGGAGCCACGTCTGGGTTTACTCTGGATTTCTAAGTACGGTGATATTCTGAACCCCAGCCTGAATAGTCTCATAGATCTGTGAAAAGAAAAGAAACATGTAACTTTTGCAAATTTTTGACATGTTGCTGAGAAATGCAATGTAAATATTACCATTTATATAATACAATTTGCAATTTTACTTTTGTGGAACTCTAGACCTCGCAAAGGCCTGCTATATCCCACTTATTAAATGTATATTTTATTTTCAACACTTGGTGGTTTTGAAAAATACCAGATGTGAAATTTGTCACTAAAATTATTAATTTAAACATGAACTTTTATTACAGGTAGAATCAGGAAAGTTATTTCACAAACAGAACTTCAGTGCAGTTCAGAAATGATTTTGTTTAGTCACTGTAAAAGGAGTTTACTACATTTGGTTTAATTCCCCTGCTTCATATTTCCATGTGTCTATCCAGTTTTCCATAGTTGTTTCTATTTCCTCTGATGGCTAATATTAGCCTCACACTGTAGTTCTTTTAAACTCCATTCTCTTACTTCATCCCAGCCTAGGAAAATTATACGATTATCCAGACTTCCATTTCACAGCTTGATATCAGAAAATGGATAACTTTTAGTAATTGGGCAACAAGGGTCCTTAATTACATGCCTTATATGGTCAAATCCCAAAGTCCTATTTTGAATCCGGTACAGGAATGTATTCAGACTGAAGACAAACTAGAAATGTTACATGCTACAGCAGACAAAATTTGTCTGTGGTATTATTGCTGCATTATTTAGGACTTCCTTGCATGGTGTTTCATTAAAAAACATGCATGACTTAGTAGAGAAAGTTAACTGGATGATGTAAAAACAAAGCTTTTGCAATTTCCAGTTGCTAGGGGTGTACTATTTCTGTCTGGAAAACTGGCTGATGTTGATGTAGCAAATCCTGAGGACAAAGGCAAAACAATATCCATTGTGAAACAAGTATTTCATGTCCCCACTGCCCGGTTCTTAATTCCTTAATTTATTTTATTTATTTATTCTGCATTTGTTTACCAGGAAAGTCCAACTGGACATATGTCCTTTTTCAGAGGAGGCCCGGGGAGAAAAGTTCCACATTGAACATACAGAAATACCAAAAAATATAGAGTATACAAAAATGCACTCATTTGAACATCCAGAAATAATGCAATACATAGTATGGAAAAGTGATAAGATACAACTTTAGGCTAATATAGTTATTACACATTAAAAGACAATTGAATAGGTTAAATCTGCAGGTTAGTGTCCAAAAAAAATCATTACAATGCAATAGAAACAAGCATGTCATAGCTTCAAGTGAATACCCTTAATTACAACTATTATCAAATTCTTTACATTGAGAAGTCAGAGATATTATTTCTCCACATCAGTGAGTTAGTACTGAGAGAATGATTATTTACAGAGTGACAGGAAAAGTAGGAATAGGCAGTCAGAAGTGATGAAGTTAGATAAGTTGTAGGATACCCAGAGATTAATGAAAATTCATCACTACAGAATAATCATAGAAAAATTCTCACCAGCAAAATAAAATTTTTAAAACAAGTGCTTTTGCTGTCTAGCGAGTGTAAACTATAAAAAAAAAGACAAATTAAAAAAAAAGTAGGGGTATGTGTGCGTGTGTGTGTGTGTGTGTGTGTGTGTGTGTGTGTGTGTGTGTGTGTGTTTATAACTGTGTTTGAGTGTATGTGTGCATGTCAGTGAAAGTGAGAGTGAGCAAGACGTTATTTTACACTCGGTAAGCAGCACTTTTACTGTTTAGTGAATGTAAAAGAAAAAAAAGAAAAAAATTAAAATAAAGTGTGTGTGTAAGAGTGTATGCGTGAGAGTGATCAAAACAGAAGAGTGTGTGTTTATGTTTCTGTCTGCATGTGTGCATGAATGCACGTATGAAAGCAGAGAGACTGTGTGTGTGTGTGTGTGTATGTGGGTGGGTGTGTGTATGAGAGAGAGAGAGTGAGAGAGAAAGTGAGACTAAGGGGACTGAATGCATGTATGTAAGCAGAGGAGTCTGTGTGTGAAAGAGCGATTGAGATGGAGTGAAGGCGAATCTGTGAGTGAATGTATGTATGAAAGCAGCTAGAGACTGAGAGAGATTGAGAAAGAGGGTGAAACTGATCTTGTTTGAGTGAATGTGTGTATGAAAGCAGAGAGATTATGTGTGTATATGTATGTGTGTGAAAGCAGAAGCGACTGTGTATGTGTGTGTGACAGCAAGATAGATCAGAGAGTGAGAGAGAGAAAGCACGAGTGATGTGTGACAATGCATGTATGTAAAAGGAAGAGACTGTGTGTGTGTGTGTGTGTGTGTGTGTGTGTGTGTGTGTGTGTGTGTGTGTGTGTGTGTGTGTGTGTGAGAGAGCGGGATCGAGAGGGCGTGAGACCGATCTTGTGTGAGTGAATGTGTGTATGAAAGAAGAGGACACTGTGTGTGTATATGTATGTGTGGGAAAGCATAAGAGACTGTGTATATGTGTATTGGAGAGAGAATGGGCTGTATGTAAAATTGTGTGTTTCACTTGTTTATTATTTTTTAAACATTATTATTATTTTTTTATATAGATTTGAAGTAAAATGCTTCCTCTAACACTATTAAATAGATTACAGCAAGTATGAAACATTAGGTGGAGGAACTATTTTACATCAAAAATATATTAAAAAAATAAAATAGTACTTAAAAAAATACATAAGTAAATAAAAAACAATTTTACAGAGAGACCATTGTCTAAGTGCAATAATGCCTTCCAGGGTGTGTGTGTTAATGTGTAATTAATGCCCTTCCAGGCATTGGAAGGCATAGGCATTGGGCCTCACAAAACCCCTGGGTGGGCATGAATTACACATTAACACATACCCTGTCAGGCATTATTGCTTGTTTAGTGCATTCCTTTCAAGTTCCATATGCAAGACCTTACAAGGAAAGGACATAACGTATCTCAGATTAAACGTGAGTTCACGGTTTGAATCAGCAAAAACAGAGTATCACTGGTAGAATGCACTAGCTTTTTAAAGGGGTGCCTTTAGTTTATCCTGTACTGTCTCAGTAGATTACAGCAGGCTTTTCAGTTTATGCTAGCAAAGCACATTTCAACAAACTCACATTTCAACACAACTGATCAAATCAAGAAAAGTCTGTTCACATTGTTTAAAATAAATGGCAGCTACATACATATTCCTAAAAGAGTACTGTCACACTTTAAGAATGCATTGCACCAGATAAGTTAACTGCCACAATGCATTTTGCCCTAGTTACTTCATATTTATTTGGGCTGTGTTTTTAGTAAAAAACCTTCAATAACGTTTTACTCAATCCACCGCCCAAATAAAGTTAGTATTTCCCTCGGTGCTGTCAGCAAAAAGTTCTTCCATAGACTTCAGTGGATGCATTTCATGTTTTGACTGAGTTGATGTTATTGAGGTTAATGATCATCTCTAACTTTCAGTAGCATCACCATGGTGAAAATTAATTTAACAATTTGGGTAAAAATGCTACATAATCTGTACTTTATGTGCCACGTAGACTGGTGTTAAAAAGTCACAGAGTGACAATCCACTTTAACAAACTTTTCAGAAAAACTGTTTTCCTGGTCACCTTCAAGTAAACAATGCTAATATGACAGTAATATGACAAAGCAGTAAATAATTGAGACCAAGATCATTTAAAACTTTCCAGGAAACTTTTTACATGTAGATGTTTAGCAAAACCTCCTGCTCTCGGTAATATGTATTTCAGGACTATAAAGCTAACTGACAGACTTACTCAGCAGACAGGTATGTCAGACACATTAACAGAAGCTAGGCCATTTTATATTTCAATAATTAGTAGATTTATAGGGTCATACTAGGCATGCTGTGTAGGAAATCATTAAGAGCTTAGTCCCATTTTTCTTAGCCCTGCCTGAGTGATTTGCTCAAGTCCAGACAGAAGGCAAATGGAGGATTAGAGGATCAAACCCTGGATCATAGGAATCAGCTTGTTAACAGCTCATAGTCTTAATCCTCTGCACCAATTGCCTGTTGTATGACTTGTCTCCTATCCCAGTGGTTCAGAAAGCTCTCCATAAAGCACAGGAAGAAAGACACATTTATTTCTCATAACTCTTTTGTGAACAAGACAATCAGTATTTTTCTCTCCTGAAGCAGTTAACTAGTCTTCCACTGTGGTCACTGCTTGTTTCATACACCCTGCTATCTCAGCAAAAAGCAAAGTGCTCTGCTCTGTAACCTTGACTGAAATACCTGACTCTTTCAACTTTGAAGATAAATTTAGGTCTTAACAATGATCGATTCCTTTCCTAGGTAAGTATTAAACATCTGGATGAAATAAAAATACTCAATATCACAATTTTTATGAAGGGAAAGGATTTAGTTCTTGAATAACTTTGAATGGCTTAGATCTCTTAGACTGTCATTTAAATTATTTTATATAAAAATGATGAAGTCTCTGCAGTAGGAGATGAAAGTGCTAAATCTGTTTCATTTTGTTTGTTTTGGATAAATAAAATCTTTTTGGGTGTAACCTGGCCACCATTTTTGGACTACTACTACTAAGAAGTGTTTGGAATTATGTACATGAACAAGGAGGACAGTCTTCATTGGTACCTTACAGCGTATTTTTTTATATGGTGTTTGTTGGCGACTGATTTAAATTATTTTATCCAGTGATTTGATTCTATCCTAACTTATTCTTAGAATAAAGTACATGTTTCTGCATGGATAAATCCTACTGTTAAGGCTTTCTTAAAGGGCATTTTGTATATAAAACTATTGAAAAATATATGTCTCCTTCCTCCATTTAAACTTAATGTTGGAAAAGTTACCTTTACATCTTGCAGAGTATTGCTTAATGAAAGCACGTCACTAAAGATTGATCATAGCTACATGACCAGAATCGTCTTTATATTCTCTCTCAGTCATTTTATTCCTCTTCCAGTCCTTTATCCAAACTGCTAAATGATAACACATATGACATACAACATGTCCAGATTCTGCTAACACACTGCACAAGAAAACTCCTTCCTTCAAGAAAACAGATCAGTTTTTTTCTTTTTTAAAAAAGAAAGGGAAACCCTTCTTAATTTTAAGCTAGCTTTGTACAAGTGCCTGCCCTATTGCATTACATTTTGTTATGGTAACTACAGCAAACATCTGTAAGCTGTTTTAAGAGCACATTATAGGGAAGCAGTTATTTCTGCAGCATATTTAGAAAGGTATGTGCCCAAGATATTTTAAATGATTCATTATGGACTACAGTATACACTTTCAGCAAGCACAAGCTAGAAGCTCAGCCTACAGCTAGTACAGGGTTTGACATGATTGTGCTACACCTTTTAAGAATAACTAAGTACTGCAGTACTGTTTGGGGAGCTACCTGACAGTAATGTTACATTGAACATCCCTGAAGAATATGATACAGTTGTGTAAGCTATTTACTGTAACAGTAGATCAGGGAAAGGTCACTGTAATATTAAACATTTACTTCTTTATTGCCCATGTATATCGTCGGTGTACATAGTTATATTTAATGTTTTATGATGTAAAAAGCTAGTAGGTTACTCTAGTGTTATGGCTATTTGCATATTCTTTTGGTTTCTCTGATCACTGAAAATTTGTCTACTGTAGGCATGCTTTCCTTGCAAGGATTTTGGGCTTAAAGAAGTCGAGGCATGTAGCAGTATTTTTTTTTTTAGCAAAAACAGCTTTGCAGAACTAGCTGCAATTGAGAAAACCCAAAATAAATAGTCTTTGGAAAAACTGCTTCACCACAGTATACCTAAAAGTAATCATTTGCTGATATAGTAAAATCGTTTTATTGTACTGAAAGTCTGAATATAAAGTTATAGACCGCTTTATTAAACCATGCACAAAAAAACTGTAGAACTGGATAGTGACAGTACTGAGCTCTGAGGTATTTATTCTTACAGTAATTTCATGGCTTCAGAATCTTGAGTATTACTGCTAGCAATGCTGCTAATTAAAGCTATCCCATCATGCTTGTATTAATGTTTGCCACTTAACTATACTAGAGCAAGACTTGTGTGCTTTTTTTCTGTTGGAGTAATAAAAGGTAAACAATAAATAAATAAATACATAAGCAGAACTAAAATTATATAAAAGTAAAAGTGACAACTAATGTGTGCAAGATGAATATGCCTGCAAACAGAAAAAATATGAAAAAATTTGCTAGACTGTTGGGAATGATAGTTCATCTGAAAATATAAAGCGGGCATGAATAAAATCAGAACACTCTTTTTCACAATGTGCCCTGTAATCCAGAAAATGCCTCCTGCAGCTGTGCATGGGCTTCCACATTGATAACAAGATGCACAATGTAACTCAAAGGTTCATTCTTGTCCATATTCAAGTGCAACTTGGATACACAGGTAGGTAACCAAAAATTTACCCCAGGACTGCTCCCTGTACTACTAATGGAAAGATGCAACTCTTAAATTATTTATCACATGAATAGGTCCCATCAAATTATCTATGGTATGATCCCAGTTATTCTCTTCAGGGGTAATATATAATTATCGTCCATGGGATGGATGAGCTCAATCTCTAACCAAATGGGATAGTTTTATATGTTATAGAGTTTTTTAGGACACTACCTCATTTATAGATAGTTTTATATGTCATAGAGTGTTTGTAGAGCATTCATCATCTCACACGTACACATGTGCATATTTTTATTCTTGTTTTTAGATAATGATAGTGTTTTTTCCATATTTATTAGATTGTTCACTATAATAAACTATACTATATTTATTAGATTGCTTTTTAGTATATTGATTTGTTTTATTATACATTCAGATGTTGTTTCCCTAGTGATATAGGAAGTGGGATATAGCTTTTAGGGTTGATTGGATAGTAATTAACTAAAGGGTCATGTGATGTATTATTTCTATTTATTTGAATTTTGAATTTGAACCTTGTCTGAAGAAGAGTTCTGAGCAACGCGGAAGCGCTTAATGTTTTTGTATTTTTTGTTTTTATTCTATATATTAAAGTGTGCTGTTTGTCAGTTCAACCAGTGGTGTGCCTTGGCGTTATTTTTACTGACTGACTTTTTACTACAAAGGCACTTTACCCCTAGGACTACGTTTATAGACTTTATAACCTTGTATATTTCTTTAAATCCAAGTATGTGTTGGTTACATTTGGTTTTCTAGAAGGAACAAGGTTTAATAAACTTTGTATCATCCAAACTGACATCTTTTAATATATAGTTTAAATTCAACAACCTTGTATATTTCTTTAAATCCAAGTATGTGTTGGTTACATCTGCTTTTCTAGAAGGAACAAAATTTAAATCCAACTTTAACACATTTAGATGGTGAGTTTCTAGATAAAGTTTAAAACATTGCCATTCACAGTCTTACTTTTGGCTAATTGTCCGTTGATGAATCAGACGCTATTATCTTCTTCTTTTTGGCTGTTTGGTTCCCTGAGCTCTCCCCTCTTTCTCAGATGTTAAAAAAAACCTTTGGTCTGGCCCCTGGCCCACCAGGGGTAGAAGATGTTTTGAATCTATGAGGCCAAAGGTGTTTGAAACTTCCCCCTGGATAATTTTGGCTACTGAAGGGCATACAATGTCACTTTCCATTATGGCATTGGTGGCACTCTTAATTTCTATAGGCTGTTCTCTCGGGACCCTCTTAAAGTGAGAGTATCCAGTGTTGAATTGTTGGTGTTTGTTTATATAATATATATTATCTTCTTTTTCTTCTTAAGACAACCACTAAAATGCACATAAGCTGTATCATTTTCATAGGCAGTAACATCCTTACTTAATTTGTTGTTTTTACATTTTATAATTAATCCTCATACTTCCGCACATCTCTGAACACTGAGTGATATTCACTTTGTTCTCCTATTTTTCTGTGAAAGTCTTTCTGCAACATCTGATCAACCTTGGTAATTTTTTTCTTTTAAGTTAACCATGATTTTAAGGTTATTCTCCACCAATAACTTTAGAAAGTTAATGCCAGCTGTACTGAAAGATTCTTTAAGGGTGACAAAAAATGTATCCGTTGTTTCAATGCCATTGGGACATTTGAAAAAATCTCAGTCACTTTGGCACCATACCTGATTCAATTCTGCATGAAAAGTATTTATTTTCTAAGTCTAAACTCTTATATTTTTGTGCAATCTGCTGAAGGTGTCATAATGTTCCTTATAAGCCACAGTGTTAATTGGTTTGTTTGAGGCAGAAAAAGGGTCTGCTCCATTCAGAATGGATGTTACATCAGCATAGGTCTTAACAGACTTAAACCCAATTTCAGAATGGTTACCTTGTTCAACTGAAAGAACATTATATTCCACCATGGTTTCCACATCATCTTCAGAGCTGGAACATCCACAAGGTTCCATGGTTCTCTCCAGCATCAGCAAGAATTTTTCAATGCAGGTGGCATTAACTTTCTAAAGTGTCTAAAAATGTTGGACTCCTGGGCACCCTATCTCGGAGCCCTAAATCTCACACCTTCTCCACAAATGCCTGCCATGCCTCTCACAGATCAAGAGCAATGGAGAACGGTGGTTTCCCACCAGTTCCAGTTATTGCATTTATTGGGAGCATGTACACTGTTTGAAAATGGTGTGCACTACTTACCATCATGCAAACATGTTGGCCAGGGGTGTGTACTGCTGAGGAACATGTTTGTGCGATGGTAAGGGTGTGCAACAGTGGCAAGCAATGCAATTTTAAGGTTGTTTGATATACAGGAAGTTGTGTATGTTTGTTTGACAAATGTGAAGGTCCAGAGAGCAGAACTATGTTTACAGGAAAATAGTACACAGTATACCTACAGTCATACATTTGATAATAAATGATAATACATATTTAAATAAATACATTAATAAATAAATAACTGAGACAATATTAGTATTTCAGCCCTTATAAATATAATTAATATCATGTACACTGTGTCAAGTGTTATAAGTGAATGTGGCTATAATGGAAAGTGGAAAAACAGTAAAAGTGTATGAAATATGAAGTATTTGAACCCAGGACCATGTGTATGGTAATCCTACACTAACACTTGCTGCCACAAGAGAGTTGCAATAACAGCTGTTCATGTTTCAGTTCAATGTTATAAAAGTGAAAAAAAAAAGTTGCACACTGTGTACTAGAACCCAGGACCATTTGTACTCCAGCCCTACAATTACATATGCTGTCATATGATTAGTTACATGATATTCCATATCATACTATTCATTCTTAAGCTATCATTCTTAACTGCAGCACAACTTCACTTAGCAGGTTTGTGTGATGCCTGACAGTATTAATTGAATGCATCTGGTTTATATTTTTGGCTGTCTGGGTCCTGTCTGCTTCCTGGGTGGACATGTTTGTGCACTGTTGCTCTTCATGTAGATCAGATAAGCACAGCCAAACCTGATATTCATTTTTCATCTGTTTCCCATGTTTGTGCTAAATTATGCAGTGCTCAAACAATGGAAAAGAGAGCGAGAGAGAAAAAGATTCAAACCCAGTACCATCTGGCCCCAAAATAGAAAGTTTCAGTGCATTCACACCTGCTGTCACAGACTCTGTTAAGTAGCATGTGTTTTTCATAGACGTGTATATACTTTGCTACCTGCAACATTGGTGTCTCAGTACTTTTTCCACACATATATCACCTCCACTACGGAAGATAATATCAAATCTTGTGTCATATACAATGCACATCAGTCTGGTGACAGGTAGAACAACAACTATTGACCCATAAGCCTAACAAGCCTTATCTGCAAGGCTAGGGAAGGGATCAGCATGGACCTTAGCTAGGCAGGCATAGGTGACCTTCAAGACACTTGAGTTGACCTATGCTGTGTTTGCCAAGGATAGTGCTTGTCTATTCAACCTCATGGACTTCTTTGACACTGACCCCAAAGACCTGAATGACAGATAGTAGGACATACCACCTATGTTCATTTATCCAAGCCCTTTGACAGTATCCCACATTAATGTCTCACAGTGATAATGCCACATCTGGGAATTAAGCCATACTGTTCTAGCTTGATAGCCAACTGGCTCACTACCACACTGTCAAAGATGGGGACTTCACTCCCCCACTAGCCACTTACCAATGGAATACCCAAAGATCTGTGCTGGGCCCTCAAATGTGTGGAAACTACTTCCTGAAGTGCAGGCAATGGTAGATGGCATGTAGCTTACCACATTTGTAGATGACTGTTTATCACATCACTCATATAAATCCCCCCTATGATGGTAATATAATATGGAAGGGGCTGTCAGAGACAAATGATTGGTGCCAAACTCATGAACTGAAACTTACATCAAACAATGGCTCATTGTCCCCTTTGGTAAAAAATTACCTCTGCTAATTATGATATACATAGCACCCCTCTCAGCGAAAACACAATACTTTAATTCTTCAATTATGTATAACTTAAAAGTTTAAAGTGAAAGCTCTATACCAGTGGCAAACATGGCCTGTTGTAAACTGTAATCTGTATAATTGGAACATGCATATGTGCAATATATGCATATGTAAAGGAATACTTGCTACAATATGTAGTATAGTGTGCATCTATTAGGAGGTGGTAGTCTTAAAAGTCATAGTTATCTGATGACGGTGGTGGTCTTAAGAGTAAAGACTAAGATAATAGAGTCAAATAATAGCATTAATGAGTTGTGTGTTACAAATGAAGGTACTAATCTTATCTCTTTTTTTCTCTCATCCCGATCCTTATCTCTTTCTTTATGTTATTATATGTCATCAAAATGTGTCCAGGTCATCCTGAAATACTCCACAGCACAGCAGAGTAGACCTGCCCCACAGGATCTGCCTGCCCCCAGTCCACTGACCCCTGCCATCATTGTCCAGCATGTCTGGGAGCCAACCTGACAGCATCACCTCTGCTGCCCCTGCACTACCTGCCCCCTCAGGTAGTTCTGCCCCAGAGGATAGACCAGTGGTTCCCTCCAGGAGCAGCAGTGGCAGGAGTGGTGAGTTTATCACTTGTGCTGAACTGCCAGGGATGATGCATAGGGTTTTGTGCTGCACTGTTAGTGCACACATACACAGCATGGAAGGGCTGCTCTCCCTCATTTTACATAGGACTAGGAGGAGGAGAAGGAGACATCAAGAGCTCCATCCAGTAGTGGAGTGAGGTGGCAGTGATGACAGCCCAGCAGGTGAGGACTCGATTCTCACTGTCACCCAGCTTGATGACCATGGGTTCTGGATGTCACCACCCCATCCATTGTATCCACTGACCTCTTGTGTCTGTCACCATACTCATCTCTTCTCTTGTTTGTCTTGTCTGTCTGCAATTGCTTCCTCATCTGATTTGGTCCAATTGGCTATACAACATGATTGTTTTGTGATCAACCCCTCTCTCTGGAGGTGACAGTCCAAATTCAGATAATATTCCTCCTATACTATCAGTTTTTACTGTTGACAAAATGGATAGCTATGGTTATTTCCTACCTACCTCTTGCACATTCCTGTATTGCTTTCCATTTGTACTTCCCCCTGCTTGCTCCCCATTTCACTACTGTCTTATCTTCACCATTTTTTTTCTTTAATACATTATTGTGTGATGGTGTGCATTGCACAACAACACGCAGCAGCAGTAATAGAAAATAACTAAATGATGTACGATTCAGTTGTATTCGAACCCAGAACCACCTGGCCCCAAAAAGGAATGTATCACTTCATTAATTGCATTTGCATGTGCTGCCATATAGTTAAGTAGTTAGGTGTATTCCAGAGACTCAGTACTAATTGTTAGACTTTAGCAATGCTGCCACTGAAATAGATAAGACATTCCCTTCTTTACTAATCATTAAGGTCTCCCTTTTGCCCATCGCACAATGCCAAGCAAACAAGATAAGGACAGCCAAACCTTCCATTAATTCCATCATTGCCCGTGATTGCACTAAGTACCATATAGTGTAAACAATGGCCAAAAAAAAAAAATAATAATAATAAAAAAATAGAAAAAAAATGACAGAGAAACACAATTTGCACACAAGTGAAGTGAAAGTTGTATATTAATGAAACAGAACCTGTGAATTGTGTGCTGCTTAATTGTATTTCCAACCTTCACCAGACATACATTTAATACTTTGTAAGTCTAAGCTGTCACACTCATCTGATGTAAGCTTTCACAGCTGTAAACCATTAAACACAAGCACTGAAGGAGTGCCTGTAATATGTTTACATCCCTACATACATCAAATTTTTTTTGGCTTCAGAAATTCTAATGAATTCATTTACATCTTTACTGTACTGATAACCCTGAATTTACACCAGACGGCAACTTTGTAGCTAGGGAAACTGAAGGGGAGCTGAATTGTTTATGTGGTGAACATGGCAGAGAGGATATTACTTTGGGATATATCTGCACAGAAGAGTACTGATTTTTCAATGATATGCCTGCATTTCATCATCTACATATCGAATATGCTGACATGTAACTATGCCTACTCTATTTAATTTTTTTTATATTTATTTTGATTAGCACACACTTTTACACTTTTATCTGTCTGCATGACTTACAAGAGTAGTGTTCATTTGGGGGTGGAGAGCATAGCTGCATTTCTGTTATGGCACAAAAAAGACTATATTGCTATTGTTACTCTCCTGTTGTTGCATCCAGCCTGTATCTAATGCTGTCAAATGTTAAGGTCAGTTCTGTACAAATCTCACATCCTTTACTTTACTCCTTGTCATGGCTGTATTCCAAAAGTTTTAGAATTCATGTGGAACATTAGCACAGAAGTTACACAGTTGCTTTATACCTTAGTGAATAGCTTCACTGTGTTAGATTTAATTAGCATGTAATTCAGATGCGTATGCTGTAATTAGCATGCCATGGTGTTTGATTCTAATATTTTCATTTTCTTGTAATTTAGAATTTAATAACCCATTAAAATTCAATTATTTCTTCAACCAAAAGGTAAGTCAACTGAGGGTAATAGAAAGTTTATAATGGTCAGATAAACACCTGGGATGGTTAGTGAAATCAACTGTAACCTCTATAATTTTATTTGAAACCAAAAAATAAATAAACTCATGACCAGAACATGTGGCATGAAGAGTAAAAGGTAAATGTGTTAGGGAAATTTTAACAGGGCTGCATGAGCAAATTCATTTATTGAATCTAGTAAAGCTAAGGAAATGTTATTGTCAACAAAATCTAGATTTATTTGTTCTGTATTTTGAGAAATTCAGTATTGCTTTCCAATGTCTTTCCATTATGAAACAGTAATTATTATTTTTTTATGCAGATTGTGAAATGTCAATAATGAAGTTATTTTGGAAAGAACTAAGATAATAGGTTTGTCTAAAGTTTTACTTTTACAACTAACATAACACCATTAGCCTTCTGGGTGAATAGCAGACCAGTTATTTATTATTACTGGAATTTTCGAATATGTGGCAATATACACTTTTTATACTGGATACAGCATCCACTTTACACCTGATAAATTTTTTAAATTAATTTTTTTACCATTTTTTAATAGTGATTATTTTATAAAATTTGTGTCCTTGAATTGTGAAACAGTTGAAGGAATAATTTCTCATTTTATGGAACTGAATGCCTTTAATATTCTGTGAACCAATTAGCTACTATAATTAAAGAAATAAATGTAAATAACAGTATAATATAGAGTGTGTCTTGCATATTTTTATACATGAAACAGTAGCATGTGCTAAGGAAAAATCTAGAGAGAGAGAGAGAGTGAAATACTATAACTCAATGTATTATATTAAATCCTCTCCCACTACTCTAATGAGGCAAACCCAAACTCCTTAATTTGTGAGGAGAAGCAAAGACAATAAGCAAAGGGGTGTAATATCTGTTCAAATTAAGTTTTGTACTGATTTTCTAACATCACAATAGATATACTCTTACAAGTATTACAAACATCAGTCAACAACAAACATATCTCACATTTCTGGCTGTAACCTGTAATACACTCTTTTTTTCATAAATGTTTTTTTTTATTTTTAACAAAGTCAAAGATCAAACAAAATATTTACATATATATAACTATATCATCTATAGCTATCTCTCTCTCTCTCTCTCTCTATATATATATATATATATATGGAAATCACTTAATATTTATCCAACAAAAAAGGCAGTTTATCCCAAGCAATTAGCATATATGTCAATTTTTTTGTTCTCAACTTTATGGTGGAGATCTCTTCATTACACACCGATTTGGCTAAATAAATAAATTCACTATTAAATAACAGAGCAGATTCAGGCTTTCAGTTCTTCGTAACAACTTGCTTTGGTATCGTTAGAATTGGCCATAATATATGCATTTAATTTTTGGGTATGACATCTGGAACTGGCACATTAAATAGTATTAGAGAATCAGAAATTATACAATTATCATTCCACAGAGCTTTACAGAAATATCTAAAGTCATTCCAAAAGGAGGATACCAATCCACAAGTAATGATCATATGAAACCAGTCAGCATCTAATGATTTGCATCTCCAACATTTCATATCATCCTTTTTATACTTTATTTCAATTATTTGCGGTGTCAAGAAACATCCATGTAAGAACTTCCAAGTATAATTTCTCCAATAAGGAGAAACTGTGGTATTTCCTGATTATTTAAAACAGAGGTTTTTGTTATTTATTGTAAATTCCTCTTTATGTATTTTAGTAGAATAATTCATATAAGAGACATCTGTAAAACTAAAGTCAGTTCTAATAGTTTTATAAATCATGGCTGTGAATGAGGTGCGCCTTAGGGAACTATTATTAATTCTAGAGATAATGGGCTGGATTCATGAAGGCTTGCACGGAGTCTTAGAGTAGAGTAAGACTCCATGCAGCCAACATGTATGCTGAGCGATCCGGGAACAGCCGGTAGGAGCGTGCAACTGAGCTCTCCAAACTAGTCCTACACGGACAGGACTGGGATATGCAAATTACCCCAATTGCAGGCGAAAGCCATGCAAATGAGGTAAATTTGCGATCCAGGAAACCCAAACCTGTCCGAGTAGGAGTAGTGTTATTTGCAGAAATGTACTCAGTTGATAACTGAGTATGGTTCTGCAAATAAGTAAAATGGAGCCGTGTCAGCTGGAAAAAAAGCATGCATTCACAGGAGGAAGCATGCCAATGGCCAAAAATATGGCCATTGGCAATGGGAAGTGATGCAAATTAAAAATAAAATAACTTTTTTTTATCCCAATCTCCAGGGTTTAACTGTAGCACAGCGCCGCACAAATGCGCTGCGCCCTAAAAAGCAGAAAATTAATAATTAAAATCCACAAATGTGGATTTTATAGCTAAAATGAATTTACAATGCAAGGGAATGGCAGGCTGAAGACAACATGGCCACCGAGTAGAGGTTGCTAAGGGGGGAAGCTCAGTCTAAGAGATGTAACTAAGCATTAGTAGGCAATCCTATGCAAATGAGAGTTATGATAGTGAATTGCAAGTTTACATAGCAAATGAGCACAGTCAGTGGCATTTAGGAGTAGGATAAGGGGAATAACAGAGTAGAAGATAGGTGACATCATGAGGGGGTACGTATGAAAGGAGTGAAGCTCATTGGAGCAGAGTAACATGTGTCAGCTTACATTTACATAATAGTGAAAGAGGTGTGTGAACAGGTAGGCCTGGTAAAGTCAAGAAATCGAAGGTGTATGCTGTGGATAACACCAAAGTTTCTTGCTGAGTGTGCATGAGTGCGTGTGCGCACCAGTAAACCCGAGTAAGACAGTGTGTGTGCGTGTAGGCTTGAGTAAGCATATGTAAGGCTGTGTAAACAGTTGTAAGCACATTTGCGCCAGTGTGCGCACATTTTAAGAAGAATAAGCAAGTTTTCATCCATGTAAGCATGTGTGCGTGCATGTGAGCTGGTGTGCACGTGTTTGCACTTGTTTGCGCGGTGCTGCCCCCTGAGGAAACAGAAAGGGAAAAGGAAGCACAACAAATAGTAGAAAGTTAACCAAGGAATACTAGCAGAGCTAGCAGGTGAAAACAATCAGAATCAGGCAATTACACAGGCAGTACACTAGCCCAGCCCAGCACTTAAAACACAGCAAAAAACATTCCAGTATGTTTTTCTCTGACACACTGCAACACTGCAGTAAGCTAATAGAAGTGAAAACTGAAAAAGCTTTACTGAGGCAAAGAAATGTTAGGGGCTGCCATTGCTGTCATAAGGTGACATATGCAACATGCCGAGGGTGGTAACAATGCAAATGCTGCTGAGCAACCCACACTGAGGAGACGGAGAAGAGTGTACAGGCCTAGGGTAACCTACCAGGGGCTACATGAGCTGGAGATAGTGGAGTGCTATAGAGTGGACAGAGACCTCATGCAGCAAATTGTTGAGCTGTGCAGGCCATGCCTCACACACAGAACCAACAGTGGGGAACCCATCCCAGTGGAAACCAAGGTATGTGTTGGCCTAAGAATATTAGCAACAGGTACCTTCCAGAGACCAACTGGCGATATGATGGGGATTTCACAGGCATCAGCATCTAGGGTACTGCACCAGTTCCTGAATGCCATGGCAGCACATGTCGGTGATCATGTATATTTCCCCAATTCCCGTGAGGTATTGGCCATTAATATGCATCTCTTCCAGCAACTAGTGGAATACCTTGAGGTAGTGGGTGCAATAGACTGCACGCACATTCACATCAAAGCACCAGCCAGTGAGCAGGGTAGGGTCTACTATAACCGCAAGGGTTACCCCTCCATCAACTGGCAGGTTGTGTGTGATGCCCAGGACATAATAATGAATGTGTGTGCTGGCTGCCCTGGAAGTTACCATTACTCCCATATCTGGCATCTGACACAGTTGTACCACACATTTGCCAATGGGGACATCCCTCATGGTCACCTAGTGGGGGATGCTGGATATGCACTCGAGCCGTGGCTGATGACACCCATCAGAAATGCATACACACCTGAACAGGAATGCCATAATGAGGCACACGCACAAACACAAAATGTAACTGAGCATGTGTTTGGGCTGCTCAAGTCACTGTTTTGGTGCCTGGACACATCTGGTGGAGCCTTGCAGTATTCACCAACTACATGTACCCAAATAGTCATGGTATGTGCTATGCTACACAATATGATCCTGCGAAAACAGCTGCAGCAGGAGCAGCATAGGGCTGGGCACAACAGCCCCCCACCATTGCCAAGGCCATCACAGGCAGAGCGTGACTCGGAGGAGGAACAACCTGAGCCTGCCCCAGTAGGCAGAAGGAGGTGTACCCAGTATGCATTGGCCTTGGCAAAGAGGCAACACATAGAATATACACTGGCTCAGTAGGAACCCAGGAAATGATACCTCTCTCCAACTTTCACATATAGTAAAACCGATGCTTAATTTGACACTACCTGTTAACAAACATGTATAGGGAGTGTAAAATGTGCATCTGACATAGGCAGCCCTGCAGCACCACCTGAGGCATGATTGCTATGTGTTATGCAATATAAAGCACTGCTAAATAGCTCTTACCACTATTTAGTATATGTAAACAAAATTGCACACACTAAGTAGCACAACTACAGCCAATGTTCAGCAATATTGTGCACTGTCCAGCAATGTTGGACAACATTGAGCAATGTTGTGCAAGTCTGGTCAAATGTGGGTATAGTTCATCAAAAGCAGGTTAACATGTTCATATTTGCTTCACTTTTCTTGAAGCAGTCTGTTCTGGCATGTATGAAAATATGAAGCAGTGACAGTCCTCGAACCCAAGATACAGTGCACTATAGTCATAGTACAGAACCACTAAACCATGACAGCGTGTCAATGGTCAGCTTGTATGAAAAAATGTTGATAAGTCAATGCTAAGTATCTCATGGAAACCTTGCAAGCATAGCATAATCCCTGTCGAGTTAAGACACAAAGGTGAGGCCTGCAGTAATAATAGAACCTGATATTCAACACACATATAGTATAAATGTTAATATTGGTAATGTTCACACACATCAACAAATGTAGTGGACCTCAGACAGCAACATACTGCAAGGTCACACTGGGCATGCTCACACACTTGAAAATATGAGACAGATGTCAGGCAACAAAACACTGAAAGTCTGAACTGGGCATGCTCACACACTTAGGGCAAGTTTGAGTACAGCAGTGGGCCACACATATCCCTCAGTTGCATGTGTCAACCCAGGAACCTCACACTATTCACCAATCCGCCATGTGCACACAGTGATATGACAACAGACACAATATAATATAGTGAAATCCTGTCACAATCAAATATGTTATGCAGAAACCTAGGTTGTTCATAGGAAGTGGTAAAGCAAAGAAGAAACAAAACCTGCAATCAGTACCATCACTGAACAATGTGCATCCAGAACATTAGCATAGGTTCACAGGCTGACACTAGGCTATCTGCCCTAGGGTATGTAGAAGCCTAGCCACAGTGTGTTTGTATTTTGCAACCCCACTAGATCAGTAGACTGTGCCTGTTAATAGTAGGTCACACAAGATATCTCACATACATTCATTTCATTCTGCCTCTGTCTAGCAAGGACCCATAACATATCCCAGGGCTAAACATACGATCACCCATCCACCTGTGAAGATGTCACCTGTAGGTGGTCAGCATGGGTCTGTGCATATGTGGGACTGTGATCACATTCCCGAGTGAGTGGAGCCTCTGTGATGGTAATATGCCCCTCCAGCATGTCCTATAAACATCATTGCTCACATACCTGTCCCTGGAGCATTTAGCTGTAAGGGACTTTGATATCCTCATGTGGAGCCTGTCCATCAATGCTCTGATGGACATGGCTTCAAACAAAAGGCACAGACTGCATCCAAGTAGGCAGTAAGCAACTGAAGAGATCTGGGGTCACCATAGCCAAACTGTGCATACCATCTGTGTCAGTCCCTAGATCCACTTGGTTATGTAAATCTGTGTACATTTCAGTTGCTGCAGGTGTTGGGTAAGGTACATCCGAAATGGGGCATTGTATCCAAGCATGTGCCTGATGACTATAGGGTCACAATGACCCCACCTGATCTGGATGTAAAACCATATGGGATAAGGTTGACTAAATAGAAGGTGTGTCCAACAACATTGGCAACGTGAATGTCAAAGGTGAGAGTACTAAGTATTCATGTCCCCAAATCACAAATCACAGACACTGTACGTGATGTATCATCACCTATGTGGTAATGTGTGTGCACAATGTTACTGCCAAAGGTGATGACTATGCATCTAAAGGGAGGTAGCTGTAGGCCATGGCTCTGGCACCAGTCATCCATCTCTGTGAGACCCTTTCTGAGGATGCTTGTGCCAGCTGTGGAGTCGATTATGACACACAGTTTGCAGTCATCTGCAAACATGGTCATCCACATTCCTCCTGTGTTAGCCAGTATGTATCAGAAATATATACAGAACAAGAGAGGTCCCAGGACTGAGCCCTGTGGGATGCCACGTGTAACTGGTGTATAGTCAGACATGGCACCTGCAATACTGACCATGTGTGTGCTATCCATGATCAAGTTAGCAATCCATCTTCTGACATATGTGTAGATATTGAATCTGGTGATCTAATGTATAAAGACCAAGTGGGGTATTGTGTAAAACTGGTGTGCGAGCTCCAGGTAGGCTGTGTGGACAACCCTGTGTACATCTATGGACCTGTTAACTGTTTAAAGACATCAAACATCTGCAAGAGGCAAGATATGCCCACAACAAAACCAAAATGTGTAGGATCCAGTGTCTGTAGGTTCACAATGTGTATGTGTTCCATGATGATACACTCCATAGCATAGCAGACCAGGATAGTTAGGCATATATTGGGATAATGTCCAGGGTCCCTTGTGGCACCAGCACTGTGGAGCGGGTACACTGTAGCTGTACGCCATTCCATGGGTACATATCCTGTAGTAACTGTGATATTGAACAGTGACATAATGTGAGTGTGAAGTTTGTCATGAATCTCGTGTAAGCCGCAGTCTGGGACACCATCTGGTCCCACTGATGCTGTGTTGTCTGCTATGGAGAGGGCAGCACACACATGTTCATCTGTGATGTCAGGGAGGCTACACCCTGTTGTGATGGACATGTGCACTGCAGGGGGGATGGTGGGGAAACATTCCCACTGAACCTGTTGTCCAGGATGTTCGCAATGTCAGTGGGTTCACTGTATCATTTGTAATTATGCAGTAACTCACAGCATATCTGTGAGTTCCCACCCAGGTCCCTGACATAACTAAATAAGGCCTTGTGATTGTTCATAGTGTCTGTTTGAAGTGTCCGCTAGAAGTGGACCTTAGATGAATCAACAAGTGATCGTAGCTATACCATAGTACTGATCAGAGATGCCTTCCTGATTGTGATTGTGCTCTATAATGTAGTAGCCTCCTCCTGTCTCTGTATAGCTCAGTAATGGCCATGGTCCAGTAGACAGGTCCCCTGCCTTTGGAGGAGTGAGTCTTGCAGTTATCTGGGATAGCATGATCCATGCATTCCAGTAGTTGTCCATAGATTGGGCTTGTAAAGTATGAAGTGGTCTGAGTCGTAATTAACACTGTCCCAGGGTCATTGAGGGATACCACCTCAGTTTGTACAAGCGTGACATTTGCTCATGAGAAGTACATCACTGAGATCACATACAATGTGTGTGTGTATGGGATATGTATGTCTAGTGAGATGAATGTATGTTCCAACCTTAACAATGACAGATATACCTCTGTTGTGGAACAGAGTCCCCATGTGGGTGATGATCAGGTCCCACATGTTTTAACCCCCAGTGGGTGTGGTGACCAGGACTGCATAGCATTTGAGTGTAACAATCCTAGCAACTGTTGTGTGAGGGTGTCAGTGCTTGAGTAGTATACCCAGTCAATGTTTGTGTATTTGAAGTCACACAATATAATGGTGTTTGGTGAGACCTTCACATTCCCCAGTGTTCCCAGGAATAACGAGTGTTGTGCCCAAGTTTGGGAGTGTGGTCTGTAACAGTCTACAAACTGAAATGCATTTTTGCCCACTCTCAGTTGCACATGTACATTCCCCAATGCTTTGTGCACTGCTACCAACCTGGAGGTGTGTGTATGAATGATGTATATGGATACCCCCCTATTGTTGTTGTCTGGTCCGAGTCTTGTGTCTGAAAACCATGGTATGATGTAAAACATGTTAGTGCTGCTGTGCTTTTGTGAGCCTGAACCAGGTGTTTGTTACTGCACATATATCGACAGATTCCATACTGATGCGAGTCCTGAGTGCATGCATTCTGAGGGTTAGACATCAGTTGTTGAGCACCATCATTCTCCATTTCCTGTACCCTGTAACGTCTATGGCTGTAGTTATGTCTTCTGACCCTCACTTCCAACAGCCACTATGTGTGTGTCAAGAGCCTAAGGCAGTCTGTGAAAGCGTAGGGGTGACAGGTGCATGGCATCCTTAGCGAATGTATGTGGCATGTTGAGCATGTAATCCCAGGCTGACACTGGATCCCCTGTGAATGACAACAATATGCTAGGCAACTGTTAAAAGTGATCATTTCATCTGTATACTGTGACATAGTACTTGGTGAGGCTAAGATGCTACACAAGGTCAGGGTCATACTGGCCTTGGCTACATGATCAGAGAGCTCCTCTATGTCTCTTGTCATGTAGTCCAGGGAAGAACGTCTGAGGGTTTACACACCAGAATGGTCAATGATGGAGCCATATTTGTACTTGCAGTGGACTGACAACAGTTCATGTGTCATGTGGCATATCTTGGCACCCGACACACAGCACAAAGTGACATTCACCTTGTTCAGCCTGGTGAGTGGGATGTCACTGTGACCGACAATTACAGTCACCTAATACAAGTGTATGAGGTGTGTTGTGTAGGCCTAAGGGCAGTGACTATGTGGCACAATGACTTTGTGAACTATGTGATATGTGTGTATGGTTGCACGTTAGCAGTTGTTTATGTGTCTGCTTTGGATGTCTCT
Source organism: Protopterus annectens (assembly GCF_019279795.1). Lineage (NCBI taxonomy): Eukaryota > Metazoa > Chordata > Ceratodontiformes > Protopteridae > Protopterus > Protopterus annectens. The sequence continues at coordinate 1,392,912,624 of NC_056743.1, forward strand.
GCTGCTTAGGCAGGGTATATTTAGATGCTCCAAGTATGTCTTTGTGTGTTAATGTATATGGTTTGCTGTTGTCATAGGTCCATGTGCGACTGTATTTGTGGTGTGTGTGGTTACCTTCACCACCCGATAGACTGTGCCCATCATGGCTTGGGAGAGCTCAGCCTCCTGTCTGTCTATACAGTTGCACCTCTCACATATATCTGAGTTTGTTGGTAGGAGGACAGTGTTCCCTGTGTACATAAGTCAGTTGTAACAATGCGTCAAAATTCCAATATGCTGGACTGTAGAGTACACACGAAACTGACCTTTGGACATGCCAGGATATAATGACGACATACACTGCCGACTGATCACAAAGAATCAGTAGTGTGTCAAGAGTGTAAAAGAGTATAACAGGGGTTTAGTGTTCAGGTTTGTTGTTGCTGTGGAAAGATAATCTGCAAAGGAGTACAGACAGAAACATTACACCTCCTTCAGCTATGAAATTGCAAGTACGGAAGACCCAAATACCTTCTCCAGACACTGCAAATGTTCACCTCCAAAATGTGTAGTTCACGTTGTAAAAATGTACAACTGACAAAAACGAGAAATTCCAAAGTACCCAGAAATGGTATAATCCAAATAAATGGCTTTATTCCTTCAAGTGAAAACACGTAGAAACACAAAAACACGTAGAAACACAAGCGCTTTCGCCCGTTGCTAACGGGCTTTTTCAAGTGTAACAATTTTGAACTAAGAACAGTGCTTTTATATTACTCTAACCAAGTAATAATTGGTTAGTTAATTCAGATCACTTAATTAATTGCTTTCAACGTTAATCAATGAATTATTATGGTCTAATTTGCTTATAAAGCCAAGCGTAAGCCACTGTGACTAATGAGTATTTATACAAGCTCATAAATTCTAAAAAGTAACTGTTGCCTTACATTTCTTTTATACTATTAAAAATATAAAAATGCATTTCTAATTACATTGCTATCATAAATAGTTTAAAAGCAGTCCATATACTGTTTAATTATTTAAAAATATTAAATAACCTTGATGTTAGAAAATATATACGTATAACACATGCTGCAAATGCGCTTTTTAAAAAAGAAATGAAATACAAAGGCATAGCGCATGTGTGAACAACGAATTATAGAACTTTACAATAAAAAAATAACTAAATGAAAAAACATTGCAAGTTGCAATAAAATGCAAATGTAAAACAGATAGTCAAATACATGATGTGCAAAATGCAACTAAAAACAACTATGTTGCTTTAAATGTATTAAGAATGCACATAGAGAATGGTGCTTGCTACCAGGGCTGCAGAATGTTCTATTACTGAGGAGAATTATAACTTATTCCTCCTAGCTTTAAGGATGCTGGCCAAGCTAAGCCCATCGTTCAGCCCTGGATGTTTAGTGGCATTTAATCTTAATTGCCATATCAATTCTCGAATACTAAGTGCTGTTTCCCAATCACCTCCTCTCAAATCTTGAAAAACCTTGTCTAGAACAAAAAAGCGAATGGACATATTCGCACAGGTCAAGGAATGTTTAAAGAAAGCGTTTGTCTCTTTCTTGTTTTTGACATCATACATGTGCTCATATATCCTGCGCTTCAGTTCTCTCTCTGTTTTGCCCACATAAAATGATGGGCAATTCTGACAAAGACCTATATAAACCACCCCTGACGAGTTACAGGAGTAGTGATTCCTGGATGTTAATATGATGTTACGAGAGGAGATGTGCACCTGGCCAGTGTCAACAATGAATGAGCATTGGTGGCATTTGCCACATTTAAAAGTCCCTTTCCTTTTGGCAATGCCATGATTTTGTGTCTTGTCTCCACTAAACGTGTTTTGTTCAAATATACCCTTTAAGTTGATGTTCCTTTTCCTAATAAAATATATTTTATTAGGAAAAATGTCAGTAATATGTCAAAAATATCGATGTACAGTCATATATGTCTTGAGTCAGGGTCAACTGTATCTGACTGACAATGTCGACATTCTGTCAGACATGCCCATATATACATACCCACCTCCCAGTGACAAAAGACCCTAACATCATACCAGGAGATATCACATGTAGAATGTGTAAACTGGTCCTCCCAATGCCAAATGAATCCCATCACGTGGATAACATTATTTCCCCATATGTGTCATAAATGAACAACAGGACAAACAGACACTGCACCCGAACAGTCTGTTGAGCCTCACACTCTCTACAGGATCTTACACCGTTGAATGTGTTACAGCAACATGTGGCACATCCCACAAGTGTTGGTGCACAACACACCATGGGAACTAAATTCCTATAAGCCTACGAAGTCCGAAATGCTAGTCCATGGAGTCCATCATGACTGCAGTCAGGAACAGAGATATTGTAAACCAAAAAACACACAACCCAAATGTCTGTGGTATGTTAGTGTGCACATCATGTTCCCCAAACCTGCTAGATATCTTGCAAGGCAGCCACCCAGGACATACATCACTGACAGGACCAACACAGGTCCCACATAGACTTTAAATAGCCCTTTACCAACATCACAGACACATGTTGTATCCACAAAACCTACAATCCTTGCATGAATATGTATTGTCATATGAAGGAATGGTAATTTGTCCACAGATAGACCACACAAGCTATGAATTGTGTATTCCTGTTCAAGATGTTCACACCTGCTGACCCACAAGGTTCATTCCTGGGATTACATAACACTAAGTGCACACACATTACCATGTCCAGTCTGATGATGTCAGCAACCTACAAATATAGCATGTGAAGAGAAACCACACAGTAAAGCATATAGCCTGTTGTGTTAATGTGTATCCCACTAGTATCATAACATAGTTAGGTAGGTGTTTGAATCCTGCAATTGCTGTGTGTGTGTGTGTGATTGGCTTTGGGGTGAGTGGCCTTTTTGGAGACTGTGGAAACACATTAGGAGTGGTGAATACCTCTTTGCCAAGTGTGATGATGTCAGCATCCTACAAATAGAACTTTGGAAATGAATGTTCCCAGTTAAACAAATAGTGCATCGTGTTAATGCATATCTCACTAGTGGCATAACATAGTTAAGTAGGGGTTTGAATCTTGTGAATGCATGTGTGTGAGATTGCCTTTGAGAGAAGTAGCCTTTTTGGAGACTGTGGAAACACATTAGGAGTGGTGAATACCTCTTTGCCAAGTGTGATGATGTCAGCATCCTACAAATACAGCTTTGTAAATGAATGCTCCCAGTAAAGCAAATAGCGCGTCATGTTGATGCGTATTTCACTAGTGTCATAACATAGTGAGGTAGGGGTTTGAATCGTGAATGTGTGTGAGATTGCCTTTAAGAGGAGTGGCCTTTTTGGAGACTGTGGAAACACATTAGGAGTGGTGAATACCTCTTTGCCAAGTGTGATGATGTCAGCATCCTACAAATAGAGCTTTGGAAATAAGCGCTCCAAGTAAAGCAAATAGCATGTCATATTAATGCGTATCTCACTAGTGTTATAACCTAGTTAGGTAGGGGTTTAAGTCCTGCAAACGCCAAGTGTGTGTGGGGTGGGTGTGTTCTTTTGAGAGGAGTAGCCTTTCTGGAGACTGGGAAAACACATTAAAAGAGGTACATCCCTCTTCGAAAAGTCTGATGATGTCAGCATCCTACAAATACTCAAGGAGAACAAAAAACACCCAGTAATGCTTGCAGCATGCTGTGTTAATGCATATCTCTCTAGCATCATAACATAGGTAGGTAGGGGTTGAAGTCCTGCAAATGCATGTGTGTGAGATTGCCTTTGAGAGGAGTAGCCTTTTTGGAGACTGTGGAAACACATTAGGAGTGGTGAATACCTCTTTGCCAAGTGTGATGATGTCAGCATCCTACAAATAGAGCTTTAGAAATAAGTGCTCCAAGTAAAGCAAATAGCATGTCATATTAATGCGTATCTCACTAGTGTTATAACCTAGTTAGGTAGGGGTTTGAGTCCTGCAAACGCCAAGTGTGTGTGGGGTGGGTGTGTGATTTCTTTTGAGAGGAGTAGCCTTTCTGGAGACTGGGAAAGCACATTAAAAGAGGTACATCCCTCTTCGGATAGTCTGATGATGTCAGCATCCTACAAATACTCAAGGAGAACAAAAACCACCCAGTAATGCATGCAGCCTGCTGTGTTAATGCATATCTCTCTAGCATCATAACATAGTTAGGTAGGGGTTGAAGTCCTGCAAATGCCAAGTGGGGGTGTGTGTGTATGATTTCCTTTGAGAAGAGTAGCCTTTTTGGAGACTGGGAAAACACATTAAAAGAGGTACATCCCTCTTTGGAAAGTCTGATGATGTCAGCATCCTACAAATATTCAAGGAGAATAGAAACCACCTAGTAATGCATATAGCGTGCTGTGTTAATGCGTATTTCTCTAACATCATAACATAGTTAGGTAGGGGTTTGAGTCCTGCAAACGCTGAGTGTGTGTGTACCACAGGTGGTCAGTGCAGTGTGGGTTTTGCTTTTACTATGGTATGACATATGTTTCAAACAGTATGTGCATTGCACACATCGGGTATCTGCATTTCAAATAAATTTGTGTACATGTGACCTCAATCAGTACATATGTGTGAAGCCTGCATACTACATAAATACATTTGTAACCTTTGACAGATTGTGCCGCTGCTTCTCAGATCATAGGTCACATATGTATGTATGCGTCAAGACTGGCCAATGTAGTGATCCATGGCCAAGGACATCACTGCCACACACACCCATGACACGTGCTATAGAGTACTGTGAGTGAGGGTAATTGCCGGGGTATATGTCAGACATGTTCATACACAACAATGACTGGCAATAATGGACAGTCATTATAGGTGTGCACCTGTCCCTGTGGATAAGCATGCAGGCCCCTAATGTGTTATGTGAAACACCAAGGGACCCCACAATACCTATGGATTTGTGGATACCAAGGGACAGATGACATAACACGTGTCTGTCTGTACACATTGGTACCCAACATACATGTTCAGGGCTGCCACCTATGTGGTACTGTCGGGATAGTATGTATAGTAAATGTGGATGACTATGCCATAGACAGTGTACTGCTATACAGCAGGTATTGGACAACAGGTATCTGTCTGTATGATACCCTTGTGTAGGATATGCGTCCCATCCGGGGAATGCAGTGTAGGCCAATGCATGCATTTCCAGATGTGGATGGACATATCCCTAGTGTATTTGTATGTACCTAAGAGGGCTATATGCCACACAGGTGTGGTCCCAGGAATATGTGACGGTCAATACCACTGGTTACTGTTATAGTATAGTACTGGAAGGATCCAACTGTTACTGAGTTCTCTACAACTGTGAGTCATTTGTCAGGACATCATCTAATGATTGGTTATAGTCATGCTGTTGAGGTGGTGTATACTGCCAGACTGCAGATCATTGACAGATATCAATAGTATCACCCACAGCATAGTGCCAACCCATGTCATACACACATGTGTACTCATGTTAGTACATATCTGTAGTAGAATGCATGCAGGCCATTGAAAGATACCATGAGATGTTAACAATGTGTAGAACAGGGTATGTCACACATCCCACGTGTCCACTATGCACGTACATGCAGACAGTGCACACACACCATGTTCACAGATGTGCACCCGCTAATTTGTAATGCACACATCATACACGTACTGTCCACTCACTAACACATGCTGGCAACACTGTACACTTCAGCCAAGTGGCACATGGGTGGACAATACATACTCAGACCTAACACTGGTGTAAACAGTACTACAATGACTATCAGAGCTGTGATGCATAATGCCTGCTCAAATATACCTACAAGGATATCAGTACACTTTCCTGATGGTAACTTGCTACTATTGCCACACTGCTATAATGTCACCCTGTGCTTCAGAACCATGTTAGCCTATTCCTGCATCAATGTGACAGATGACAGGAGGTGGCACAGGTGTCATCATATGCACAGGGTGTTCATAGGTTCATAGGTTCATACTAGGCTATCTGCCCTAGGGCATTTATAAGCCTAGCCAGAGTGTGTATGGCTTTTGCCACCCATTTTAAATTAATTTTGCTATGCCCTTTTTTGAAGTTAGTATACTGTGCCTCTGTCTAACAGTGACACAGAAGTGATACCCGGGGTAAACCTACGATCTCCCATCCACTCATCAAGATTCCTCTTGAAGAGAGTCAATGAGGTACTCTGCCTAACCTGGACTGGGATTTTATTCCAGAGTGAAGGGAGCCTCTGAGTTATGAATCTGTCCCTCCAGCATGTCCTATTTATTTCAGTGCTGAGGTTTAAGTCCCTCGAGCGCATAGCTCGAGGGGATTTGGATTTTCTGAGGTGCAGCATGTCCAATAATTCCGGGTTGGACATGGCTTTATACGTCAGGCACAGATCGCCTCTGAGCAGGCGGTATGCCACTGAGTAGAGCTGGAGTTTCTTTAACCGGGCAGCATACAGCATCTGTTTGAGCCCCTTGATCCTCTTGGTGAGGTGCTTTTGGGGTCTTTCCAGTTGCTGCAGGTGTCTGGTAAGGTACATCCCAAAAGAAGCATTGTACTCAATTATGGGCCTGATGAGGGATGAGTAAAGAGGCACGATGACCTCCCCTGATCTAGATGTGAATCCCTTCATGATTATGTGGGCTATATAAAATGTTTTTCTAACCACTTTGGCCACGTGGCTGTCAAATGAGAGATTGCTATCAACTTGGGTCCCCAGGTCCCTAATTACTTCTTCTGTACTTAATGGACCTGCGTGGTAATTTGTGGGCACTTTGTTTTTGCCAAAGGGGATGACTATACACTTTTTGGCGTTTAGCTTGAGGCCATGGCTCTGGCACCAGTTGTCTGTTTTTATGAGGCCCTTTTGGAGGATGCTTGTGTCAGCTGGAGAGTCTATTATGGCGCCCAGTTTGCAGTCATCTGCAAACTTGGTCAGCCACAGTCCTTCCATGTTGGCCTGTACCTCTGAGAAATATATACCGAACAAGAGAGGTCCCAAGACTGAGCCTTGTGGGATGCCACTTGTAACTGGTTTGGAGTCTGACATGGCTTCAGCTATTCTAACCATGTGGGTTCTGTCCTTGAGCCAGTTTGCAACCCATCTAGTGACATAGGGGTTTATATTTAAGCTGGTGAGCTTATCTATAATGCCTGAGTGGGGTATTGTATTGAAGGCTTTTGCGAGGTCCAGGTAGGCTGTGTGGACCACCTTCCCCTCGTCAATGGCCTTGGTGATTGTTTCAAAGAAATTGACCAGGTTTAAGAGGCAGGATTTGCCCTTAACAAAGCCAAACTGGGTAGGATCCAGTGTCTGTAGGTCCCCAATATCTTTATTTATAAGGTCCATGATGATCCTTTCCATAGCTTTGCAGACCAAGCTAGTCAGGCTTATGGGGCGATAGTTTCCAGGATCCATTGAGGCACCACCTTTATGGAGAGGGACCACTGTTGCTGTGCGCCACTCTTTGGGTACATATCCTGTAGTAAGGCTGAGATTGAACAGTAGATTTATGTTTGGGTTTAGCTCTTCTTGGAGTTCATGTAGGATGCAGCCCGGGACACCGTCTGGTCCCACTGATGCTGTGTTTTTTGCTTTGGAGAGGGCAGCTCTTACCTGAGCATCTGAGATGTCAGGGGGGCAGCACTCTGCTGGGATAGATATTTGCCCTTTTGGTGGTGGTGGGGGGTTTGTGCTGAACCTGTCAGCTAGGATGTTGGCAATGTCTGTGGGTTCGGTTTATTTTTTGTCATTTTGGATTAATTCTGAGCATATCTGGGAATTCCCACCCAGGTTCCTAACATAACTAAAGAAAGCCTTATGATTATCCTTAGTGTCCTGTGCAATTTTTCTCTCGAAGCTGGCCTTAGACAATTTTATGAGTGCCTGTAGTTTTTTGCTAATACTGATCAGAGATGCCTTCCCTTTTTGGGATTTTGCTCTATCATGTAGTAGATTCCTCCTTCTATTGTATAGTTTGTTTATGGCTGGGGTCCACCAGACAGGACGTCTGCCTTTGGAGGATTGGGTCTTGGTTTTATTTGGGATTGCATGATCCATGCATTCCTGAAGGTGTTCATAGAATGTGTTTATAAAGGATTCTGTGGTCTGGGCCATATTTTCCACAGGCCCGGGGGCTTTGAAGGATTCCACCTTGGTTTTGAGGAGTGTGAAATTTGCTTTTTCGCTGTGGTTTTCTGGGCAGGGGGTGGGGTCGGGATGTGAATATCCAGTGAGATTAGTTTATGGTCTGATCTTACCAGTGAGGGATACACTTCTGGTCTGGAGCATAGAGTCCCCATGTTGGTAATGATCAGGTCCAGTATGTTTTCCCCTCTTGTGGGAGTGGTAACAAGTTGTTCCATAGCATTTGAGTTTATAAATTCTAGGAACCTTTGGGCTAGGATGTTGGAGCTAGAGTAATGCTCCCAGTCTATGTTTGGGTAGTTGAAGTCGCCCAATATAATGGTGTGTGGAGAGACCTTCATAGTTTCCAGTGTTCTCAGGAAGGTCAAGTGGGGTTCCTGGGTTTGGGAGTGTGATCTGTAGCAGGCTATAAACTGGAAGGCAGTTTAACCCACTGTTAGCTGCACATGGATAGTCTCTGATGCTTTGTGCTGTGCCATCAACCTGGAGGTGTGGGTATCTTTGACGAATATTGATACTCCCCCTCCTTTTGTGGATAGGTCCAAGTTTTGAGGCCGAAAAGCATGGTATGAGGTATAACCTGGTAGTGCTGGGGTACTCTCGGGAGCCTTGAACCAGGTTTCTGATACTGCACAGATATCAATGTTCTCCATGCTAAGGAGAGTTTAGAGTGCATGCATCTTGAGGTTTAGACTTCTGGCATTGAGTAGCATTACTCTTAGTTTCTTATCCCTTGTGATACCTATGGAGGTGGGTTTGTCTTTTGAGCCTTGCCTAAAAAAGGCACTATGGGGGTAGCAAGAGCCTTTGCCAATATCCAAAAGCCCAGGGGTGGCAGGTGCAAGCCGTCCCTAGTGACGCATCGTGGCTTGTCGAGCATGTCATCCCAGGCTGACAGGCATTGGATCCCCTTTGAATGACACCAATACTTAAGCCAATTGTTAAAATTGATCATCTTGTCTTCATATTGTGGCATCATACTTGGTGAGGGTAAGATGCTACTCAAGGTCAGGGTCATACCGGCCTGAGCTACATGCTCAGAGAGCTCCTCTATGTCTCTTTTCATGTAGTCCAGGGAGGTACATCTCAGGTCATTCACACCAGCATGGACAATGACTGAGTCATATTTGTACTTGCCTTGGAGTGACCTGAGTGCTTGTGTTATGTGGCGGATCCTAGCACCCGACAGGCAGCTCACCGTGACCTTCTCCTTGTTCAGCCTGGAGAGCGGGACGTCAGTGTGCCTGACGATAGAGTCACCTATTACAAGTGTATCAGGTGTGTTGTTTAGCCTTAAGGTCCATGACTGTTCGGCACACTGGCTTTGTGAGCAATGTGTTGCACGTGTTTTGTTTTGGGGTAGCGGTTGCTTGGGTGTCTGCTTTGGAGGTCTCTGCTGCTTAGGCAGATTTTTATTTAGAGCCTCCAAGTATGTTTTTGTGTGTTTATGTGTTTGGTTTGCTGTCGTGGTAGGTCTATGTGAGACTGGAATTGTAGTAAGTGTGATTTCCTTCCCCTCCTGACTGGTTACGCCAGTACTGAGTTGAGAGAGCTTAGCCTCCTTTTGGCTATATGGTTTCATCTCTCACATGTGTTGGAATTTGTTTGGAGGAGGAGAGGGTTGTCTGTGTACATGAGGCAGTTGTAAGATTGCCTCAAGATTCCCAGATTCATCAGCTGGACCGGAGAGGAGATTGACAACTGACCTTTGGACATGCTAGAATAGTATTGAGAATTCCTTTATAATTGAAAAAAGGGCCAATGGGGAACAAGGTTCTCAAGGGGAGTTTGTGAGGGTGTAGTGCTTTTAATTTTTTAGTGCTGACTTATATAATTGCTTTAGTGAGCAAGTGCCAGGTAACTTAAATGCAATGTGTTACAGGTAACTTAAATGCAAAAACGACAAACAGTAACTTTCTTTCAAGTGAAACAAGGAAATAAGTACAGTAAGCAATGCAGATATCACTAGGGATCCACAGAAGCACTGAAAAGCAGTTTTAGGTGGAATTAGCGTTTCAGGGAAATAACAAGCAAACAAACAACAAGCATACAAACAAAGCTAAATTCAGCAGGCCTGGATCTAGTCTATGCTACAGCAAACAAGGTGTACCAATTTCAGTAAGAAACAGTTCAAATATGCAGGCACTATAAGCCTTTAACCAGAAATTCCCAGCTCAGAAAGGCAGAGTCCAGCCTCTCCTCCCACAAGAGTGCAGACCACGAACCTTCTTAATGTAAAATAATTGGCCTGAAGCCCAAGTGCTTAAACCAGAACTAATACACTTTTAGAATAACAGACACTGAGCCCTCAGTCAGCAGTTCCCAACTTAGAAGGATGTAAGCTACCTGTCCTGACACCACAGTGCAGGCCACAAAGCTTCCTAATGTAAAACAACTGGTCTGAAGCCCAAGTGCTTAATCCAAAAGACTTATAATGATAGCTACACTTTAATCAAGTTACTACCAAGCAGTAATAAATACAATTGAATACTTTAAAGAATGCCTGCATTGGTGCTCAAGTTATACAAACAAAGCTAGATTCAGCAGGCCTGGATCTAGTCTATGCTACAGCAAACAAGGTGTCCCAATTTCAGTAAGAAGCAGTTCAAATATGCAGACACTATAAGCCTTTAACCAGAAACTTCCAGCTCAGAAGGGCAGAGTCCAGCCTCTCCTTCCACAAGAGTGCAGACCACAAACCCCCTTAATGTAAAATAACTGGCCTGAAGCCCAAGTGCTTAAACCAGAATTAATACACTTTTAGAATAACAGACACTGAGCCCTCAATCAGAAGTTCCCAATTTAGAAGGATGTAAGCTACCTGTTCTGCCACTGCCACTACAGTGCAGACCACAAACCTTCTTAATGTAAAACAACTGGTCTGAAGCCCAAGTGCTTAAACTAAAAGGCTTAGAATGAGTTACACCAAGCAATATATATCTACATATATATATATATATATATATATATATATATATATATATATATATATATATATATATATATATATATACACATATCTATACACATACATGTACACATCCATTGCTGTACACATGGATGTACATATAGGCACATGTACAGTCCACCTTTCATGGTGGGGATATCACTTATGCGACAGTTGTGGGATGTACAGGTATGTGATTAAATTGCACAGTGTTGTGCAGAATGCATGTGGGTGTCCTCAGCCCTTGTAGCATTAGCAGGCCTCACTGGCTATGACACAGCAGATCTGACAAATCTGTCCCACAGCATTTAACCACCACATGACATATATCAACACTACCATAGCTGGCCTTAGGCATAGGCCTACTGGGCGGCCGCCTAGGGCTCCGCTCTAGCAGGGGTGCTTTTCCACTATTTATGTGGTGTAGTAAGACAAGGATGGGGGCACCAGGAAGTGTGGTAGGGGGTGCCGTGGAGCCCTTTTGCTTAGGACACCAGTTGACCTAAGGCCGCTCCTGTGCACTGCATGCTGTCTTCTAAGCCACACACTATGACCTACATGGATATATGCACATATCAACCTTCACTGACAGATAGCTGTCCACCCTTCACTAACAGTTGCAGTATGTCCCTTGCCCTATGCACATGTGCAGATACAGATAGATACATACTGCTGCCACACATGGATGATTTGCAGTGTGTAGAGTACCCTTCAGGAACATCTACAACATGCCAACACATACATGTGAGCTACATACCTTACCTTTGTATTTCCCTGCTCCGTGTGTTACGGTTTTGTAGTTTTTTTTTTATTGGTGGTTTGTTTTGGGTTTTCACCCTCAATTTAACTTTCTGTCTCAGTTTCTCACTCTATTCTGTCTCCGTCTCAGTCTGTGTCCGTGTCTCTCTCTCTCTCTCACTCTCTATCTCACAGCACCTGCAATGATATAATTGCATGTGTGGACTGCAGGTACAGCCTGCTTTTCTAGGTTTCTGCCCTTGTGCATGTGACAGCCTCTGCACCAATTGCTGCCCACCATTCAGTAATTGCATGCAGCCTGCTGTTTGGTGATTGCATTATTCACTGTGATTGCAGCCCACTGCTATAAAATGCTAGGTTAGGTAGGCATAGCCCTTTCAGATTTCCAAGGTGGGGCCCATGCTTGTTTGCTCTGGACACCGTTGTGTCAGTCTGAAGGTTAGTATATGTCTCTTATCTGATGCTAGGGATGTAGCCAGTTATATGCATGTTTTACTCAAACCTGAATGTTTCTGCTTCTAGTACACACATCTCAGTGTAGTAATGTACGCACCCCTCCAAATGCTAACACAGGATACATAGGAGTATGTACTTTTTTCTCACTTATACAATTAACTGCCATACAAATGTGGTTATTGCACTGTATTCCTGTGGCCAGTATTTATCCTGGTCTGATACTGTGTGATGTTTGTAAGGTGCTACTGTAACATTATTCCCTGCTAGGATGGCTGGTTCTCCTTTCACAGTCATGTCATGCAATTCCACAACCACTGCTGGTAAAGACCCACAGAAAAGGGTTTGTGTTATACCATTCCTAATTTCCATTTACATTCCCTCATTGTAATCCATGATATATTTATTTCAGAACCAAGTTATTTGTATATCTGCTGTGGCTTAGTGGTAATTCATGCAGTCTATTGTGTCAATGGTCTGGGCTTTGAGACTGGCAGAGGTTTTTTCTTTTGCTGCTCAGCAGAACAAGGGCCCTGCCATAGAGTGACTAAGGCACTTTTAAGCAGTTGTAAGTGGGTTTGCGCGATGCTTAGCGACACTTAGCTTAGTGCACACATGTGCACACTGGCTTAATCCCGCTTACTACTGCTTAAAAGTGCTTACTCCTGCTAACCCCCGCACTGATTTCTTTGAAAGAAAAGAAAATGGGGAGATAGGAAAGTGGTGAAAAAGGGGGCACAAAGAGGGAAAGACAGTAGGAAAACAAGCTCGGGATGCACAGGACTGGTGAAGGGAAGGTCCATAGCTGCCCATTTCTTTACCAGCAACAGCTGTGCATATGTTGCAAATTTGCAGTGAAATTTGAAACCTTCCACCCCTGAGAGAGGATTGAGGACAACATAGTTTGTTGTACTGCCAATTAAAATTATTAGTGTACATGTCCAACAGACATGTGTGCTTAATGGGAAGCTATGTATAGGGCGTAATTTTTTTTTGGGTATAGATTGCCCTTTTTATTTATTTTTTAAAGGGGAGAGTGGAAAGTGAGGTAGAGGAAGTAAGTATATTTGGGGAGGTAGGTTGGGTAGGTAAACATACAAGACAAACAAGATGCATACAGGGGTGGAGTATGACACATGGGGTGGGTGAACACAATTGACGGGGATGGATGTTTGGAAATCGCAAGCCCATGAGCCCACAGATGGTAACAGTGGGACTGAGATCCCCACCCATGAGCAGTCACCACTGGACTTTCACAGACCCGAGGGTCACTGTGCTGGGGGCTGCGTAGGAGGGGCAGGCTCATCCATCAGTTGCGCCACTCTCGCCTCGAGCTGGTGTAGGGGATCAGCGACTAAACACTGGATCTCCCTACGCACCACAACCCGGACCCTTCGGAGGGTGACAGGAGGCCCTTCTCCACCCATGCTTGCAGGGGGGGTGAGCCCCATCCCCTGCAGTGCTTCCACCCGAAGGTGGCACAGGACATATGGAGGAGGGTGGCCCGGGCTGGGTATCAGACCTGCTGGTGCCAGGTGCAACTGCCAGCTGAGGAGGGACAGGTGGTTCTGCTGGGACCGGCCTTCCCATACGTTCTGTGATTAGGTGTGTTTAATTACAACATAGACAGCAGCATTCCAAGTTAGTTGTAACAGCATGCAGTAATATTCCCATTAACCCAACACACCAGGGTTACAACAGTTGAACAGCAAGCATAACACATGCATGTATTGAACAACAGTGGGCATTACAACAGCATGCAGGGATGATTGGTGGCAACAGGCCACCAAGATTGTGGTGTTTTAACAGGGGACATGCATCAAAGTAAGTGCAGATTTTATATAACAATAGGACATATGCCCCAACAAATGTTATGAGATTAGACATACCCATTAAGGTGTGAAATTGCATTGTTTATGCACATGGAGTAGGGTGTAAAAAGAAACCTCCATTAACATCTTATTAGTGCTTTAACTGTACACTACATTCCTATTGACTGCAGGTGTATATCCCCTACATGTATTTTTACACTAGGCAACATGCATTTGATATACCTGACCTATATCTGACATAGTAACTGTCCAGGATGCAGATGTTACTGCTACATACTTGTATTAAATTGACTTGTTTATGTATCTGCACATCTGGATGTGTTCACATGGCTTTTTCACTTGTTTTCTACACAACCCTACTTTTCAGGTAGCACACTAACATTTCTGGGGAACACCTTGACAGGCTACTCATGTGCCAGATTTACCTATGCATGTCAGCCATTTCACAACTGTTGAGGACTGTTGCATACTTCACAGCTACTGGCACTTCCTTCCACTTTATATGGGACTGCACTACTGGGGGTTATCAGCACTTACTACAATAGAGTAACATTTCTTCACTGCAAGGGTACAACAGCATTTCTGAGTAACTGGAACAGACACACTGCAAGTATTATACCTTTCTTATTTACATTAAAACTCTTTTCTACAGGCTCTCTCCTTTATTTGACATTACACTGCATGCAGTAGACCTATTCAGGACATGTTATACCTTTATTGATAGGTTACAAGACTGTTTAACAGGTTCACTCACTTTTTATCTATGACGGTGCATGCAGAGATAGTATTCCAGACATGTTTTTGCTTTATTCATGGGTTACTACACTATATTCCTGGCTATCTGACTTATGATATATAACAGTACATGCAGAGGATTTATTCAGGGAATGAATGTTTTATGCTTCACAGCTACTGCCACTTCCTTCATCCACATCCTATGGGACTGCACAACTGTGGGTTGACAGCACCCAATACAACAGTACTATTTTTTATTGCAAGGGTACAACAGCATTTCAAAGTAAGTGACACAGACACACTCCAAGTTATATACCTTTATTAATTACATTGAACACTCTTTTCTACAGGCTCTCTCCCTTTACATGTTATTACAGTGCATATGGAAGACATATTCAGGACATATTATACCTTTCTTGATAAGTTACTACACTCTTTTTCAGCCCTGCTCACTTATATGTTATGACAGTACATGCAGGGATAGTATTCCAGAATTATTTTACCTTGATTGGTGGGTTAGTACACTCTATTTCTGGCTCACTGACGTTTGTTATATAACAGTACATGCAGAGGATTTAATCAGGACATTTTATTGCTGTATTATTGGGCTTAAACACTTTAGTCATGCTCACTCACATATATCATGTAACAATACATGCAGAATATTTACTAACCTGCCTGGTGGCACAGCCTTTGCAGCCCATCTGCATAGGCTTGCTGATTCATAGCATGGGCACCTGCAGCTGTGGAGTAAATAAAGGGATATTGAGACATACCTATCCATTATTTAGACTATATTAGCTTGTCTTACATACTGCATTCCATGGCTACCTACTTAGTAGTGGGGTATCATGCATTTGACAGGCCTCCTGGTTCCACTGGCTCAGGAGGTCCTGCTTCCACCTCTTCAGGTCTGCATGGTGGTGACGGACCTGCTCCCCAGTCCAAGGGATGCCTGTGGCACTGGTGAGTTCATGAGTCAACCGGTTCCAAGCCTCCGTCTTATACTCCATTCCTTGGAACTGGCCCTGCAGGAGTCGAGTCTCATGCCGATGGACTAGGAGCCAAACCATATATCTTGACTCCTTGATGCCCCAGCATTGCGCTCGAAAGCATGTACCCTCTCCAGCACCAGACATTCTAACTGCAGATGGGAGCTACAATCAGTTATGGTGAGTATTCCCGCCTATGCGGCTTAAATATGCAGCATTTCCCGCACTTTTCCGTGACTGGCCATTTTTGAATATTCTTGGCTGACTGCAGACCTGCTTAGCAATGGTTAATCAAACATTTATTACTATATATATGTTAATTAGGGTTGGGAGGGTGACCTAATGGTTAAGGTGTTTGCCTTACAAACACAAGGTGTAGGGTTTGAGTCTCACAAGGGATAATTGGCTAAGCTTAAAATGGCTCGCAAGGGCAGTTAGCTTAGTACTAACCTACGAACAGTGGATGTTTATCCTAAGCTGTCATGACTTAGTGGTTCAGTACTTTGATTATGGTGCACAGTGTCCTGGGTTCAAACCTTATCATTGCATTTTATTTTACTACTGTCCAGACAGGTTAGGGGGCGTGGCTGTGTTTAAGCAACTTTGCTCTACGTTGCTCCACGTTGCCTGATGGTGCATTGGTTGGCACAGCGCACACCTCCACACAAACCAATTGCACTGGGTAAAGCACTATTTAGCTATGGGCAACTATTTTGCGCTGGATAAAGTGCGATTTAGCTATGGGCAACTACATTGCACTGGGTAAAGCATGATTTAGCTATGGGCAACTACATTGCGCTGGGTAAAACGCAAGTTAGCTAGGGGCAGCTATATTGTGCTGGGTGAAGTGCTGCTTAACTGCAGGCAATTTTATATTGGGATCCTTTAAAATATTTATTTTATTCACTGATACATTGGCCATTTCACTGCTTTATAGTTATGTTTAAACATATATGTTAGGTATTATTCCATATGCTGATTTAAAAAATAAATACGAAAGGGAGTGGTGGGACTCGAACCGTGAATGCCTCTTCTTTGTGTGAACACTCTACCATTACGCTATTGCTGTTTGGTGTGATTTGCATAAACATTCTTTCTTATGCTCTTCCATGTCAGAATTGCTAACTGTAGCTAAGCAATGGGCACACCCGTGCACACACGCACAAATATGGGCAGCTATTTTGGGAATTTAAAAAGAAAAAAATAGAAGTTATGTTCTTACCATAACGTTCCATGTTAGTTGTCTTCTTCTCGCCTTCTTTCTTGCTGGATGGGTTCGGAGCCGACCTCGGCTCCGACTCGGCCACTCTAAAGCTCGAGAGTTGGTTCCACCGGCTCGAGGCTCCCCTTATATCCCACAATGCTAGGCGAGAATTACCTCAGATCTCGTTTGTGAGCTAGGCCCAGCTAATAATATAACCAGAAAAAAACTGGAAAAAGAATCCACCTCTATAAACAAGGGGAAGAGGAAAGGTGACCTAAAGCCTGATCTAGGAAAATATGCACAGCAGAGCATATACCTATAGCAAAGAGGTGGTAGAAAGAGAGGTCACAATCAAACTCCTCTAGGTCTGTCCAGGCCAGGGGGAAGGAGGGTGGGACGCAAGAAAGAAGGCAAGAAGAAGACAACTAACATGGAACGTTATGGTAAGAACATAACTTCTATATGTTAAGTTGTCTATCTCGCCTTCATTCTTGCTGGATGGGACCGCGTCCCTAGCACCTTGTCCCGGGTGGCCTAACGAAACAGACTCTTGAGAACAGTGGAACCAAAGTTAGCTCTATGCCTAGAAGCTAAATCCAACTTATAATGAGAAATGAAAGTGTGAGGAGTAGCCCAAGTAGCCGCTGCACAAATGGTGTCAATAGGCAGTCTGTCTTGGAAGGCTATAGAAGTAGCCAAAGCTCTGGTGGAATGGGCTTTAGGTTTGTTAGGCAGCTTTTGGTGTCTAATTTCATAAACAAGGGAAATCAGAGATGTTAGCCATCTAGATAATGATACCTTTGAAACTGAAAGTCCCTTTCTGCCTTCTGCATAGGAGACAAACAGCTGGTCAGATTTTCTTAATTGTTTGGTTCTATCCAAATAGTACCTTAACTGACGATGAACATCTAGCCAGTGTAATTTTTGTTCAGACCTATTGGAATATTCTGGAAAAAACACAGGGAGGTCAATGCTTTGATTTAGGTTAGACGCCAAGGCTATCTTAGGCAAAAAGGACGGGTTGGTTCAGAAGATACCCTGTCCTTATGGAACAACAGATAAGGAGGTCGACAGCTGAGTGCATGAAGTTCTGAAACTCTTCTAGCTGAAGTAATAGCTACCAGAAAGAGAGTCTTCCATGATAGCAATTTTAAAGAACAGGAGGCTGCAGGTTCGAAAGGGGAAGAATCAAAGAACTAAGAACTAAATTTAGGTCCCAAGGAGGAGGAGGATTTCTTATAGGAGGTCTGAGTAGAAAAACTCCTTTCAAAAAGGCTTTGCAAAGCTTGTGGGACATTATGGCAGACTCTGAAATACCCACATGAAAATTAGAAATAGCTGCCAGTTGAACTTTAAGAGTAGAAGGAGATGAACCTGCATGGAAGAGTTCAGCTAGAAAATCAAGGACCATTTGGATGGAAGCAGTGAAAGGATCTATGTCCCTTCCTTGAGCCCAATAGGCGAAACGTTTCCACTTACTCAAATAAATCTTTCTAGTGGAAGATTTATGGGACGCTATCAAAATATCTCGAACAGAGTGAGATATTTGAGGAAGCCTGGCTAAGGTTGGAATTGGAGGAACCAAGCAGTGAGGTTCAGAGAGGGAAGGGAGCGATGAAACTGACCCGACTGATGGATCAAAAGATCTGGAACTAGGTCCAGATGCCAAGGTCGCTCCAACAGAAAAAGATGCAGAAAGGGGAACCAAACCTGTCGAGGCCAGTAAGGAGCAATGAGGATCAATGAGGCCTTCTGAGCGATAGCTTTCTGTATCACTTGAGAGATTAGTGGGAAGGGAGGAAATGCATACAGAAGTCCCCGGGGCCAAACTTGGACTAGAGCGTCTCTGCTGGGCTGGCCTGGTAAAGGGAATAGGGTGAAATAATCTCTGCACTTGCTGTTTTGGGGAGTAGCAAAAAGGTCGCAGCAAGGCTGACCCCACTTGAGAAAAATTTCTCTCACAACAGAGTCTTTCAGAGACCACTCATGAGGCATGAGGATAGCTCTGCTCAACTTGTCCGCAATTTGATTGGACTTCCCGGGGATGTGCGTTGCTATCAGAAACCGCTGAGAAGAAATCGCCCATTGCCACAGTCTGAGTGCTTCTCGACACAGGGGGTAGAACCTGGTTCCACCTTGTTTGTTGATATACCACACTACGGACATATTGTCCGTCTGGATTGCTATCGTTCCCAAGGGAAGAGAGTCTTGAAGGGCTTGCAACGCTAAAAGCACTGCTCTCATCTCTAGAACATTTATGTGCAAGTGGCATTCTTCTGGTTGCCATGTGCCCTGGACAGTTCTGCCCTGATAATGCCCCCCCCACCCGATCAGGGAGGCGTCCGTTGTCAGTGTAGCAACCGGAGGGGGAGGAACAAAGGGTCTTCCCAATAAGAGCTGAGGGGAAGACATCCACCATAGAAGATGATTCCTGCATATTTGCGTGATCATAATGGTGTGGGACATCGGAAGTTGCTGGTATGACCATTGTGTGAAGAGCATCCACTGAAGGATTCTCATGTGGAATCTGGCTAACGGAAGCAAAGGAATGGCAGCCGCCATAATCCCCAATACTTTCAGAACTAACCTGGCTTTGACTCTGTTGCTGTTGAAGATGAGCGAGACCAGTTTTTGTATGTCTGTTATTCTCTGATCTGTTAGCCTCGCAGACATGTTGAATGTGTCCAGAATTGCGCCTATGAGGGTAATAACACGACAAGGCGACAAAACAGACTTTTCGCAATTTATTGAAATGCCTAAATTTTGACAAATGCGAAAGGTGTAGTCCCTGGCCAATAGAAGAAGATGCTTGGTGGGAGCTGTGAGGAGCCAGTCGTTCAAATATGGAAACACCTGGAATCCTTGACGTCTCAGGTGAGAAGCTACCACTGCCATGCATTTGGTAAACACCCGAGGGGCAGTGGTGAGACCAAAGGGCAGGGTCCTGAATTGAAAATGACTGGTTCCCAGCCTGAAGCGGAGGAATCTTCTGGAGCGTCTGTTCATTTTTATGTGATAGTACGCATCCTGAAGGTCTATAGAGCACATCCAGTTTCCTTTTCCCAATAGGGGAAGGATGGACTGCAGCATGACCATCTGAAATCTTGTTTTCTTGACTGACTTGTTCAAGATACTGAGATCCAAAATTGGTCTCCAGTCCCCTGTTTTCTTTGGAACTAAAAAGAACCTTGAGTAGATTCCGGATCCTTGCTGGTCTGCTGGAACTGGCTGAATTGCTCTTTTTGCAAGCAGCTTTGAAATTTCCAAAGCTGCAAGATCCCTTTGAGCGGGTGGAACATCTGGAAGGGATTTTTTTGATTGGTTTGGAATGCGAACAAAGGGAATGGAATAGCCTTCGGAAATGATGGACTGTACCCATTTGTCTTGAGTCAGGGATAGCCAGGCTTCTGGGTACAGTGACAATCTTCCCCCGACTGCCTCCGAAGGTGGGCAGTCGGGCAACACCTCAGGGATGCTGAAAGGGCTTATCAGAGAAGGCTTCTCGATTGCCCTGGTTCTGCGGACCCCCCCCTGCCTCTAGGGCGACGTCTACCATTGTTGTTCCCGCCTCTGCCTCTGGCGGGGAACCGACTCTGTGCGTCAGGCGAAGACCCTTGAGATTGTTTGCGGAACCACATTTTCCCACTTTTCTGACCTTTGGGGTAAGGCCTAGAAGGAGTAGAAAAACGGACTCCGATGGCAGAAAGAGTCTTGCCATCTGTCTCGCACCTAGTCAAGGTTTCTTTCACTTGAGGACCAAAAAGAGATGATCCATCGAATGGGGAATTAGTGAATGACGTTTTAAAGGGGTCCGCAAAGTTGCATAGCCGCATCCAGGCATGCCTACGTAAGGCCACACCTGTCCCTGTGGCCCTGCTCGCTCCATCAGCCGCATAAGAGAGGAGGCGCATGGAGGAGTTGGCTATGGAGTTCAGGGTAGCCAGCTGAGTGTTCATCTTGTCTTGAAAACCCGCAGCCGTAGGATCCTTCAACATGTCACTCGCTTCTTTGATCAAGTCCCTTTGAAGACGAGTAAAATGGCATAGGTAGTTCAGCGAACGCATTGAAATGTCACTGACGAGAACATCCACTTCCCGTACCTGTCCATGGACCTAGATTCCTTGTTAGGTGGATGGACAGGCACTGAAGGATCAGCTAGTTCCTTCTTAGTGGCAGCAGCAACCACCATAGCATCCACAGAAACTCCTTTTGTCAGAAACTGTTTATCTGCTGGTGTTGTAATGAATTTTGAGGGTCTCCTGGGAGTGGGGTCCACTGAATCAGGAGCTGTCCATGCCTTTTTTGCTACCACCTGCATGGGGGGGTCAAAGGGGGGAGACACCCAGGAGGTGGAAGGACGAGAGCCAAACGCCTCAAGGTACACAGATTCATCCTCCGAAGGGTTGAGGGCTGGCCAATTTCCCCTCTGCTTAAGGATTTCTAGAATGTCTGCAAATGAGACATCTTCAGAAGGGGAACGGGGGGAACCCTTGGAATCCTCTAAATCTGTGTCAGAGGTGACGGACTCAGGTGAGTCTATGTGTTTCCTCTTACACATTCTCTTCCGAGGGGGCTCTTCTGCCAAATCAGGAGAGGCCTCGGAAGAGGATGAGATCCCCACAGGGGATTCCTGAGGAGCTGGCTCTCTGCGGTCCGGGATGAGGGAGTGAGTCGACTTGACCTGAGGCACCGAAGAGGGGGGGGCGGACGGAGCCGACTGTGGGGTAGAACCAGGTTCTAACACACTCCGCATGACCTCGAACGCACCCCTGTCAGGCAGAGCCAGAGGTCCCCGCTCCGAAAAGCTAAAAACCTCCCTCGGCACCGACAGTGATGGCTCCGAGGCCGATGTCGGAGCCGAACTCACCAGTGCCGAAGCCCCGAGAGGGAGTGCGGGGTCGGACAAGGGTCCGATGCCATTCACCCCCTCGGAGCCGACGATGCAAGTCTGGCGCCGAGATTCTTCTAAGGAAGAAATCGGAGCCGATGATGGAGCCGAAGACAATTGTATCGGCTCCGACGCTACCACAGTCTCGGTTCCGAAACGCCCCGGCTCCGAGCTCAACGGAGTCGGAGGAGGAACATATTGAGGGCCAGGTAGCAGGCATCGACTGATGAGTCGGGCTCTGAAGCATTTGGGCCAGTGCCTCGGACTTAAGAAGTCGACTCACTACCCTCTGAAGGTCATGGTCCGACAGCCTCGATGACCTAGAGGAGTGAGATCTATGGCTCCATTCAGACAGCAGAGGAGATGCTGGAGCCGAATGAATGGAGCCAAGGGATGGTGACCTAGACCTCTTCCTAGATGTCGGTTCCGAAGGTCTGGTCGGAGCCGACACGGGAATTTCTAATACCTCGGCTCCAGCCGGAGCCGAGGAAACCACAGAAACTGTAGACTGAGACTCATCGGCTCCAGCTGGAGCCGATGTAGATGGAGGTTTAGTAGCCTTAGGTCTCGGCTCAGTAGCTGGAGCCGAGGACCTAGAAGCCTTGGAGGGCTTTCCCGAAGAGACAGTAAGGGAACCCTCAGGCTTGAGTAAACCTCTCAGAATCAGTTTGTATTTTCTTTCCTGCAGGACCCTGGGGCTGAAGCCGTGGCATACAGCACAGGAGTCCTGCAGGTGCAAAGGCCCCAGGCAGTAGACACAAGAAGTGTGACTGTCTGTCAGAGACATTTTCTGACAGCACGAGTCACACTTCTTGAAGCCTGAGACCTTTGAGTCTTTAGACATTTTAGCAAAGTGTAATCACACACACACAGTCAAACACACTGATTACACCCTATCCTATTTTAAACTCAAAAATTAAAACAAACTAACAAGTTTTAAATTATGAGAAAAACACACACACACCACTAGGGGATGGGGAAGAAGGCCTGAAGGCCCGAGGGAAGAACTTATAAGTTCTTGTGGAGAAAATATGGGATTTTAGAGAAAGGGTGGGGAAGATTCCACTATACTAAGGGAAACAAGTGTTAAAATTTAAAATAAAGGGGTTTAAGTATACTAACTTTAATCCAAAGTTACTCACCAAGAAGCCGGTAGAAACCAACACCTCGATCGCTGTAGCGGCAAATGAGATCTGAGGTAATTCTCGCCTAGCATTGTGGGATATAAGGGGAGCCTCGAGCCGGTGGAACCAACTCTCGAGCTTTAGAGTGGCCGAGTCGGAGCCGAGGTCGGCTCCGAACCCATCCAGCAAGAATGAAGGCGAGATAGACAACTTAACATATAATGTTATGCATTTTAGAACTGTGATGGGGGTTTACAATATCAGACAGTGAGGTGTTGGGTGCAGGGATATTTGAGCGGACTCACTCTTGTTTATTTGCTTTTATTTTCAACACTTGCAGGGGCGTGGACATTTAGACTGCTCGGCAGTCGGACACGCCCCCTGCTTTCTTACATGGTCCGTGTAAGACTTACGGTTGGGTCAGCATGCCCTCATGCATATTCATGGCATGCTGACGTCATACCGTTCAACTGGGGCCTCCGAGTAAGACTTATTAAGTCTTACACGGAGGATTCGTGAATCCAGGGGAATGTCTAAGATTTTAGGTGTATTTTTGTCATGTGTTTCTAATGACAGTATAATTTTGTTATGAAAGAATTCTTTACAGTTTGGATATCTAGCCAATTACAATTTTGTAATCTATATTTAGCAATTAGATAATCAGCTGACTGAATTTTATTTGTAGATAGAAAATTGGTTCCAGTATCAAAGTACTCTTTTGAAATTCTAACATTTTACTAACATCAAAGGAGATCAAACAGTCACCAGTGAAAGCAATTGGGAAAATGGAAATTAATACGTTTTTAATTAGGTGGTTGGAATGCACAAGTCTTTTAAAATTCAATAATATTTGGTTAATGAGGGAACAGGTTTTTAGTTTCTACTTGTTATTCTGTATATATATTTTTATTAACAGTATAAAGATATTCCTATCTCTTTGAATAAGGGGTGAAAGTAGTGTTCTATTATTATTTAATAATATATTTTCATGTATTGACTTCTAATAGGATGTGTATGAAGTATTAATCCATAAGAGTATTATATTAATAATAACAACATTTATATATGGATCAGTGTTAGGAAACTCTGTACCACCTTCCTCCCAACTTGTGTGTGCCGTTGTAGGGATATTGTGGGATTATAAGGTACCAAAGAAACTTGAGCAAGATAACATTAATTCTTTTAACATTTTTTAAGTGTAGAGCTAATTAAATACTGATTAATGAAAATAATTTTAGGTTGCATTATCATTTTAATTAAAGTTAATCTGTCTTCAAATGAGAAAAAACAGTTTATTCCAGTTATCTGTTGGGCTAATAATTGAATTAATTAGATGGTGATAGTTAACTGAAATTGCCTTTTTAAGATTAGGTTCAATAAAAACACATAGGTATTTAATAAGTTTTTAAATTGGTGCCAGCTTTCTTGTTTATTAGAAGTGTTTGAGTTTTGTTATCATTAAATTTTAAACCTGATATGTCTCCAAATAAATATAGAGTGCTAAGTAGTCTATTCAAGTTTCAATATCACCACTAGTTAATAGCAAATCATCAGCAAAAAGTTGAATCTTGGTAGATCGATTGTTATTAAATTTATAGCCTTTAATGGTTATATTATTTCTAATATAATTGGCAAATGGCTGTATGGCAACAGCAAAAATTAGAGGAGATAAAGGGCATCATTGATTTGTGCCATTCGCTACTTTAAAAGGGCTAGATAGGAAAGAGCCAGTTTTTACAAAGGAGGTGGAATTTTCACAACGCTTTTTGATTAACTTTATCAATTCTGGGGAAAAGCTATATTATTGCACTACTTTAAATAAATAGGACCAGCTAAGAGAATCAAAGGCTTTGTCTATGTCAAAACTCATTATGTCCAGTTATTTTTTCTTTTTGTTTGCTATATCTATTAAAGATAAGAGCCTTACTATGTTATCCTGAGAATTTCTATTTTATTAACACTGTTTGGTCATTATCTATTAATTTATAAAGGAGAGTATTTAATCTGTTTGCTAGTATAGCCATAAAAATCATATAGTCTATATTCAGCTAGGAAATAGAGCTATAGGATGAGAAAGAGGTAGGTTCATTGTTAGGTTTTAAAATAGGAGAAACGAGAGAATACTTCCATGAAGGTGGAACACTGGATGTCTTTTTTTGACTTCTTGAAATGTTATTTAACATAATTCTTAGTATACTGTCTGGTAAAATTTTATATACTTCAGGAATCAATCCATCAAGGCCTGGTGCTTTATTGTTTTTTAAATTATTTATTTCATCCTTTAGTTCTTTGAAAGTGAAGGCTTTATCAATTTTGGTAATATTTTCATAAGATAATTTCTTTTGAATATTCTATTTTAAAATTATATAAGATTTTGTTGTCTTTTGTAACTGATTTACAGCTATTTATACTTTCATAATGTTTCTTGAAGCAGTGTAATATTTTTCATATCTGATATTCTTATTCTTCTCTTGTTCTCTCTCTATATGATTTTTTATATTATTTTTCTTTTGATCATATTGTAATTTTATGCAAACATTTAGGGTTGACTGAACATGAGTGTAACTTAATTTTCTCCAAGTTAATGGAAATTTTATGTTGTAGAATATTCTGGTACTCCCTATTTATTTTATTTATATTAGCTAATTTCCCGGTTTATTTTATTTATATTAGCTAAAACTATGTTGTCATTAGGTGCAAGGTTTCATTTTAGATTGTCAATTTAATTCTGAATATCAATTAACCTCTTGTCCCACTCTTTTCTTTCTGACAAGTGCTGGCTTTTAACGTTTCCATTTATGACCACCTTTAAGATATCCCACAAAATCATGTCCAATAACTCTTCATTATTATTTACTTCCACAAATTGGTTTATTTCAGTCAGGATCCATTCTTGATAGTCTTTTGTTTTTGTAATGAAAGCAGGAATTATCTGACAAAAGTTTAAGTTTATCAGTATGAAAAGTTATTTTAAAGGTACTAGCATTGTGGTCTGATAAGGGACATGATACAATCAATACATCTTCTATTTTTGATAGCAAGGAGCTAGTTACTTTATCGGTATTAGTCTGTGTACCAAACCTGTATGAGTAGTGAGAACATTTTAGGGAAGAGGATAGTTTTATATCATATGTATCCTTTAAATTCCTTGAATTGATATAGTTGTTTAAATGTCTTGCTAGAGGGGAAATTGTAAAAGTTTTGGAATCTGTGGTGTCATTAGGAGATAAACCAGAATTAAAATCACCTGCTAGAGTTATCTTTCCTCTAGAGTACAAAGTCATGGTGTCTAGATGTCTCTCTGCAGTTTTTGTGCCAATTCCCGGTATCCAATATGAGTTAATACGAGTGCAAAACTTTTTCCCAAGCCTAATTGCCACTAACTGTAACAGACTGTCATTGTCTGTGTAAGAATCTATGATCTCAGGTAATTGTAAGCCTTTCCTCCATAAAATTACAACACCTCTTCTTTTATGTTTGAACTGAGAATTAAACAACACTACATAATCCTTTATCAATAATCTGTTTAAATCTTGCAATAATATGTGGGTTTCCTGAAAAACAACATCTGATTTATGTAAGGAAAGATATTTGTCAACACTGCCCCTTCTTCATGGGGTTATTTAATCCATTTAAATTCAAAGAGAGAATTTTATAGTTTGACATTGTATGACACATTTTGTATTAATAAAACACATAATGATTTCTGGTGACATTTCTAAGACAGTTTAAAATGCCATTTATTATGGACAAATTCTCAGTAATTAGCGTAAAAATCTTAATATATACATTAAAAATCCTCTGCATGTAAACTACTATTCCCAGTTTAATATGTTCTCCAGTTAAATCACAAACTTGCCAACTCATGACATGCAGTGGCAACTTCCTACTGCTGCATACAGAAATAAGAATTGAAGAAAAACACTATATAATGAAATGTAAGTGAGAAGGAAAATCTTTGTTAATACATCTGCTGTGCATATTGTAAAATAATATAGCAGTTACTTAAAATATAAGACACTAACTGCTATTATATATTCATCTCTAGCTAGCACTGCATAATATTATTTAGTTTAATTATACAGCAATAGATTCAGCATTTATGTGATATTGTGTGACAGCAAAAAATGTCACAATTTAAATATGAAGCACTTTGAATATTTAACTATATCCACAACAAAATACATATAACTAAAATATTTTTGCTTATTAAGATAAAAATTAATTACTTATATTTTCATTTCACATATAAAGATTGATTATAATTCAAAATGAAGCAAGCTAATGTCCGTTTTGCATTCCAATTGGTCCGTTAAGTTCAGTTCAAAATAAAAAGTTCAAAGGTCAGAAATAACTTCCTGAATGCAGTTATGGAGGTCTCTGCATGGAAATGAAGCATTTAATACATCCAGCAGCTCAAGTTTGCTTCAGAAATCTTCTAAAAAACTTATAAAGTAGGTCAGTGGTAATTTCAATGTTCAAAATGAAGATTTTAAGCATAAAACACTTGTGGACATATTGTATGAGCCGTGAGTGAAATAAAATGTCCATTTTCAGCCTATAAACTTAGCTTTGGCATTTTATCATGCTAATAAATGTAAAATTATTAATTTAAACAAATAATAAATAGAATAAAAGCAGCAACAACAAACTTCAGAAAATATGCCATATAACATATTGATATACATGGGGGCTTGAGATTTTATGCATGAACTAATTACTATTTAAGACACAGAATTTGTTTTAACATCATATAAAGTATTATTTTTTAAGGCCCTTAAAATTATAAAATGATATGAAATAATTGTGAAGTGTTACTATGATTAAACACCACTATACAGTGGTGACACATTAATATAAACATCTTTAAAAAGCAATACTTCACCAAGATATTTTATAATATTTCTCATAGCTAATTAAAAGTTATTAATAAAGCATGTAGTGGTTTATGTATCACAACTATTAATGCTCTTTAAATTTGAAAAATATAAAATGCATTACCTTTTTGTGTGGTTCCAAGGAGAATTATAAAAACTATATTGTTAAATATCACAGATTAAGATTTGAATTATTTATTTTCTCTGGATTTTTTCTTCTCTTTTACAGACCACTCATTGTTTGATGATTGCATCTTTAATGTAGTACTGGTGTCCATATGTTCTAATTGAGTTATTAAGTTTTTCTGTTGTACAAAATTGTTAGCTTCTTCAAAAGTTTCAAATGTCTTTTTCCTTCTGGCAAGCAAAGTCCCGTTTTGGCAGGGAAGATTAGTTGTGCTTTAATACCAGCCTTTTTCAATGCTTTTATAAGGGGAATACATGCCTTCCTTTTTGAGATTACAGCAGAAGAATAGTCATTATCAAATTTGATTACTGGATCTCCTATTTTCAGAAGAGAGAGAGCCCAGGCAGTCCTTAAGAGAACATTTTTATCTTGACTAGATATGAATTTCACAATGACGGATCTAGGGTGAATATTTTTGTTGTTTGAAGTGACTGTGAATGATGATCTGAAAGACAGGGTTTCTGGTAGATTTAAAGTTTTAGGAAGCAAGGCATTTTAAAAATGTTCACCCTATTATCTCCTTCCATTCTTTTTGGTATGCCATAAATTCTAATATTATTCATTCTGATCCTAATTTCCAAGTCATCAATTTTGTCAATGTCTGCTATTTTGCTGTAGAATGAGTTTAATATTTTTTCCTTAATCTGCAATTGGTGTTAGACAGTGACTCTGCCAGTGCTGCAATTTGAATCTTTTGTTGTTTCAGGACATCATTTAGTAGTTCAATCTCTTTAACAGAATCTTTCTTAATTTTATTAGTTTTAAAGTCCAGTTTATCCATTTTCAGCATCAAATCTTGGATGTTTGTGAGAACTGATTGCAGTTCTTTTTTCATGGAATTGTCCTGTTGGGTATTCTTAGAATGATTAATCTTCATTCAGTTGTAATTCTTCTTTAAAGTAAGACAGGAAAATATAAAGGTTGTTAGTTGAAAATTACACCAATGTAAAGCTTACGCTTTTGGGATTGTAGTTTAACCTTAAGTGATTATTGGTGAATTTTGCAAATAAATCATGTCAAGAATTTTGTAATACTGCAGAGCAGAAAGTTTGTGCCACTTTTAGCCTGCTATCTAAGCCATACTTCTATAGTACACTTTCAATGCATTTAGGTGAGTTTAAAGTGGTCATTGTATGGCAGAACACACACACACACACACACACACACACACACACACACACACACACACACACACACACACACACACACACACAGACACACACACACACACACACACACACACACACACACACACACACATCAGTATAAAACATTGACTCCCACAATCGCAAATTGTAATGTAAAAGTGAATCAGTAAGTACCAAAATTCTGCTCTGTCACTAAGATTTGTCATAATATCAAAAGAAGTGGTAATAATTGAGTGGTGTGTGTTGGAGAAGTAGAATTGTTCATTTATGTTTAGGTAGTAGTGAGCTGTTAAAATCATTTATTATTTATAGTAACACAGGAGATTGTGTTGAAGTGGTGAGGTATACTGTGTGTAGTGCTTTGTAACAGAGATAAACTGTTGAGAAATTGCTTGTATTCCAGTCATTAAAGTGTTAAAAATTTAAAGTTTAAGTTGTTTACTATTTAAGTGAGAAAATGTGGCTTTGTTTTAGTATACTAACTGTCAAGATGCACATTAGAGGTCCTGGCTAAACCCCATCCACCTTCCAAGAATTGGTAAAAGTAATGTCACCCTACCACTGTTGACATGAATATTAATTTTGTGTTTGCAGTTTGCCCTTTTTCTCAATGTAGTGCAATCTCGGAGTTGGTATATTAAATTTTTGGGTGGTGTGCAGGGGAGTGCAGCCCCCCCCCCCTTATAAAAGCATAGGAAAAGAAAAATAGTTGCAGTTTTTGTATCTGTAAATTACTGTGGTTATGCCCACTTACATTCAGAGAGGTATGCAAGATGCATAGTGTTTTTAGTCATGAAATATTGTCTTTAAGAGATAGTTTTAGTTTTCAATATGTGGTGATATTAAGAAGTCTATAAGTGGTGCTTTGATGTTAAATGCGTGTCTGTTTTTTGGGTGTTTTGCATTGGTTTTGGCTAGGAACTTAAGGTTTGTGTCCCACTTTTTCGTATTGAGTGACTCGATGTTTTAAAGTTTCAGTATTCTGATTTTTTGGGTTTATTGTCTTGGTCTTCTGTAGTTTGGTCTACTGGTAATTCAGGATTTAGAAGTAGACCCGCGTGTGTGTGTGTCTGTGTGTGTGTGTGTGTGTGTGTGTGTGTGTGTGTGTGTGTGTACTGTAGCTTATTTCACTTTAAAAGAAGTACTACACCAGTACACTCACTCAAATATTTTCAAGAGATTACTAGTATGTTTATCTAGAGTGATTTTTTTTCTGCCTACAAGGTTCCCCTATACATTATAGATACCCCCCCCCCCAATAATCTTGGGTAGTACCCAGCCTACCAGATCTGAGGTATGACCTGTCCATTTGAAAATGTGTTGTGCTATAAGAACTGCTTAGAAAAATAATAAACAATATATTCTCAGAGCACTGACTATCATCTGCAGTTGATCTGCTTGCCTCCAATAGGGCAAATATTTTATGGAAAGCTGCAGTTATCATTTTTACATTGTTCTGAAACTTTACAAAGTGTTGTCCAGAACATCAGCTCTAGGATGAAGGTAGTCTTCTTTAGACACAGACACAGGCTCCTTGTTAAATATCTTTATGATTTACCCAACCCTTCAAATGTTTGGGAATTATGCTATATGCACTTCAGAAAATTATATTAAGCTACTTTTCATTTCTGTCCTGATCCGCAACTTTTTAGCTCACCAATTCCCAACAAGTATATCAAAACCTAAATTTATATTTTATGGGTTTCACTGGAAATTTCTTGGAAATGCACTACTTCATCATGCAAATCTTGTATACTACCTTCAAACTAATTTATGGTGCTGAAATCACATTTTGTCATATGAGAAATCTATCGGATAACTGCAAAACAAGGGCCATTGCCTAAATAGATTGATAAAATACTGCAAGTTTAAATTTCTTACTTATTGAGCATTAACCACATACAACAATCTGAAAATCATGTACAGTATCACAAGATACTTTTTTTTTTATTCCTTTTTCTTTGGCGTAAGTGCATGCCACAGTGCATTAGCAGTTCAGTATTTTTCATGTTTTGTGTGTGTATTGTCATAATAATACATAATGAAAACAGCATTATCATTGTGAATGTGTATATTCCTTGACTGAGGACATGTAAGTGTGTCAACTGTGCGCATCTCTGAGCATGTCACTTAAAGCAGACAGTGCTCCCAGGTCACCTCAGAAATGAACACTTGTTTCTACTGAATTCAGTTATTTAACAATAAATCAATTTATAAATAAATAAATATACTGCAGAGCAATACTCCAATGACAGATCTTTGGAGTATGCCAGACTTATTAAGGAAGTAGGGAGAGAACATGCCATTTTCCCTTTCACATGGTGAATTTTACCCTCAAAATAATATTGCAAGTCAGTCTGTGACATCCTCACTGAGATGAACAACAATCAGTTTATGGATGGCACGCTTTTTTCAACACATCAGTAAAGACTCTGCAAACTAATATGTGTAATCCTGAGATCGAAAGATATAAGTCAGAGCTAATAGAGGGAGATAATATTTTAAAAAGCTGACAGCTTACAGCAATAAATTCTACACAAACAAATCACCCTTTTTGTAGTACCAGACAACAATGAAGGAAAACTCAAACAAAGCACCAATGAAGCTGTGAGCTGTGCAGAAGGTATGTTATCTCATATAATGATGATCAGATGCAGCAAAAGATATTTATATGGTGTACAGAGGACCGATCTTCCAAAATCCTTTTACTCAGGAATGAAAGACTCCATTGACAACTCATCAAAAGATCTGTAATTAACTCTGAAGTTTGGGACCTATGATTTAATTATAAAAGAAGGATGCAGTGGAAGTTTGGAAGATTATACCCCCCCACTATTTAAGGAGCGAGTAAAGTAAGAAGAGGAACAAAAATGACAGCTGACCCAATTGTATGCATTTTTGTGAATGACTTGAGAACAGCTGCAATGGGAGTTAATGGAGACAGTGTGACGAGCTGATGGCACAGGTCCTATAGTAATACTCTTGACTGGTTAGGTATAGACCCGTTTTATATCTGGTATATTTACATTGCTCCAGGCTTGTAAAGGCCATGTACACATTAGGACTGGTTATCTAAAATACAACCTTTCATAGCAGAATGAGTAAGAATAAGAAGTAAAGGCAAGGAGGTGAGAACAAAAAATGAGGTGCATGTATACTGCTCAAGTAAGAAAACGTGGTTCTTATCTGCAACATGCATAACATGTTTAGCAATTACTTAAAAGGAGTTGTATAGTTACCACCTATGCTAATCAGGGAGGAAGATAGGCTTCTTCTTAAGTTCCTTAATAATGAATTAAAATGGCAGAATGATGTGCAGATCAATTAATACAAGTATAAAGATCAAATATTTAAAAGAAAGCAGATGGGATAAACCAATATAATATGTTTCAGGTTTGGTGTGGCATTATTAGCTCTCCATAGGGACACCAAGATCCTCCAAGACAGCTTTTCCCATACAAATAGCTGGTATAAAATCCATAGACTAAAACTGAATGCCAAAAATATATATGCTAGTATTCTTTAGCAAGCACAATGCCCCCTGCAACTATCACACTGGTAACACTCCTCTGAAAATTTATTCTGTAGTTTAAGGCTTGTGAACTTATGTAGACAGTGAACTATTCTTCAATCACTATGTATCCACTATTGTAAGAAAGTCTTTTTTTTATTGTGCAGCTTATTAGTAAGGGTATCGCATCCAGGTCAAAAAATGTGATCATTCCATTATATTCATCACTTATTAGACTGACCATTGAGTATAATGCCCCTTTTGCCATATACCTGTCCGAACAGTTGACACAACCTGAATCCCCACAGCATTTTCTCACTAAGAAAATGAAGGGTCTAAATCGTAAGAACTATTTTGATCATCTCAGAACTTTGTCCCTATTTTCAGTATTATACAGGTTGCTGAAGGGTGACCAGTGCCAGGGCATAAAGAGCCGCAACAGATCTTATACTTCCAGATGTACTACACATCCACAAGCCCAAAGGTGGCATAAACGCTTACTCAAGAAATCTTAAATCTCTTTTGCAACATAAATAGAACATGTTTGAGACACCGATACATATCACACAGAATTCCATTTCTTTGGAGTAGTTTTTCTCTCCACATAAACCAAAATACTTCCCTTACTCTTTTCAGATGTAATCTGGATAACTAGATGAGTAACCACAAATTCAACCCTGACATAGCACTCTTGTCCATTATGGAAATGGGTAACATGAAAATGCTCTACCTGCTCTAGTTTTTTTGTATTAAATTCAAGGGCTAATAAAACTTCATGGGAATGTATGGCTAGGTCTTCAAAAGATCCTACCATGGTCTATAACTTGGTAAGAAACTATGGAACTATGAAATAATAAAAACAGATATAAGAAATATGAAATAAAGTTATTTGTAAGCATATTGAAAGGGAAGATAAAGTACTTCCCTTAAAAATTGCCACATACCACAAACAGCCTTTGGCCAGAAATGGAAGAGGGGAATCAAACATCAGTCAATAATAATACAGAACATTAAGAATAAAATGATAAACAGCATGGAAAAGTTCATTGTTTTTGTAATTGGTAAGAGAAGGAGACAATTAGGATAAGTCTTTCACTCATTAACTGTTACTGATTTATATACATAAAAACACAAGGAATGAAAGAAGCACACTAGAAGTACAAAAAATTAGACAGTTTTCTAATAATTGGTAGCACTGCAGTGAAAACTATTGGTGACTGCTGTCACCTATGGAATAAACTGAAGGTTTTGGTCATTTTTATGACTGTGATAGAGTGGCCAGCGAAAAATAACATGGAAGGAGTGGATGTGGTTTGTGTGGCTAAAACCTATGCAAGGACAATAAGTTCTGCAGTTAGTACAAGGCACTTCTGAAGTGAACTTATCTAAATGTAAAAGAAGCAAACGATTTTCCCAACTTATTTTTTCCCTTCCAGCATGGCTATCCAGCCCTTTTGAAGCTTATCAAATCCAGTAATTTCCTTTCCATACAGAAACTATGCTTCAAGAGGAATCTTGATGAGTGGATGGGAGATAGTAGGTTTACCCCGGGTATCACTTCTGTGTCACTGTTAGACAGAGGCACAGTATACTAACCTCAAAAAACGGCATAACAAAATTCATTTAAAATGGGCAGCGAAAGCCAAACACACTCTGGCTAGGCTTATAAATGCCCTAGGGCAGATAGCCTAGTATGAACCTATGAACCTATGCTGCACAGGTTAAAGAGTGCAGCCATCAAACAATGAAATTTAAAGTGTTTGGACAAGTAGTTGCTTAGTAGGGGTTCTGAGAGAAGTATTACATTATATAAGAAATATCTGACAGATATACCTTGTCCTTTTTGGTACTGGCTCTTCAGTGTTCTGCAGTGAATTTAGTCAGATAGCATTAAACAATTATCTGCACTTATATATTAAGGTACATTTGATTTACACATTTGTTAACTACTAAACCCATCATGTATTGTGCTAAACAGTTTTCTTTTGACTTTTAAACAAGTTGATAATTCTGTGAAGAAGGCAAAGAAGTGGTACAATACCTGTTTTACAATTGCTATGATAGTATCAGGGTCATTAAGTTGTAAGTCTTTGGAAGAAGATAGAATTATTCTCAGAACGTCACGTCCTATAAAAAAATCAATAATGTAATTGTAATTTCATGACAAAACTATATGTAACTGTTAATGACTATATTTATGAGAGTAATGTGCATTCATTTTAGAACAGAGTACTTAAGTACACTATTATACTGATTAAATATTTTCACTTTTTTAATATTTGGGAGGATGAGCCTACACAGTTGAGGATTGCTCTGTGAAGTATAATTTGCATGTATCATGCCATTATTCTTTTAGCATGTGCTTAAAGAAGTATACAAATAAGCGTCTATATAGGATATGGAATGAAGTGCATTTTTCATACAAACAAAAACAAACAAATAAATGCCAATTATAACATAAAAATCACAAATTTCTGATGCTGCATAAATTACCAGATAATGCAATGTAATCTGCTTCATATAGGGTATATGGTGAATTCTACTACATTTTGTAATTTTGATTATTACTGACATGAAGTATTTTAAAACTTCTAATTAAACTTTTTTCCCAAAAGTAGGCACACCTGAGTAGCATGATACTAAGGCCTGTGCAAGTTTAGGAAAGCCAAACAAAAGACCCCAGATATTATTAAATCCTGGTTTGACATAATTTTCGTCACTAAAGAATGTTGTCATGTAAGCAGAACAATTATCTAAAGGCAATCAGAAGGAATATGATGTCAAAAAAATCAATAAAGAAAATTAATATGGACATTTGTAAAACACATATCTATATTCAGAGGCACTACTTCACTATCTTCTAGTAAATAAGAAAATCTCTAAAAATACAAATATTCATTCACTTTTTTCATACCAATGGTTGAGAGGGAGGCAAATCTATTCTGGTAAGCAAATGGCATAAGGAAGAGAACCGATTTTGGATGGCTGTCCATCCATATCAAGATTTATGCGAGCACATACACACACACACACACACACACACACACACACACACACACACACACACACACACACACACACATACATACACGCACACACATGCATACAAAGACATGTACTCACACAGTTTGCACACTTATGGGAAGGTTACAGATTCACCAATTCACCTATAAGCATGTCTTCAGAACACAACAGAAAACCAGACTCCAGCAAAGAACATATTGACACTGGGAGGATATATAGACTCTCTGTTTACCACTTGAAGATGGAAAACAACCTAGAGAATATAGTGTTGCAAGGCAATAATGCTAGTTCCAGCACCACTTTGCTACCTCAGTCCTCTTTTTCAGCAGTAATGACAATTTAGATGTGATATTTTTCCTTTCCTTTTATTGATCTTAGATGCAACTCCATAATGTAAAATGGCAACTATGTCTAAGCAACCCCACCACAGAAAAGCACTGTACTATTAATCAACCATATAACATTTCTACACCCATAATAGATAGGTATTTGTTATATATATATCCTACAATGAAGCAGTCATGAGAACTTAATGATTTTTTTTTAATAAAAGTAACTACAACCGGGTCTAGGTCATTTGGTCGACAACTCATATGACTGACACTCATTTGGTCGACAGCTCATTTGGTCGACAAAAAGTATTTAAGGCAAAAACCTGAGATTTGCCCCCCTCCCCACTGTTGTGCGTCCGTGGAGTTGTTATATAACAACCACCTTCCAAACGGTAGAAGAAAATACAAAATATAGTAGAGGAATTCATGAATATGTTACTCATTACAGAGGGGACTGCTGCAGTGAGTAACTCCTTAAAATGACATGTTTTGTTTTATATATACACTATCTCCTAGACTGCACTGCTAATTTCCACTTTGCCCTCATAAAAAGCTGGACATAATGGGAATCTCATCAGCAGACAAGAAAACAAATCAATTTTCTGCTAAGCAAGTAATGATGTCAAACAGGGTGGGCTTTATTTGGGAAATAACAGACTGCCCATGAGTGTTATGAGGCCCAAAGCCACAGACAGAGGACCTCTCTGCATATGGAAGGTCTATCTCCCCTATAATGCCAGCCTTGGGGGGGGGGCATTTTAGCACTTAGATAATTGTTTCTCTATAAATTGTTTTGTATTTGCATTTTTTCTTAGTGTGTATCAATCTATATTTTATATATTTTTGATGTAAAATGGTTACTCTGTTTAATGTTTCAAACTTGTTGTAGCATATGTGACTGATGTTGGAGGACGTATTTTACATCCAAGCTATAACTTGTAGAAGTATTTAAATGCTCACAAACACACACAAGTGCTCAGCAAATCCCATTACTTTCCTTGCTAAGTGAGTAAACTTCAGATATCTAATTGTGATCAAATGAATGAAAACAAGTGGAGAAGTAATTCAGTCTCTCTCACACACACACACACACACACACACACACACACACACACACACACACACACACACACACGCAACTTTTTTCTTTTGTTTACTTTTTTACTCTCACTAAACAGCAATTCCATATTTAGTGAGTGCAAAAATGGAGTCCATTTGCTTTTTTCCGTGATGTGATGACACTCTGGGCAAGTGTGAGGCAACTATACATATGCAGGCCATGTAGCTGTATGTCTTCTGATCTTTCTGTGCATGTTAGCTTGCTCAGCTGACAGGGTTGAGTAGCAGAAACTTACATTATACTACCTCTGCAAAAATCTTAATTTACTAATCTAGCTTTGTGAATTAAAAACATAATGTCCTGATGACTACCTAGATAACCTAAGTTCAGTTAGCAGCTCCAGAAGCTGGAACAGCTGGGCATTGGATGGGGGGGGAGATAGGGTTATGACTGCTCATCCATTCCAGTCTGCAGATTGCTCCTATATAAGTGGAGACTCACATAACACCATTGGCAATAGGGCCAGGGAGTGTGGGCTTGACTAACCCAAGCCTGTGAGGATAGTCATTTTGTGTGTGTCTGTGTGTGTGTGTGTGTGTGTGTGTGTGTGTGTGTGTGTGTGTGTGTGTGTGTGTGTGTGTGTGTGTGTGTGTGTGTGCAGACACACATGGGTGATGGCACAAGATCCCCTTCTGCTGAAGAAATCACTCACATCAACCAAGATTTATCGGGTTTGTTACATAACAAATATGCCCTCTTTGTTAGGAGGTTGAAGGCATAAACCACTGCTATGGTTCCTTGTATGCTACCCCAATGGCCAGCTATAGTCCTTAATGTTTAATGCATATGATATGGGAACAAATAGGCTAGGCTCATGTTATAAATACATAAATATCAAAACAAAAAAAGGTTATTTATAGGAGTATTGAATTTAGGGAGACTAAATACATTAGGAGTTTGATTGTTGTGAAGGTAACAAAGTTAATTTGAAAAAGGGAGAGTGAAAGTTAATGGAAATCAGTGACCTATTACTTTAAACAGCATGAATTATATAATTATTATCAAAATCATGCAACTTAGATTTGAAAAAGGTTTTAGAAAATATGGGATTAAGGAATGTATGGTATAAGTAAGAAATAAGTTAAAGATATGTTAATTGTTAAAAATGAAGTAGCAGATTCTATATTATATGAGGATACAAAGCATATTACTGTAGAGTGTGTGGCAAAAGCATTTAAAAATGTGAATTATACTCAGTTGTGGAGTATTTTGGGTAATTACGGAGTTTAATCTAAAGATACTGAGTTTCTTAAAATACTTATAAGCATAATTTTATTGGAATAATATTAAATGGGTGGTTGAGCAAAATAACAAGAGTTTAAAATGGGGTATGGCTAGATTGTCTTATGAGTTCCATTCTATATTCATTAGTTATGAATGCAGTATTGGAAAGTGTGATTAATAAATTTAAGGATGGTCAATTTTTATGCAGAAATTCTATGAGAATTCCAATAATGATGTGTGCTGATGATATTGTTCTAGTGACTTAGAATACTAATTGGATGACAGAATTATTGCACAAGATAGAAAGATTTTTTGCACTAGTATGAATAAAAGTGAAAAGAGAAAAATGTAAAAGTTTAGGGAAATTAAAATCTTATAATATCTATTTCTCTAGATATGATATTCAAATTCAAATTTTAGGTATTTTGGGGAGAGAATATGCCATTGTTGTACTGTGGCAGGGGTCTTGATGATTGTCACTCTTGAATTAACATTCTGACCCCACGTGCAATACTGGGGAGAAAAGGATTGTAGATTGATTAATGGATGGGATATAATAGATATTAGAATAATCTTTGGAAGAAATTAAAACCATTCTTTGAGTTTCGACTATATTTAAGTTAAATTTTAAGGTAAAAATGCTTATTTAACTAACTTGATAGTAATACATAACTTGAGGCATTTAGCTGTAGTATTTGCCAGCATGTTTAGAAAAATAACTTTTACAAACAGGTTTACTTTGATTAGGGGTTCAGTATTAAATCCATAATAAAAAATAGAAATGAAGATTACATTTTTTTACATTCTATAGTTCGTTTATATTTACATTTATTTTAGAATATGAATTTAATTATTAATCAGAAAGAAAAATGGTAAACAAGTTTTTAGAAGTTAAATATGAAAACTATGGTCCTTCTGTAAACTGAACAATGGGGAAATAACTGGAAAATTATGTTTACTGATAATTGGAAAGGATCAATGGCTTTTATGAAAATTCTGATTAGATTCTTTTTATTGATCGATGGGTGAATTTAGGGCAAGGAAAAATCAGCTCTTAGAAAGTACAACTAAAAACAACACCAGCTACTGGGATTAATGCAACATTCACTGTAAACCAATATACCACAAAACTGAAAAGAAAGAATTTGTATCCTGGAGGCAAGTCATAAAATATCTATATACCCATACATTAAAACCCTTCTAGAACTACCAAATTGTTAGATACTATAATATGGACTTTACTGTGGACAAAAATATTAAAAAATGCACTTTATTAAATCACTTGAATAAGTGTTGAGCTTTTAATGCAGATTTCAGTGGAACATGGCCATTCAAACCCATATAGCATGCAGTCTGATAATCCATTTAGTCTCATTCAATTCTGTGGTGTTTCTAATATTGCCTAAGTTTTAACTCAAATAAATAAAGGGATTTAATAACATGTATTTTTAATAATATTTTTGTCCATAGTGAAATCCATGTTATAGTATCAATATAAGAGTTTGGTAGCTTTACAAGGGTTTAATGTGTAGCTATATAGATATTTTATGACTTGCCTCCAGGATATGAATTTGTCTTCCAGTTATCTATTTATTTAGTTTAGAATGATTTAGTATTTTTCATATTTATTTTTATAGAGTCGTATTTGCATGCTCAGGTGATTTAGTTCATGTTGGCTTCTATTTTATTTATTTATACATATGCATATACAGTATGTATATATATATATATATATATATATATATATATATATATATGAAATTGGTACACCTTGTTTGCTGTAGCATAGACTAGATCCAGGCCTGCTGAATCTAGCTTTATTTGTATGCTTGTTGTTTGTTTATTTCCCTGAAACGCTAATTCCACCTAAAACGCGGCCTTTTAACACTTCTGTGGATCCCTAGTGATATCTGCATTGCTTACTGTATTTATTTCCTTGTTTCACTTGTAAGAAAGTTACTGTTTGTTGTTTTTGCATTTAGGTTACCTGTAACACATTGCATTTAAGTTACCTGGCACTTGCTCACTAAAGCAATTATATAAGTCAGCTCTAAAAAAATTAAAAGCACTACACCCTCACAAACTCCCCTTGAGTACCTTGTTCCCCATTGGCCCTTTTTTCAATTATAAAGGAATTCCCAATACTATTCTAGCATGTCCAAAGGTCAGTTGTCAATCTCCTCTCCGGTCCAGCAGGTGAATCTGGGAATCTTGAGGCAATGTTACAACTGCCTCATGTACACAGACAACCCTCTCCTCCTCCCAACAAATTCCAACACATGTGAGAGATGCAACCATATAGCCAAACTGGAGGCTAAGCTCTCTCAACTCAGTACTGGCGTAACCAGTCAGGAGGAGAAGGAAACCACACTCACTACAATTCCAGTCTCACATAGACCTACCACGACAACAAATCAAACACATAAACACACAAAAACATACTCGGAGGCTCTAAATAAAAATCTGCCTAAGCAGCAGAGACCTCCAAAGCAGACACACAAGCAACCGCTACCCCAAAACAAAACACGTGCAACACATAACTCACAAAGCCAGTGTGCAAACAGTCACAGCCCTTAAGGCTAAACAACACACCTGATACACTTGTAATAGGTGACTCTATCATCAGGCACACTGACGTCCCGCTCACCAGGCTGAACAAGGAGAGGGTCACGGTGAGCTGCCTGTCAGGTGCTAGGATCCGCCACATAACACAAGCACTCAGGTCACTCCAAGGCAAGTACAAATATGACTCAGTCATTGTCCATGCTGGTGTGAATGACCTGAGACGTACCTCCCTGGACTACATGAAAAGAGACATAGAGGAGCTCTCTGAGCATGTAGCCCAGGCCGGTATGACCCTGACCTTGAGTAGCATCTTACCCTCACCAAGAATGATGCCACAATATGAAGACAAGATGATCAATTTCAACAATTGGCTTAAGTGTTGGTGTCATTCAAAGGGGATCCAATGCCTGTCAGCCTGGGATGACATGCTCAACAAGCCACGATGCTTCGCTAGGGACGGCTTGCACCTGTCACCCTGGGCTTTCGGATATTGGCAAAGGCTCTTGCTACCCCCATAGTGCCTTTTTAGGCAAGGCTCAAAAGACAAACCCACCTCCATAGGTATCACAAGGGATAAGAAACTAAGAGTAATGCTACTCAACGCCAGAAGTCTAAACCTCAAGATGCACGCACTCGAAACTCTCCTTAGCATGGAGAACATCGATATCTGTGCAGTAACAGAAACCTGGTTCAAGGCTCCTGAGAGCACCCCAGCACTACCAGGTTATACCTCATACCATGCTTTTCGGCCCCAAAACTTGGACCAAACCACAAAAGGAGAGGGAGTATCAATATTCGTCAAAGATACCCACACCTCCAGGTTGGTGGCACAGCACGAAGCATCAGAGACTATCCATGTGCAACTAACTGTGGGTAAAACTGCCTTCCAGTTTATAGCCTGCTACAGACCACCCTCCCAAACACAGGAACCCCACTTGGCCTTCCTGAGAATACTGGAAAATATGAAGGTCTCTCCAAACACCATTATATTGGGCGACTTCAACTACCCAAACATAGACTGGGAGCATTACTCTAGCTCCAACACCCTAGCCCA
Organism: Protopterus annectens; assembly: GCF_019279795.1. NCBI lineage: Eukaryota > Metazoa > Chordata > Ceratodontiformes > Protopteridae > Protopterus > Protopterus annectens. Next base: position 1,392,954,752 of record NC_056743.1, read on the forward strand.
AAGGTTCCTAGAATTTATAAACTCAAATGCTATGGAACAACTTGTTACCACTCCCACAAGAGGGGAAAACATACTGGACCTGATCATCACCAACATGGGGACACTATGCTCCAGACCAGAAGTGTATCCCTCACTGGTAAGATCAGACCATAAACTAATCTCACTGGATATTCACATCCCATCCCCACCCCCTGCCCAGAAAACCAAAGTGAAAAACTTCTCTAAAGCAAATTTCACATGCCTCAAAACCGAGGCAAAATCCTTCAAAGCCCCCGGGCCTGTGGAAAATACGGCCCAGACCGCAGAATCCTTTATAAACGCATTCTATGAACACCTTCAGGAATGCATGGATCATGCAATCCCAAATAAAACCAAGACCCAATCCTCCAAAGGCAGACGTCCTGTCTGGTGGACCCCAGCCATAAACAAACTATACAATAGAAGGAGGACGCTACTACATGATAGAGCAAAATCCCAAAAAGGAAGGCATCTCTGATCAGTATTAGCAAAAAACTATGGGCACTCATAAAATCGTCTAAGGCCAGCTTCGAGAGAAAAATTGCACAGGACACTAAGGATAATCACAAGGCTTTCTTTAGTTATGTTAGGAACCTGGGTGGGAATTCCCAGATATGCTCAGAATTAGTCCAAAATGACGAAAAATACACCGAGCCCACAGACATTGCCAACATCCTAGCTGACAGGTTCAGTGCAAACTTCTCCCCCCTCTCCCCACCAAAAGGGCAAATATCTATCCCAACAGAGTGCTGCCCCCCTGACATCTCAGATGCTCAGGTAAGAGCTGCCCTCTCCAAAGCAAAAAACACAGCATCAATGGGACCAGATGGTGTCCCGGGCTGCGTCCTACATGAACTCCAAGAAGAGCTAAACCCAAACATAAAACTACTGTTCAATCTCAGCCTTACTACAGGATATGTACCCAAAGAGTGGCACACAGCAACAGTGGTCCCTCTCCACAAAGGTGGTGCCTCAACGGATCCTGGAAACTATCGCCCCATAAGTCTGACTAGCTTGGTCTGCAAAGCTATGGAAAGGATCATCATGGACCTCATAAATAAAGATATTGGGGACCTACAGACACTGGATCCTACCCAGTTTGGCTTTGTTAAGGGCAGATCCTGCCTCTTAAACCTGGTCAATTTCTTTGAAACAGTCACCAAGGCCATTGACGAGGGGAAGGTGGTCCACACAGCCTACCTGGACCTCGCAAAAGCCTTCGATACAATACCCCACTCGGGCATTATAGATAAGCTCACCAGCTTAAATATAAACCCCTATGTCACTAGATGGGTTGCAAACTGGCTCAAGGACAGAACCCACATGGTTAGAATTGCTGGAGCCATGTCAGACTCCAAACCAGTTACAAGTGGCGTCCCACAAGGCTCAGTCCTGGGACCTCTCTTGTTCGGTATATATTTCTCGGCGGTACAGGCCAACACAGAAGGACTGTGGCTGACCAAGTTCGCAGATGACTGCAAACTGGGTGCCATAATCAACTCTCCAGCCGACACAAGCATCCTCCAAAAGGGCCTCATAGAAACAGACAACTGGTGCCAGAGCCATGGCCTCAAGCTAAATGCCAAAAAGTGTATAGTCATCCCCTTTGGCAAAAACAAAGTGCCCACAAATTACCACATAGGTGGTAATCCATTAAGTACAGCAGAAGTCATTAGGGACCTGGGGACCCAAGTTGATAGCAATCTCTCATTTGACAACCACGTGGCCAAAGTGGTTAGAAAAACATTTTATATAGCCCACCTAATCATGAAGGGATTCACATCTAGATCAGGGGAGGTCATCGTACCTCTTTACTCATCCCTCATCAGGCCCATAATTGAGTACAATGCCCCTTTTGGGATGTACCTTACCAGACACCTGCAGCAACTGGAAAGACCCCAAAAGTACCTCACCAAGAGGATCAAAGGGCTCAAACAGATGCCATATGCTGCCCGGTTAAAGAAACTCCAGCTCTACTCAGTGGCATACCGCCTGCTCAGAGGCGATCTGTGCCTAACGTATAAAGCCATGTCCAACCCAGAATTAATGGACATGCTGCACCTCAGAAAATCCAAATCCCATCGAGCTACGCGCTCGAGAGACTTGAACCTCAGCACTGAAATAAATAGGACATGCTGGAGGGACAGATTCATAACCCAGAGGCTCCCTTCACTCTGGAATAAAATCCCAGTCCAGTTTAGGCAGAGTCCCACATTGACTCTCTTCAAGAGTAATCTTAATGAGTGGATGGGAGATCGTAGGTTTACCCCGGCTATCACTTCTGTGTCACTGTCAGACAGAGGCACAGTATACTAACCTCAACAAACGCATAGCAAAATTAATTTAAAATGGGTGGCGAAAGCCAAACACACTCTGGCTAGGCTTATAAATGCCCTAGGGCAGATAGCCTAGTATGAACCTATGAACCTATGAACCTATATATATATATATATATATATATATATATATATATATATATATATATATATATAGATGTATGTGTGTGTGTGTGTGTGTGTGTGTGTGTGTGTGCTGAAATTAGGTATTTATACTCTTCAGTGACAGTTTTTATTTATTTTTATGGGAAATGTGTATATATATATATATATATATATATATATATATATATATATATATATATATATATTTGGAACAGCATCTCTACATGCTTATATTGAGACATAACTATGTAGGTATCACTACGTTGATTTTAAGTGCTTAGAAACCAATAGAATATATGTTTTTTATATATATTTATTGTTTGTTTAATAGTTGATTTTATTAGTATTTGTTTTTTATGTATTTTAACATGATTTAGTAGGGCTTTCTAATATGCATATCTTTGTTCATATGAATGTGTTTTAGAGTGCATATGCCTTTAACATTAGCAGGAATATGCTTAATAGGATACAATATAGCACATTACATTCAATTTGCAATGACTGACATGAGTATTTTATTGGTCCTTAAAGTCTGAATTGCTTTATATAGAGTGTTTTGCATTTTATTTGTTTGGTCTGGAGAAGTGAGTTGCATACTTGTGAAGGCGCTAACCAAAATAAACATTATTACCCAGGCCATGTTTTGGATTGTTTTCTTCCTTTTTAGTTATGCAGCTCTTAGGGCATGTTTGGGTTTAACAATTTAGTGAAAAGGCATGATTTCAAATGGAGACTGATTTTGAATGAGTTATGTGTCAAAGTAGCTATGCTATCTAAAGCTAAGCAAGAGAGATTATATACAATATATGGCACCAAGGAAACCAGATAAAAAATTTCTCAGATAAATTAAGATGAATTCATATGTACAAACATTTTGTATGAGTTTTATCAGAATTGTGACAATTTGTGATATTTAAAAAATAGTTGATTTAGTTGGTCTCATCCACTGTTAATGGAATGTTCCACATGATTTGGTTTGTATATGAATGATGCACTCTTGGTAGCAGTTTTCAACATTTGAAAAAGCTATATTGTGAAAGCTTTAGGAGCTTGTGTTTTTTTAACTCTAATAAATACGTATGTTTTCTTAAGCTGTTTTTATGTAAAACATTTCTGTTGCATAACAGCCAAGCTGCACAGTGTTAGGACTATGAAATCGTACTGGGCTGAAACGTATAGCTAATGACAAAGTTTACACTTATTGAACGGTGTATATACTGACAACATTTTAATAGGTTACTACATTGATCACTTACTTGGAGGTGTTAGATCCACAGCAGCTGAAGAACGAATAGGAAAAGGTGTAAAATCTGTACTCAGGCAAAAGATAAATGATTAAAATACACAAATTAACTCACTACAATTTTGATAGCTCTTTAAACATATAATGATCTAGATACTATATTATAAAGCTGTTGTATAAAACATGAATTACATACAATGCAGTAAATTGTCATCAGCTTTAACTGTTCTTAAATCTGGGTACAGACATTTAAAAGTCAGGACTTAAATGGTTGTATAGCAACATAGTTTATATAGTATTAACATGTTACAAAACCAGGATATAGTGTTGTTGCTAAATTGTGTGGATAAAAAAAAAACATTAAAATTCTGCAATATGTATGGTATATTAGAATAGTATTTACTGGCATTATTCTAAGCATATAGTATATTGTTTTAGAAAATGAGTGCATACACAGCATGAAAACATGAAAAAAAGAAAATAATTGCATATCTGATATTTGTGTGAAATATAACTAAGGCATTGGTATCTTGTACAGTTTTCATGAAAAGTATCTGTACTACACATGTTTTATTCTGTGTAGTTCTGGAATTTTTCTCCACTGGCTTCCACTGAAAATGGATTACAAGTAAGTGAACATTGTGGTTAATAAAACACAAATAAATATAAAATAAATAAAATAGATGAGTGTGATAAAAGGAAATAGAATTTCGGTCTATAACACTGCTAATATCGCAGCTACTGACTGGTTACATATCTATACTGTTTCACCCCAATTCTATTTCTTCTTTTACATTTACTACAGTATTGTTCATTTATTTAAATATTTTTACTTGGTTAGCAGGGTTTGTCGTACTAAGTAGAGACAGTCTACACAGAAGATGTTGGAAGAAAACCTCTCAGAAACAAATATATTTACAAATTTAAGATGAATAACATGACAAAAAATTATTACAGGAGGATTAAAAAAATTCTGTGTAAGTTTCATGCAGAGCCTGCATGGAGTTTACGTATTAGCGAGATGGTGCATGACACACATCAGTGAGTAATGCATATTAATGAGGCACGGTGCTCCTCAGCTAGGTTTCGCAGCTCGTATTAGTGTTCCTGGCTGCAAAACTTTGTAAGTGAATGCAGATAGCAATTCTGTGTAAAGGAGAGCACCTACAGTGTGAGGATTTGTGCAGAACACCACAGTGATCACCAGGGTTTTAGAAATAGCTGTTATTCTGTTTGTACAGAAGGGTTGCACTGAGGCCAACTTAATGAGTGACAAATAACTAGTAACAGAGACATATTTGACATAGATGTCACATAGGAATGTGTTAAAATGCAACATTTTCAACCATAAAGATTTTCGCAGAATGTCCAGATTTTTACCTTGTATTTTTGGTCTGCTCCTCATAAAAATTGTGTGTTTTTTGACAAATCACTGTGATGATCTAAAGATTCAAGTCACTAAATAATGATATGCATCATATTTGACATAGATGTCACATAGGAATGTGTTAAAATGCAACATTTTCAACCATAAAGATTTTTGCAGAATGTCCAGATTTTTACCTTGTATTTTTGGTCTGCTCCTCATAAAAATTGTGTGTTTTTTGACAAAGCACTGTGATGATCTGAGGATTCAAGTCACTAAATAATGATATGCATCTGAGTTTCAGACTTTGTATCCTTCAGAGAATGCGTGCTAACACAAATCCTGTTATTCTAGCAACTTTCTAAGCTTAGATGAGCAACATTTAAAATTTGTCCCTATTTTTGGGCCTTTGTCCCCCATTATGTTGGGCTTTGTCCAGATTTCTTGCGCTATGAGGATGAGAGTATGTCTCAACCTTTTAGAGTGAGAAATATGGAGAAATCCATAAAAATGGGGGGGGGGGGCAAAGGGACAGATGTTTGATATTGCACTTCCAAACTTAGGTAGGTGATAGAATATATAGGTTGTACATTAGCACAAACTTTATGAAGTGCATGAAGTTTGAAATTCAAATGTCAGTCATCAGTTTCTGACTGCACTCTGCAATAACATGCCAATGATTTGCCAGGAAAAAAGTGTTATGAGGAAAAGATCACAGATATGAGACAAAAATTGCACATTCTGTACAGATTGGGAAAGTTTAGAGGTATGCACTCAAATGTATTTATTATTGTGTCATATCAGTCCAGAGATCATTTCAGTGATATTGCAGAAAGACACATATTTGATAAGGAAAACATCTGGACATCCTGAGAATATATGGAGAGTTGAGAAGTATGAATGTGAAGTATATGTTCCAAACCCAGTACAGTACAGTGTACCTACAGTGCAGAATAATGTGATATCCCATTCCTGGCATACTGTATTAAAGCTATGTTAATGATCTGTATTAGGACATGGGACTGCCATGTAAAATGATCACCCCAGGGAAGTGTGTGTACTGAATAGGGACACAAAGATGAATTGTAGGAATGAACACAGGGAAAGAATACAGGTGCAACTCCCACATGTACATCAAAGGACAGCATGTCAGTGGAAGATGGTTGTAGCAGCAACACCAAGCACATATTTATATGGAACAGTACGGACTGTACATTGAAAGTGTGTTGTCTGTGACAGTCACACAAAGTGACATAATGGGGAGGATGTGTGTGTGAGATTAGCATTCTTACATGAATAATACAGAGGACATCTATCAGGAATCTGGCATACAATTGCAGTAGGGTGCATATTGGGAAGCTGTGCAAACTGTTATACCTGAATATGAGTGTACTCTCAGCAGAGGTCTCCAACAAGGTGGCCACAGGTAAAAGATCATAGCAAACATTACAAGAACTAACCACAATCATGGACAATGTCAAAATATAACCACCACTAATCCCATGCCTGTGACTTAACATATGTGATGCGGAATGATAACAGATGAGCCTGCACAAACACACTTGACAACTATTATGATACATCAGGTGCTGCGGTAGCATTGTCGCCTCACAGTTAGACATTGCCCGTTCGATTCTCAGTTAGAGCGTTTTCTGTGTGGCGACATGCGTGAACGGGCATTCCTTCATTGAAGGTTGTGTGTTAGGCCCGGCAAGCCAGCACGTAAAACTCTACTGCCAATCATTAGCGGACTGGAGTTCTGCTGTGGCGACCCCTAACTGGGAAAAGCCGAAAGACACAAACACTCTATGAGGGTATCCACACACACTCTCTTGGTATTGTAATATCTATAGGAGGTGTTAGGAGGGACACTGCTATACCCTTATGTATGGGCCTGTATGGACAATCCAGGCTAGTTGCCTTGTGTGCATTGCACATATCCATGGCACAATCCACACTGTCATGAACGATATACATGCAATTAATGCTGTTAAACTCCTATGTATGCAGTGTGTGCATAAGCTAAACAGGTAGTACATATGCATCTGGTATAACAAATCTCTTAAGGCCAAGAACACTGCATCAATGGGTCCAGACAGTATCCCAGGATGCCTTCTAAATAGCAAGAAACATGACCTATCAGGCCATCTGGAATTGCTAGTTAACTGTAGCCAACATGCTTCATGTCTCATGAATGAGGAACACCAACAGTCATTTCTTTGCACAAAGGTGGGCCATTTACAGACCCTGAAAACTACAGAAACATAAGTCTCACTAGTCTTCTATGCAAGCCATGGAAAGAATTATAATGGAAATGATATAGTAAACCTTCAGACACTGAACCCCAACCAATCTGGTTTTGTCAAGGGCAGGTCATTCCTATTCAACCTGGTGGACTTCTTTGAGAAGGTCACAAAGTGTTGGATGATTCAAATGATTCACACTGCCTACATTGACATGGCCAAGGCATTCAACACAATACCCAACTCGGGCATTGTGGACAAACTCAAGAAGTTAGGTACAAACTCAAATGTCACCTGGTGGATAGCCAAATCTCTCACAGACAGGATCTAGGAAGTTAGAATTGGGGAGTCAACCTCTACAAAGAGGCCAGATGCAAGTGGAGTCCCTCAGGGATAGGTCCTTGGAGCACTTCTTTTTGGCATTTGCTTCTCTAATGTCAAGGACAATGTCAATGGTCTTTGGCTGACTAAATTTGGAGGTGATTGCAAATTAGGAGCTGTCACAGATCCCACATTGACAGAAATGTTCTACAGGAAGGGCTGACACAGACAAGCAGCTGGTGTAAGAGTCATGGGCTAAACCTAAATGCCTAGAAATGCATAATAGTATCCTTTGGGAAGTCATACACCCCTGTTAACTATCATATTGACAACACACCCCTTAGAGCTGCCCCAGTAGCGAGGGACTTAGGAACACACATAGGCAGTAATCTAACCTTTGACAATCATGTGTCTACAGTAGTGAGTAAATAATTCTATGTTGTGTAACTTATAAACAAAGGTATGGCATTTAAGTCAAAGGAATTCATTGTTCCACTGTATTTGCCATTCATCAGACCTATCATTGAGTACAGTGCCCCCTTGGGTATGTATCTAACCAGGCACATCCAACAACTGGAACACCGACAGAGGTTCCTCACTAAAATAATACAGGGCATACTTAAAATGTCCTATGCAGACTGCCTCAAGGCCTTATCCCTGTATTCAGTCTCCCACAGGTTTGTCTGGTATACAGGTCATTGTCAGACACTATTCTGGTGGTCCTCCTGCATATTCACAAAACAATCAGCACCAGAATTACCCGTTGTAAAGACTTAAACCTTGCCTGTGATATAAATAGTATCTGCTGAAGAGATAGGTATTTATCCCAGAGACTACCCCATCTCTGGAACAGGTTCCCCATCTGTGTGAGGCAGAGTTCCTCACTAACCCAAATCAAGTGCAACATGGACAATTGGATGAGGAACAGGAAATGAATCCCTAGTTTGGCACCTATGTCTCTAATGGACACAAACAACCTGTAAATGGTTCATCTCCAAAGCCCCTGCTTACACTTATCAAAGATATCAGAACTCATCAGAGACTTGGGATGCATGGCTAGGCTTAAAAAGGCCCCTGTACGTATTAGCCTAGTAAACACCTATGAACCTATTGGTGTTCCGCACCATCAGGCATTCATGTATATTCCCAAAAAAGAATATCTAGGTATGGCCAATAAACTGTGTCACAGCACACTGTGACAAAGGTGGTACACTTCAGTTACATATAACCGGAAGATGTGTAGGGTGGTACCTGAAGAAGGGTGCATTGTACACAGTTATTTGTGTGATGAAGGCTGGGAACCATGAAGTTATTATGGCATCTGATGTGCATATCTTTCACATAACCAGTAGTTGTGTTACATTCAAGGGAGTAGTCAGCACTGTGACCACATGCTGGTGGATGTACCACTTATTCTCTACCCCAGGACACAGGTCACACGCCTGTTGGTCTGATTATAGGGTGTGATGGCCACATTACACCTTGGTGGTGTGTTTCCTAATTCAAAAATTTCCTCCATGTGTTTCATCAATGTAGGTGTTGACATGGCTGTGGCAGCAATCTATGGTATGTGTTGATATTGGTTGTATTATACTAATATGACAGTTGGAGTCAATGATTGCCCACAAGCTGTAGTCCTTCAGGCAGCTGTTTGGGCAGAGCATGTGTCTCTCATCTGGACAGGAAAGGGCCTAGCAGACACCCCTGATGTACCTACCTGATCACTAAGTCTGAGATATATGTCATTTCACACATTTCAACATAGTGAGATACAACGTATGTCATACACCGGTCTATCCATTTGATGATATAATTGTTCATGGCCACATATAATAGTGTTGATTGAATACCTCAGTGTGGAATTTTGTCAAATGCCTTGATCTCTTCAAGTTCCACAAGATGATGGTGTTGCCATCATTCATGCCCTCAAGTGACCTCTTTGAAGACATTTATCAGATGTAATGGGCCTGATGTAACGGTAATAACTCACACAGATCTGTTGCACACACCTGGATTATTGCTAGTGTTCATGTAGAGGAGGTCCATGATAACATGTTGATGTACCTCATGGTTGAGGAGAGTCAGGATATCCCTATACATATATGCATCAGGTGCTGCCCCCCAACTCAGTTGGATGTATATTGATGTGCACCCTTGTATGGTAACATAGGATCTGTGTTGGGTATGTTGAATTGTATATTCAACTATATCAGGAAGGTGTATGTATTGTGTCACTCCAAATGTGATCAGTGATGTTACCATAGCACATGGATTCCATGTGATAGGCCTGGATGAAGGTAAGACAGTGCATAATGCCTATTGTGCCTAGGGTTTTGACACAGTCATACGCAGAAGTATCATTGAGGAAACCCCAAAGCTGGGGATTAAACCTTACATCAGTTGACGGGTAAACAACTGGCTCACTGACACAACATATCTTGTGAAAGGTGGTGAACTGGCCTGTGCCATTACAGCTGTCACCATTGGCAAACCCCAGGGATCTGTGCTTGACCCTTCACTGTCTGAACTGTATTTCTTGACAGTTCAGGATAAATATATATCACCTTTGGGTTACCAAGTTTGCTTATTCTTGCATACTGTGTCCACCAATGGTAATAACAGTACAGGAGGAGCTAACACACACACAACTGAATGGTGACCAAGGCACACAATGTACAAATAAATGTAGAAATGTGTTTTTAATGTCTGTCTGAAAAGAGGCATTCCTTGTTAATCACAGCACTGACAACAGTCCCATTATGCGGAAACCTAGTGTTGCAAGCACTTGGACACATTTAAATAGATAATCTGAACTTTGACCACCAAGTGTCCCCAAGCTGTTGAAAGGCTATGTTGTGCACACCATGAGTAATGCTGTCATCTTGAGTTCTTAGAATTATATGACAGCTGTGCAGTGAAACCTCGTTACAGCACTAACAGTGTATAATGTACATTTTTACATGTAACTCATCTGAAAGATGTAGCAGCTGGAAAGACCACAAGGCTTTCTCAGCAAGATAACATAGGGCCTACACACCATGCCATGATGTATGTGGACAGATTAAAAGCCATGTCAGTGTAAACTTTAATGTACAGGATGAGGTGACTTCTGCCTGGTCCCCAGGCCAGTCTGTGACCCTGCCATGGTGGGAGTACTACATTTCCAAAAAAAGGATATAGCTAATGACATCAGCAGTGTATGTTGAGGAGATGACAACAGTGTCCCACATGCCGGTGTAAAATGCTCTCCATAATGTCAAGCAACAGCTCTCTCTCACATACACACACACACACACACACACACACACACACACACACACACACACACACACACACACACACATACACACACACAGACTGCACTGAGAACAGAAACCCTACCTAAGTATACAGACTAAACAACACAGTACTTAACGCAAGCATCACAGCTACAGTCTGACTTGGAGTGTGTCAGACAACACTTTATAGCTGATGACATAAGCACAGTCTGTTGAGGAGAAGATAAAAATGTCCCAAATGCTGGTGTAAAATGAACTCTGTAATGTCAAGTAACAGCTCTCTCACACACACACACACACACACACACACACACACACACACACACACACACACACACACACACACACACACACACACACACACACACACACCGGTTAAATGCAGTGAGAATAGAACCCCTACTTATCGACCCACACAGACTACAGAACACAGTACGTAAACCAAGTGCCAAAGCTCATGTCTGATTTATACAGGAGTGTAGGTGAACTTACAGTAGATGATGTCAGCAGGCCACATGGGAGACAAGAGGTGGGGAGGCCTGTATGAAATGAATGGGTATACATGAGCAAGTATCAAAATTCTGATAATTCATGTAATTGGAGAAGTAACTGTAGGATACACACATCAGCTCTGCTGTCTAGACACACACACACACACACACACACACACACACACACACACACACACACACACACACACACACACACACACACACACACACACACCAGTTGAGTGTAGTGAGAACATAACTCCTACCTAAGTACATGGACTACAGAACACAGTACGTTATGCAAGTGCCACAGAACAAGTGTGTTTTATACAAGAGTGCAGGTGAACTTATAGTAGATAACATCAGCAGGCCATACAGGGGTCAAAAAGTTATGAGGCCAGCATAGGCACATAGCTTCATAGATTCATATGAGGCTGCTAGTCTAATAGCACTAGGGTATTTAGAAACCTAACTTTGTAAAAAGACAAGTACCCTTACTGAGCATAGTTGGATGGTTATTTTTAGCAGACTATGTTTATAAGCAGCACCAAATGGCCCTGTCCATGAGGGACATAGGTGCCAGCCCAGAGGTGACTGACTTTACAATCACCCAACCAGTAGTCAAGGTTGCATTTAAACAGGCTCATTGAGAAGGAGTGCTTCACACACAGTGGGAGCATATTACAGAGTAGTGTGAATCACTGTGGGATATAGCTATCAATGCAGCATGTTCTGTTTATGTTACAGGGTATATTGATGAGAACCCTGGGGAAAATTATAGTTGTCTCATTTGAATTTCAGATCTCTATCATTTCCAGAAGGGCAGGGTCTGAGATTGCTCTGCAGGGCAGCCACAGGTTATCTCTCAGCAGGCTGCATGATACCAGGTACAGTGACAGGTATGTCAGTCTTTCCATGCATGTCATGTTTGGAGGCCTGGAAGTTTCCCAGGCACAACTCTGTGTTCTCAACTATTGCTACATGTGTCTGATGAGGTAAAGAGAGATGTGAGCATTGTAGTCCTTTATTGGTGTGATAAGGGTAGAGTACAGCATAGGTATGACTACCCCGGTCTTAGATATGATGTCCATATGTACGATGTGTACAATGCAGATTTTGTGTCACCACTATGGGCATACAGTGATGAAAGTACAGACTGCTATCAACATGTGTTCCAAAGTCTCACAACACTGGGGGTGCTAGGTATATTATAATTTGGAGGGGTACATAATTGACAAATGTGTCATTGTATGCTTAAAGTTCAGTCCATGAGTTTGTCACCAATTATCAGTCTGCTACTATAATATATTATCATCATTGGGAGACTCTATATGAGTGTGTCCAGTTAACCATCATCTTCAGACTTGGTAAATCACAGGGTATATACTATTGCTTGGGGTTCAGGAAAATATCTGTCATACAGTTGAGGACCCAGCACAGATCCTGGTAGTATTTCACTCGTAAGTGAGCTGAGGTGGGGTTGGAGGTGCAGTCCCCAACTTTGAGTGTGTGTGTCTTCTGTCACTGAGCCAGTTGGAAAGACAAAAAGAATGCTTTGTGTAAATATGTCTTAAGTGCTGGGACTACACATCATTTAAAATTTCTTGTATTACAGCTATTGAATAAGGGCATTTGGGGAGGTAATGTTAGTAATAAGACAATGTTTAAAAACTAAATGGATCCTAGAAATGCAAAGTGACAAAGTAAAAGGTTTGAATAAGTGTATTCCCTTAAGACTTCTGTTCAGTTCATGTGATCTCGACAGGTAACTTCAAAATCTTTGTATCCGTAAATAGTCCCAAGCACTTTATTAATTCGATGTGATGAAGCTCCAGAACTGGAGTGAAAGGGCTTATCTGTTTTATCTGGTGTTTTATTTTGCTGTTTTTATTTGTTTTACTAACTTTCATTAAAAGTATTATATTTTATCTGAATCTACCATGTCTGACTGGCTACTCTCGTACTGAAAGTTTTAATTTATTTGTGGAGTCAGTCTTCATCTGCTTGACTTGGTGTTCTTCACTTTCATATTACTGTTGCTGTGCCATGGTGCACAATGTCCACCATTCTGCAATAATGCATTAAAGAAAAGAAGTGGTAACGATAGGACAGTGGTAAAATGGAGAGCAAGCAGGGGGAAGAACAAATGGAAAGAAATACAGGAATGTGCAGGAGGGAGGTAGAAAGGAACCATAGCTAGCCATTTCTTCAAAAGTAAAAACTAATGATATATGCAGAATATTAGCTGAATTTGGACTGTCACCTCCAGAGACAGGGGTGACCACAACACAATCATGTTGTACAGCCAATTGGACTGAATCAAGGGTGTCAATAATATAAGTGTGTGAAATGGAGAGCTATGTATGGAATTTATTTATTTATTTTTTGAGGAAGAGGTGCCTATTTCTTTTTTTTTGAGAGAGAGAGAGAAATGTTGGGGAAAGAACAAAGGTATGTCTGGTTCTGGTGAGCTTGGTAGGTAAGGAAGCAATTGCAGACAAACAAGAGATAGGGATGGTGATGGACATGAGATCAGTGGACACCATGGATGGGGTGAGGGTGGTGATGTCTAGGACTCATGGTCATCAAGCTAGGTGACAGTGAGAATCAAGCCCTCACCCACTGGACTGTCATCACTGTCACCTCACTCCACCACTGGCTGGAGCACTTGTCTCCCTCTCCTCCTCCTAGTCCTACTTAAAATGAGAGAGAGCAGCCCGTCCATCCAGGATAGGTGTTCCCCAACAGTGAGGTGCACAACCCCACTCACCATCCCTGGCAGTTCAGCATGGGTGATAAAATCACCACCTCTGCTTCTGCTCCCGGAGAGAACCATTGGACTATCCTCCAGGGCAGAAATACCTGACAAGGCAGATAATGCAGGGGTAGCAGAGGTGGTGCTGCCAGGTTGATTCCCAGATTTGCTGGGTTATGGTGTCATGGCTGGTGGATTGGGGGCAGGTGGATCCTGTGGGGGCAGGCCTACCCCGCAATGCTGTGGAGCATTTCATGATGTAGTATACATGGAAAGGATGGGCACATTTTGATGATACATAATAATATAAAAAAAGAGATAAGTATTGGGGTGATGGAAAAAAAAGGAACACTAGTACCTTCATATGTAACATATAGTGCATTAATACACTTATTTGAATCTATAATCTTAACCTTTACTCTTAAGACTACCACTCCATAACAGATAAATATTGCTTTTTTAAGACGTCAGTTTCCTATACTACAGATTGCAGCACATACTCCTTTACATCTGAATATATTGCACATATGCATGTTCTAGTTATACTGATTACAGGAGGGCATGTGTGCCACTTTTATAGAGCTTTTACTTTATACCTTTACGTTACACATAATTGAAGAATTAACAGTATTGTATAGTTGGGAAGTATGACATTTGAACCCATCACGTCTGATTAAAGTCTAATATTGTACTCTTGGTATGGACTACAGACTAATGCAAGTCTAATATTGGACTCTTGGTTTGTGCTACAGACTAATATACTTGCTTTTACAGTTGAGATATGCATGGTCAATTTGATACAACTGTATATAATACCAAACAAGCTATCTTCAATTTTTAATGCTACAATAGTATAACATTATACTTCTGCTGCATATGTACTACATATCCCTCTCATCCTTGCTAATCTTGCACAATGGGTTCCAACACTGCACTCCCTTTCCATGGCAGCTGTGGAAAAAAACAGAACACCATTATGGATACCAGTTTTGCCTATATTCAGCTTTTAAGCCTTACAAGTACTCTCTGTTGTTGATACCTACAGATCTGTGGGATGTCCTCCATCCTAAATTCTTCAATTGAAGCATTGAGAGTACCCCCTCCCCCTCCCATGGTCATTATAGTGATGCCTGCATTGATCACCAGTGCAGGGGATACCGGTGACATCGATTACAGCCTGGGCTAAACTATCCCAAGCCTCTGAATTATACTGTGACCCAGAATAGTCCTCCTGCAGCAACCTGGCAGTGTGGTATTTCATTAGGAGTTCAACAAAAATTTTGGATTCTTGGGCACCCCATCTCTGAGCCCTAAATCTTACAACTTGTACATGAACCCCTCCCATGTCTATCATGGATCAAGAGCAATGGAGAATTATGGTTTCCTGCCAATTCCAGTTTTCACATTTACTAGGAGTGTGTACACTGTTTGACAATGTTGTGCATGACTTATCATCATGTAAACATGGTGCTCAGGGGTGCAGAATGCCAAACAATGTGTTTGGATGATGGTAAGTGATGCACAACAGTGGCAAGCAATGCAATTTTTTAAGGTTATGTTATGGATAGGCAGTTGTGTATTTGTGTTTAACAAATGTAACGGTCATGGCAGTCCAGAGAACAGAAATATGCTGACAGGAATATAGTACACAGTATACCCATGGTCATACATTTGATAATAAATGAGATAATACACAGGTAAATAAATAAATAAATATCTGACCCAATATTAGTGTCTCAGTCGTCATACATATTAATATCATGAACACTATGTCAAGTGCTATAAGTGAAAGTGACTATAATGTGAAGTGGAACAATAGTAAAAGGGCTTGAAATATGCTTTATATGAACCCAGGAACATGTGTATGGCAGTCCTACATTGACATCTGTTGCTGCAAGAGAGCTGAAATAACAACTGTTCATGTTTCAGTTTGCTCATTTCAACTGCAACGTCACAACAGTAAAAAAGCTACACACCCTGTATTAGAACTCACAGCCATCTGTTCTCCAACCCTACATTTATAGCTGCTGCCACAGGCAATAGTATTGATTGAATGTATCCAGTTTCTATTTTTGGTTGTCTACTTTCTGGGTAGTCCACTTATCCAGTTTGTGCACTGCTGTGCTTCTCATATACAGAGATAAGCACAACCAAGCCTGATGTGCTTTTTCTCTGGTTCCTGTATTTGAGCTAAGAGGCGCATCACACAAACAGTGGCAAAATAAATAAATAAATAAAAAGGGAGAAATAGTTGAAACAAGAAAAAGAAATCTATGATATACACAGTAAAAAATGTTAGTACACATGAGATAGTTATACATAGGTCTGGATTCCAACTCTCACTCCAATGCACCTTCAGAAAACAGGATGGGTGCCTTATCCTTCTTTGTCACAGAAACAGTTTGAAGCAAAGAACTGGTCATTCTTCAAACAACCAACAGCAACAGAATGTACACTGATATCATACCATAGAGTGTTATTTGTACATTTATTAAATGTATTCTATTTGCACATAACACTCTTAGTGATCACACAGCCTGTTATGATTATTGCTTGTAAATATACAGTTGTCTTACTTTTCTGTGTTTCTTGGTCATTCATCAGTTATCTGATGCATACTCTGACACATGCAGTGTATAAGCCATTCTATAGCATTGGCCTTAAAATGTGTGACAATATTAACTGGGAATAATGTGATATGTAGTTGCCAATAACTGAAGGGCAGCTTGGATGGCACAAGCAAGCATAGAATGCTCTTTTTGGAGGGGAGCAAAGATGAGTTACTGTTATTGCACAGACAAGCATAGACTGTTCTTTTTTTGGGGGGGGCAAAGTGGAGTTACTGTTATGGCACAAACAAGGATATGTTGCTCTTGTTAATCTCCTTGTTTTGCATCCTGCCTCTTGTTTGATCTTGTGAGGGTTGTGAAGTCAGAAACTGCAATGTGTATCATTACTTTCTAACTTCTCTCTTTAATGATTTTCCAGTACAAGTGTGTAGTGCTAAACTGAAGGCATGCAGTGATCATCAGTACTTTTGAGAGATATGACTGTGTGAATCTTTTATGCCTGAGGCCTACTACTTACTAATGGACACACAAGTCAAATAGGTCTCTGCTGAATTCAGGGTTGTGTTACAAATCTCTGTGTTTGCCCATACCTTACTTGGATAGAAGGAAGTTTCTCTGTTCACCTGTTTGAGAGGGGAGCTTTGAGCAGCCTATCTGTCCCTGGATGAGTGGTTTCAGCCCAGAAATTAGTAGTTTACTGGCCATTTTGGGCTAATTTCTATCTCTTTCATTTCCCTGCTATAAATACTGTATTTGCCCGGTTTTGCACACCAGGCAGCACTGGTTAGCTAGGGTAAAACTATTCCCAGCTCCACAAAGGCTCCTCATCAATTTTTCCCTTGGAACTAGACAAACTTTCAACTTAAGCACTCAAGCCATTCATTTCTCAGCCCGGCACTTGCTTAAAACTGATAGCAAGCACTTATAAACCCTAGCACTAGACCCTCCTGTACTGTACAGAAGGACAAGGCTCTCTATTTGACCTTACCAGCCATCCAGTAAAACAGTTCACTGTACCTATCCAGGCATGTCCAAAGGGCAGTTTCAGGTGTACTCTCCAGTCCAACTGGTGAATCTGCGCATTTTGAGGCAATGTTACAACTGCCTCATGTACACAGACAACCCCCTCCTCCTACCACCAAACACTAATACATGCGAGAGATGCAGTCATACAGCCAAACTAGAGGCTAAGCTCTCTCAACCCAAGACTGGATCACACAGTCAAGAGTAGAAGGGAAATACTTGCATCACACCACCAGTCTTACATAGACCCATTAAACCAGCACCGGCAAAAACACACATAAATACATAAAAACATACTCGGAGGCTCTAAATAAAAATCTGCAAAACCAACAGAGACCTCCAAAGCAAACATCCAAGCAACCTCCACCCCCCAACACAAACCATAAAACACATACTTCACAAAACCAGTGTGCCAGGCAATGACAGCCCTTAAGGCAAAATAACATACCCAACATACTAGTAATAGGTGACTCTATAGTCAGGTACACTGACGTCCCACTCACTAGGCTAAATAAGGAGAAGGTTACTGTTAGCTGCTTGTCGGGTGCTAGGATCCACCACATAACACAAGCACTCAGGTCACTCCAGAACAAGTACAAATATGACTCTGTCATTGTCCATGTTGGTGTGAATGACCTGAGCTGTACCTCCCTGGACTACATGAAAAGAGACATGGAAGAGCTCTCTGATCACGTAGCCCAGGCTGGTATGACCCTGACCCTGAGTAGCATCCTGCCCTCACCAAGAATTATACCACTGTATAAGGAAAAAAATTCTCGATTTCAACAATTGGCTAAGTTTTTGGTGTCATTCAAAGGGGATCCAGTGTCTGTCCACCTGGGATGACATGCTCGACAAGCCATGCTGCTTTGCTAGAGACATCTTGCAGCTGTCACCCTTAGGCTTTCAAATACTGGCCAAGGCTCTTGCCACCCCCATAATGCCTTTTTAGGCAAGGCTCAAAAGACAAACCCCCCCCCACCATAAATAGCACAAGTAACAAAAAACTGAGGGTAATGCTACTCAATGCCAGAAGTCTAAACCTCAAAATGCACGCACTCGAGGCACTCCTTAGTATGGAGAAAATCAATATATGTGCAGTAACAGAAACCTGGTTTAAGGCTCTAGAGAGCACCCCGGCACTACTAGGCTACAACTCATACCATACATTTTGGCCACAGAACCCAAACAGAAATAGAAAAGGCGAGGGTGTATCCATATTCATCAAGGATACCCACATCTCAAGTTTAGTGGCACAGCACGACACTTCAGAGATCATCCACGTGCAACTAACAATGAGCAAAAGTGCAATTCAAATTGTAGCTTGCTACAGATCACCCACCATGTCCCAGGACCCCATTCCACATTTCTGGAAACACTGGGAATCATAAAGGTCCTACCAAACACCCTAATTATTGGGTGATTTCAATTACCCAAACATTAACTGGGAGAACTACTCAAGTACTAACCCCCTTGCCCAACTTTTCCTAGAATTTATAAACTCAAACACCCTGGATCAACTGGTCAACACTCCCACCAGAGGTGACAACATATTGGACCTGGTGATCACCAACATGGGCGACCGGCATTCCACACCAGAGGTCAACCCCTCACTGGTTAGATCTGACCATAAACAAATCACTTTGGATATCCATATTCCGCCCCCACCCCCAGAAAAGAAAACCACCATGAAAAAGTTTTCAAAAGCAAACTTCACATTACTTAAGACCGAGGTGGAAAGTTTCAAAGCCCCTATGCTGAAGGATAACACTGTCCAAGCTGCAAAATCCTTTACTAATGCATTCATGGGCAGCTACAAGAATGCATGGATCGTGCCATCCCAAGCAAAACTAAGACTCACTACTCCAAGAAAAGGAAACCAGTCTGGTGGACTCCTGCCATAAACAAGCTATACAATAGAAGGTGGAAACTAGTACAGAAAAGAGTAAAATCCCAAGAAGGGAAGACATCCATGATCAGTATCAGCAAGAAACTATGATCCCTCATAAAATCATCCAAGGCGAGCTTTGAAAGAAAAATTGCCAAGGACTCCAAAGATAACCACAAGGCATTCTTTAGCTATGTCAAGAATCTAAGTGACAATGCTCAGATCTGCTCAGAGTTAGTGCAGAATGGCACACAATACACTGAACTGACCAATATCGCCAACATCCTGGCAGACAGGTTCAGTGCAAACTTCTCCCCCCTCTCACCCCCAAAAGGGCCCATAACCATACCAGAAGAATGTAGAGTCCCTGAAATCACAGACACTCAGGTTAAAACAGCCCTCTCCAAAGCCAAAAACACAGCATCAATGGGACTAGACGGTGTCCCAGGCTGCATCCTCCATGAGCTCAAAGATGAATCAACCCCTCACCTAAACACACAGTTCAAACTCAGCCTCTCCACAGGCTACATACCTATAGAGTGGCACACAGCAATGGTTATTCCGCTCCAAAAAGGTGGAGCCACAACAGACCCTGGGAACTATAGCCCTATAAGCCTGACTAGCTGGGTCTGCAAGGCTATGGAGCGCATCATCATGGAACTCATAAACAGAGAAATTGGGAACCTCCAAACACTGGAACATACCCAGTTTGGCTTTGTTAAGGGCAGATCATGCCTCGTATATCTGGTGGACTTCTTTGAGACAGTTACCGAGACAGTTACTAAGGCTATAGATGAGGGAAAGGTGGTACACACAGCCTACCTAGACCTCGCTAAAGCCTTTGACACCATTCCCCATTCTAGTATTATAGACAAGTTCACCAGCCTGAACATAAACCCCTACGTCACAAGATGGGCTGCCAACTGACTTATGGACAGAACCCACATGGTGAGAGTTGCGGGAGTTAGGTCTGACTCTAAAATGGTTACAAGTGGTGTTCCCCAGGGCTCAGTTCTAGGACCCCTCCTGTTTGGCATATACTTCTCAGAGGTATAGGCAAGCACAGGAGGACTATGGCTGACCAAGTTTGCAGACGACTGCAAACTAGGGACTATAATTGACTCTCCGGCTGACACAGACATCCTCCAAAAGGGTCTCACTGAGATGGATACCTAGTGTCAAAATCATGGTCTCAAGCTAAATGCCAAAAAGTGCATAGTCATCCCCTTTGGAAAAAACAAAGTACCCACAAACTACCACATAGGTAGTCCCCTAAATACAGGACATAATAAGGGATCTGGGGACCCAAGTAGACAGTAATCTAACCTTTGATAATCACATTGCCAAAGTGGTTAGAAAATCCTTCTACATGGCCCACCTAATCACAAAAGGATTCGCATCCATTTCAAAAGAGGTCATTGTGCCCCTCTACTCATCACTCATCAGACCCATCATAGAGTACAATGCCCCATTTGGGATGTACCTTACAAGATACCTGCAACAGCTGGAAAGACCACAGAAGTACCTCACCAAGAGGATCACTGGCCTCAAACAGATGCCCTATGCAGCTTGACTGAAGAAACTCCAGTTGTACTCGGTTGCATACCGCCTACTCAGAGGTGATCTCTGCCTGACATACAAGGCCATGTCCAACCCAGAATTGAGGGACATGCTCCACCTAAAGAAAACCTTATCTCCTCGAGCCACATGCTCCAGGGATCTAAACCTCACCACAACAATAAATAGGACATGCTGAAGGGATAGATTCCTGTCCCAGAGATTTCCCATGCTTTAGAACAAGATCCCAATCTACACTAGGCAGAGCTCCTCGCTAACACTCTTCAAAAGAAACCTTGACGAGTGGATGGGAAACAGAAAGTTTACCTCGGGGATCACTTCAGTGGCTCTGCTGGACAGAGAACTAATATAAGGGGGTGGAGAAAGCCAACACATTCTGGCTAGGCTTATAAATGCCTTTGGGCAGATAGCCTAGTACCAACCTATGAACCTATGCTGTCACATGGTAAGGCAATTTATGTACAAATCTCCCACCTTTTTACTTGCTTACTGTACTAAGCGATAAAATACAAGGATATGCCATAATATTATTAAACAATACACTCCAGGTTCAGGACTTAACTTGTAAATGCAGCAGTTGCTACAGCATTAGCTCAGGGCTGTCTATGCAAGCAGTACACAGCCAATACGTGTGGAGGTAAAGGTTGAGTAAGCTGCCTGGCATCAATGTTACTATATGCATGTGAGTAGGAGGAAGGTGTTAGGAAGCTAGGTAGTGAGTGAGTGAGTGTGCTATGCATCATCTCTTAGCCAATGCAAGGTCTTAGTGAGCATGCCTATATCTGTCTACACTCACAGCAGCTGATGATTCCCCATCTCACTCCTCGGCTACCTGTGGCTGTGGTGAGCTTGGCATTGGTCGTGGGATGTGTGCCCCATCCCCTTGCTGATCCTGCTGCAGCTGTTTCTTCAGATTATGTTGTGTAGCATGGCACATACTGTGATGATTTCTGTACATGTCTATGGATTGTACTGCAGGGCTCCCCAGATGTATTTGCGCACTGAACCGTGACTTCAGCAGCCCAAACTCATGCTCTATGACATTTCTGGCTTGAGTGTGTATCTTATTATGGCATTCTTCCACGGGTGTGTGTGCATTTCTGATGGGTGTCATCAGCCATGGTTCCAGTGCCTAGCCTGCATCCCTAAGAAAATGACCCTGTAGGATATCCCCCCTAGCAAGCATCTGGTACAGTTGGAAGGTGTGCCAGATATGTGAGTTATGGTAACTGCCAGGGTTGCCAGCACACATGTTCAAGATGATTTCCTTTGTATTACATATAACTTGGCAGTTGATAGAGTGGTAGTCCTTTCTGATAATATAGAGCCTACCCTGTTCACCAGGTGGTGCCATAATTTCCTACGAGTGCATTCTATAGTACCCAGTACTTCAGGGTGGTGCCTTACCCGGTAGAACTCTTGCATATTTCTGGCCCTCTCCACAAAACTAGGGGAAAAATATATGTGCTCACTGGCATGTTGGATTATAGCATCCAGGAATTGGTGGAGGATCCTGGATGCTTATGCCTGCGACACCCCCAGCATGTCCCCTGTTGATCTCTGAAAGGTACCTGTAGCTAAGATTCTAAGGGATATACATACCTTAGTTTCCACTGGGATGGGTTTTCCTTGGTTGTTTCTGACTGGCTAGCTTTTCTGTTTTATCGGGAAACAGTTATTTTGTAGTTATGTGACACATTATGTGCACTATTCTTCTATTGTCTTTTAGGACACCTAAAAGTATGCCTCTCTGGTGTGTCAATCTATGGACATGCCCCTTCGCCGATGCTGAAAATCAAGTTATTGTGGACGGGTTTTCACAAAGTGGTGCTTTTCTCCTGGAAAGCAGTTGGGGAGCTATGGCTCGCAGGATATGAATATGGCAGCAGATTGTCTAGGATGTCAGTGCTGTGGGCAGTCATGGCAGATCATATGAACAGGTACTCCACAGGGCCACTGAGTTTATCTCAACTGCCCATAGGCAAGCAGCTGCAGTGGGCTGGGACCTAATGGCTACCCGGGAGGGCCTGATAGGGAACCACCACTAACCACAAGTGAAGAGTTCATGGCAAATATCAGAGATCCAGACAGCTCCCAGGAGAGTGCAGGACAGCATGTACTGGATGTGGGCGCAATACCTTCTGAGACAGCAAACATATCCCAGGAGGTGCTTCCAGGTAGGATTTATTATCAGAACAGTTGAATACTGTTGGATAATAAAACAATTGAAATGAATACGTTAATTCTGTGTCAGATGTCTTTTTTGGGGGGAGGGGATGAACTGAAGATTGCTACAGTTATAAGCTTAGGTTGGAGATGTCAGCCACATTCTTGTTGAAAGTAGATTAATGTACATATAAAGGGGTAAATGCATTACCCCTGATGTTACTGTTAATTATGATGATGTTGCTCTTTCCTCTTACTTAACTCTTCCAGCACTGTCTGGACTACAGCACAGTATATCTTCTGCAAATGATAAGGAAAATATTTTTATGGCAGTACTGATGAGTAATTTAAAGAAATATTGTAGTGTGTGATTTTGATCTCAGGCCTGTTGTGTGTATTGCTGTCCTGTCTGTTATAGTGGCAACACTGTTAGTGTTTTAGTGTATGCTGCAGTACAGTAGTGCAGGTATTAGTGTATTTCTGTGTTTCTTGCTTTTTATCACAGGTGATCATGACAGTGGGAGTGTGGGCCCTGTGCCACCTGATGTCAGTGCATCAGAAGACTCTAATGATGATGGTGGCCAAACTAAGGCATAGTCAGGGGATGCAGAGGTTGAATCTGACACAGAGGTTGATACACAGCTATCCATTGTATTTCCATCAGACAGATCCAGTAGGCCTATGCCTACCCAGTCCACTGAACCCACAGATATTGGACAGATGGAGGGCAAGGACATTGATCATGGAAGTATGGCTGCTGCGGCTTTAGTGCCTCTTGAGTCTGTCTGTAGCCAAAGTGTGGATGAGATGCCACACATAAAGATTGATGGGGTGCTCAGAGAGGGTCTGCTGTCCCTCCTCCACCTGTTGCAGGTGCCACTTTCCATGTCACTCAAAATATGTGTAGAGCCATCATAGAGCAACAGGCACATTCTCATAGGTGCTCCAGACTTAGGGTTGTGGATGTGGCACAGTCTGGAACAGTCTGATGTGAGTGACTGCTCCACTGTGTTGCCAATTTACTGGACTGGATTGTGATGGACTGAAGGGTGTCGGTCATGGAATGAGCAGTGTCTGTGACTGAATGTCTGCTGGGAAGGGAACAACATCCTCATGGGCGTAGGTTGGCCACACCATCTGCTGTCAGCCAATTTGGGAGTGCCCGATCACGCTCCCATAGTTGCAGTACTTCCACTGCTCCGTCAATTAGTGTGCTATCCACAGCCAGACATAGCAGGCCATGGGGTCATGGTCCTGGGTGTCATTGTGAAGGGATCTCATCCAGCAGACATCAGTCATGTTCAGGTAGCAAGACTGCATCTGACCTTGGGCATGGAGGTGCCATTGCAACTCCCTGCAGAACCAGTGCTCATGGTCGGGAATGACAATGATGAACTGCCACCTCTACTATGCATGGCTCAAACTTGCTTGACAGACCAAGATGTAGAGCTAGCTCAGAGCTTGGTTGTGTTCATGCACTCACACATCAATTTCACCTGGAGGACCCCTACAGACACATACACAACAGCTACTCATGTTGTCTCACTGGCCATTTATTTATTTTATTTATTTATTTGTTGTTTTATCCCAATGTTTGTCTTCTTCTCCTTATTACTCACACACACTTACCAACCTTTTGTGTCAACCTAGGCTACCCCACCCACACACACACAACAGAAAGAACAGGGAACCAATGTGTAACTGTGCAGTCAAAAAAAACACCAAATAACTCAACGAGGCTCACGCAGTAACACTTAGGTGGCTTAAATAGTAGTGACAGTCTCAAACGTACTTGTAGAACGTTCTTTAATAATTACAATGCTAACTGGTGACTTCAAATACTGTGCAGACTAATAAGGAAATTGCGGTTTACCAGGACTTAGTAGTATCTTAGAAACTTTGTAAACAATGCCATGAACTCCAGTCTTAGTTTAAAGAATCACTTGTATTAAAAAAACAAGATAAATAAGGTTTAGTGCTTTCATGCCAAACCTTGGGACTTCTTCAGAACCATTACTTACAAGTTCAAAACTCTATTAAATATTAAAACAAGTTACAATAAGACAAATCGTCAATCACAATCAATTAAGCAGTAGAAATTAAAGAAATATAAAAAGTTAAATAGTTTTAATACATCAAAAAAATCATTGTACCTAAATTTCATACAAAAACAACTTGGTGCGTATAATTCATATTTAAAACATATGGAGAAAATTGTGTGAATAAAAAAAAATATTCAAAGACTTATCATAAGGTTAAAGAGTGCTAAAATATCTAGTGTGAAAATAAGCTTAAATATATGCCTTATTAAAAGCTAGAAAGTGTACAGAGCTAGCTAGTATTAAAGTTTGGCTGTTCTTTTTTTAGAATAGGAGTAATAGATGTGTATTCATTTAAACTAGGGAGTGTTACATTAAGTCTTAGTTGTCATAGTAGCTCTCTCCTCTCTAATTCTGTTTCCTATGCACTACCCCTGGGAGAGAAAGGAACAATTTCCAAGATACCAAGCTGCAATCTAGTGTAGGTAGGGCATAATAAAGTATGTTTGAACAGTGCACTGTTGATATTTCTCTTGTTGATAGCATACAGATATTTGTATTTTCTTTTTAACTATATAGAAATTAGTATAACCATCACAGATAGTGAGATAAACCACCCCCTTAGATGTACAATTTCAATCACCTAAAAAGATTTCTGTAGTGTGGGACCCAACATCGACCTTGCTCTTGATTAAAATGTAAAAACACTGATTACATGTACCACATCTTTTTGGGCCAGTTCCTTTACACCTTGAAATGTTCTTTTTATGGTCTTCTAGTAAGTTTTTCAAGTTAATGTTGGTTTTAAAGACAATTTTAGGTGCATCACCTAAAAATGACAAAAAATTCCAAGTAACCGTTAAAAATATTCCAGTTTTTGGCTAGTATTTTTTTAATTTCCTTTGAATGTGACCCATAAGGTAATACTATAAAATTGATGTAGCTGCTTTTTTTGGAAGAATTTGTGGGGGGATAGGGATATCAATCTCATTTAACCCTAACAAGCGTTTATATTTGTTTCCCCAGCCAATAATAATTTCATTGCCTAACATTTTCAAAAGGTCTTGAAGGTAACCTCTTTCTGTAAACATACAGGTCAGGTTGTTTACCTCCACTTTAAAGTTCACCAAATCTGAACACATCTTAGCAGGTCTGACCAGTTGCCCCTTGAACATATTTCTTTTAGTATGCTATGGGTGGCAACTGTTGTATTCAAAATAATATTTGAGAATGTTGGCTTCCTGAAAATGGTGGATCCAAAACATTTCTTGTCCAAAACTTTGTATAGTGTGACATCAATATAATTAATTTTGTGGTCAGAGTGTGTGTGTGGGTGAATTTGAAAAAAGTTGTGTTGTTAATGTAAGTACAAACATCTTCTCTAAATGTCCCTTGATCTTTCCAGAGAATAAATATCTATCAAAAAAATGAAGGTAAACAAACCATTTGTCATTGTACTCAGAGTTAAAGAAGTACATTCCCCAGTATACATAACAAGATTAGCATATATGGGGGTGCAACTTGCACCAATGGCTACTTCTCTTAGCTGTCTGAAAAACTCCCCCAAAGGTAATAAAATTATTATGAAATATGATATTCATAACTTCCATAATAATGTTCATCATTGTGTTGTCCAGATTGATTAGTTCCAAAATACCTGCATGAAAATATTCCAGCCTTCCCTGTGTGGCATTGAGGTGAAAAGATCAATCACATCTATAGTAGAAAAACTAACATTTTGTTGAAAATACTCATGCTTAACTTTAGTAAGGAAATCCAATGAGTCTCTTAGAATGTGTTTAACTGATGGGTATGTGATGGAATTATGTGTAGCCTCTATAAGTCAGTAAGGGGGTCCATCGCATCTTTGTATATTTTGGGTATTCCAAAGGGCATTGGAATAACCGGATGTTTATTAATGAGGAACTTGTAGAGTTCCTCATTAATGGACCCTGCATCAAGAATCCACTAACAAGTATTACATTTTCTTATAGACAATGTTTCTTTCATTTCTAGATGTTATTTCATATCTATCATTGTCGTATAATACATTACATATGCTGCTAATGTAAGATGATCTGTCCACTATGGCCAAACCACCACCCTTGTCTGGCTTCATAAATCTAAGTGACCTGTCATTTCTGAGTGTGTTCACAAGCAGTCTTTCTTCCTTAGTGAGATTGTAATACATATTCTTATGATTTGCAACTAGTATATGTATTTCAGTGCTGCAAGTTTTTTTTTCAAAAGTAGCAACAGTATGGTGGAGGGATGGCTTGAATGCACTTTTCCTCTTGAGTCTCATTTCTGGTATATTTAAAGAATTGCCAAGCCCAGTCCCTTGGTTCTTAAACATAACTTGGAAGTTGAGCTTCCTTGTGTAGAGTTTCAACTCTACTAGTGTGTCAGTGTAATCAGTCTTGAAGGATGGCACAAACTTAAAACCTTTTGGGCAAACATGAAAAAAAAAATGTCAATGTTAAAGTCTGTGTAGCTGCAAATACTAAAACTCTGCAACTCTGGTAAATGAAAACCTTACCACAGTGTGTAACAGAAATACCTTCACTGTTCTGTAAAGTTACAATAACACCAGGTGACTCATCTCTGTTTAATTGTTCCTTTTCCAATGTCTCCCCCTCAGACTCGGGTTGTTGTAAAAATATTCCTGTTCTGCTGATTTTCTATCCTTTCAGATCTTCTCAGTGTGTGTGTGTGTGTGTGGGGGGGGGGGGTTGTCATATGTTTCACCATTAGTCAGTGAAGTTGTTAAAAATTGCTTTGTCTGGGTGCATTCAGTTGTGTAGCATTATCAGAAAGGACATTAGTGTTAGCCAAGCTAAGTCTGTAATAACTGGTAAAAGTAGCTCTGGGAGTATGATATGCCTTTCCTTATAGGTATTCTACCTTGTCTCTGTCCAATCTCTTCTGCTTCCTATTTAAATTCTGCCTAGCATTGTGTTCTGCCTTAGAAAAAATACTGTTGTATTTGTCACAATTATGCTCTAACAACAAGTCTTTTGCAATGTCAAACTTCAAGTTGTTCAATTCATCAAACAATTGATTAATTTTAGTGTTGTTGAACTCAGCTATCACTTGAATTAATTCCAGTCCATGTCTATCAAACATTTCAGTTACTTCATTTAGTTCTCCATTGTTCAACATTAAGCCATTAGGAAATGTATACATTCTAAGCCCCTTAAGGACCTTTTTAACTCTTAAACATTCCTTTAAATATAAATTATCTATTTGTAAATTACACACCCTTTCAATTTTGTTTTCAAAATCATTCAGCATAGTTTAAATGTCAGGCATGGTTCTATTTGGTCATTGTAGTCCAAAACAAGTTCTTTGTTAGACCTTTATTGGAAAAAGTCATTTTTGTCTCTAATAATGTCCTGTGAAAATGTAAAAATATTTCCTCCATATGGAATCCATTCCTGTTCTCTCCTGGTTTCTTCTGTGGTCCTAATGAAAACTCTGTCCCTTCTGATGACATCATCAGGTTGGGCATGGCCAAACAGCTGTTTCTTGAACTACAAGCAGAACAGGTAAGTATTTCTAAGTTTGGATTGAACTGGGTGGCTTGTTGTGTTAAAAGTGCAGTGAGTTGAGTTGTCACTCTCTGAAGTTGGAGTCTGTCTGTGTAGTTGGAGTAGCAGCATCCTCAGTGGGTGCAGAATGTGTTCCAACTATAATGTCCATGGGTGAATACAATTCTAGTAGCAAAAAAAAAAAATAAGTACTCCCCAAATGCACTGTCACACTGGAACTGGCAGACTAAAAGACGAGGTAACCAGCATGTGACTATGCAGTCAAAAAAAATTAACACCAAATAACACAATGAGGTTCATGTAGAAACACTTGGGTGGTTATAGACTGCAATGTGTATCATTACTTTCTAACTTCTGTCTTTAATGATTTTCCGGGACAAATGCATGGTGCACATCATACTCAGATCTTAGGATTGTATGACAGCTCTGTAGTCAAACCTCATCCTAACAGTAAAATTGGGCGGCACAGTGGTGCAGTGGTTAACATTGTCACCTCACAGCAAGAGGTTCTCTGGTTCGATTCTCAGCTGGGGTGCCTTCTGTGTGGAATTTGCATGTTCTCCCTGTGTTTGCGTGGGTTTCCTCCTACATTCTAAAGACATGCATCTGGAGCATTTCTCCCCGGGCCTCCACTTAAAACAGGCTCTGTGGAACCTAGTCGGACATTCCTGGTCAACAAATGTTAAATAAATAAAATAAATAGAGTATGATGCTTTCTTTTACATGGACCTCAACAGACACATGCAGCAGCTGGCGAGACCACAGGGCTTTCTCAGCAAGATAACACAGGGCCCACAAACCATGCCATAATGTATATGGATAGATTAAAAGCTATGCCACTGTAAACTGTCTTGTATAGGATGAGGTGATATCTGCCTGTCTTCCAGACCAGTGTCTGACCATGCACTTGTGGGATGACTGCATATCCAAAAATCTGATATGGCTGATGACATCAGCAGTGTCTATTAAGAATATGATAATAACAGTGCCCACATGCTACTGTAAAAGGCTCTCTGTAATGTCGAGCAGGAGCACACACACACACACACACACACACACACACACACACACACACACACACACACACACACACACACACACTCACTTGACTGCAGTGAGAATATAACACTACCTATCTAAGTACATAGGCTACAGAACACAGTACTTAATGGAAGTGCCATGGCACAAATCTGACTTTTGCAAGACTGCAGCTGAATTTGTAGTATATGACATCAGCAGGCCATGTGTGAGACAAGATGTTGGCAGGCCTGCATTGGTTCATAGCTTCATAGGTTCATATGAGGCAACTACCACAATAGCCCTAGGTTCATAGGAGGTTACTACGCTAATGGACCTAGGGCCTTTTCAAGCCTAGCAAAGCTGTACCGTTGCTGCCTTGTAGACTAAGGTCTGTGTCCATATTTTTAAAATCCATGATTAGCACTGGTTGCACCTGTCTAAGAGTGACATAGGTGTAACTCCTGGGGTAAATTTATGCTTTCCCATCCAATTATCCAAGTTACACTTAGGTTCATAGGTGTTTACTAGACTAATGACCACATGGGCCTTTTTAAGTCTAGCCATGCATCCCAAATGTCTGACAAGTTCTGATACCCCTGATAACTGTTAGCATGGGCCTGGGAGATGAACCGTATACAGGTTACCTGTGACCATTAGAAACATAGGTGCCAAACCAGGGATGAATTTCTGGTTTCCCATCCAATTGTCCAAGTTGCACTTAAATTTGGCTAAATAGTATCATTGAGGAGCTCAGTTTCACATGAATTGGGAGTTTGTTCCATAGCAGTGGCAATCTCTGGGAGACATATCTGTTTCTCCAGCATGCCCTGTTGATGTCTCAGGCTACAGTAAGATCCCTACAGTGAGTGAGTCTTGTCCCAGTTGAGTGGCAGAGGTGCAGCATTTCCATTAAGGCAGGGTTCTACAGTGCTTTGTAGGCCAGGCACAACTTGCATCTCAGCAGTCTATATGATAGAGTACAGTGACAGGGCCTTCAGTCTGTTCATGTAAGTCATGTGTTGAAGTCCCTGGATTTTCTTGGTGAGAAACCTCTAAGGTCTCTCCAGCTGTTGCAGGTGTCTGGTGAGGTATATGCAAAAGAGAGCATTGTACTCTATTACTGATCTGATGAGGGAAGAGTACAGTGAACTGATAATAACCTTAGTCTTGTATGTCCTTACTTATGAATTGTGCAAAGTAAAAGCTCTTCCTTACTACTGTGGACACATGATGATCAAAGCTGATGTTGCTATCAGCATGCATTCCTAAATCTCTCACCATTGGTTTGGAACTTAGTAGGGTATTATTAATAGTGTAATTTGCAGGGACCACTCGTTTGTTGTAAGGGATACTAGTGCATTTTTGTGTTAAGTTTAAGTCTGTGGCTTTGGCAACAATCATTTATGTATGCAAGTCCATTTTTTATTATGTTGACATCATTTGGGGATTCAATAATTGTACACAGTTTGCAGTCATCAGAGAAGCTGAAGAGCCACAAGCCATCTGCTATTGCTTGATTTTCTGAGAAATAGGTTCCAAACAGTAGGAAGCCCAGCAAGACACTTGTGGAACACCACTGGCAACAGGTCTTCTGGTAGAGGTGGAATCCCAACTATGACTGCATGCATTTTGTTGGTGAGCTGGCTACACATCTAATGATGAATTAGTTAATTCCCAGCTGGGTGAGTTTCTCAATGATGCCTGAGTGGGGGATTTTGACAAAGTCCTTGGCCAAGTCCAGATAGGCAGTATGTACTGATTTGCCTTCATCCAAGGGTTTGGTGACACTCTTGAAGAATTCCACTAGGCTTAACAGGCATGGTCTGCCCTTAATGAAGCCAAACTGGGTCAGGTCAAGAGTTCAAAGGTCACTAATGTCCTTGTTGCTAAGATCCAAGATGATTCCCTCCATGGCCTTACAGACAAGGTTGGTCAGTTGTATGGGTCTATAGTTCCCCGGGTCAGTTGAGGGACCTCCTCTGTGCAAGGGGATTACAGTTGCTGTTTTCCACTCTACCAGGAGAAAAACAGTACTTACACTGTGGTTGAAGACAGTACCCAGTGGTTCCACTAACTCTTGCTTTACACTGTTTAGTAAGCAGCCTGGGATGTTAAACAGTCCCATAGAGGCTGTGTTTTTGATCTTGGCAAGTGCGTTTATCATCTGTTCTTTGAAGATAATAGGTAGAGAACTGGTGACAGGTATGCTTTGGGGTATGATTGCTGGAGAGAGGGATGTGAAATTTATGCCAAACCTGTCTGCTAACAGGTTGACAATGTCCTTAGGTTGAGTATAACTGGTACCATCCACTATGAATTCGGTGCAAAGCTGGACCTTCCCTTTTACATTACAAACATAGATAAATAATGCCTTGTGATCATCCTTAGCTATGGATACTAATGCCTTGTGATCATCCTTAGCTATGGAAACTAATTTAGTTTCATAATTAGCTTTAGAGGACTTTACACAATCCCTCATTTGCTTGCTCAAGCTATGGGAGGGTGTTCTTCTGCTGAGACTGTTTCCTCTAATTCTTGGACATCAGTTTATTTCTCTTGTTGTGTAATCTATTTATGCTAGATGTCCACATGTGTGGCTTTTATTTTTTGTGAGCACGTTTGGATCCTTTCTGGTACAGCTAAGTCTATACACTTGTAAAAGTGCGTATACAAGACATTTATGCATAACTCCATATAGGAGTCTTTATTGTCATTGGTGGCTGGAGGTTTGAAACTATTTATACCATCACTTAGGAGGCTATAGTTTGCTTTGATAAACTTTTCAAGCATTTGGATTGGGGTGGGGGGGGGGGGGGTCATGTACAACTTTTACATTGAACCTGACTGATTTATGGTCAGACCTTACCAGGGAAGGTATAACACATGGGTGGTGCAGTGATCTCTCATGTTTGTGAGTACTAGGTCAAGGACATTCCAGCCCTTTTTAGGGGTGTGGATTAACTGTTCCAGAGCACTTGTGTTCACAAAGTACATCGACCATAGGGTGAGTATATTTGAGTTGATATATATTTCCCAGTTGGTAGAAGGATAGTTAAAGTCACCCATGCCTAGGATGTTTGGTTGTATTCTGAGTGACTCAAGTAGGTCCAGAAAGGCACTGTGTGGTTTCATGGTTCATGTTGGTAGACCTGTAGATAACAATAATGTGGAGGGGAGGGTCTTTCCTATAGCTAGTTGGAGTTGGAGTAACTCTAGGGAGTCATACTGCTTAACCAGTCTTGAGGTATATTTGTCTTTTATGAAGATGGATACACCTCCTCTTTTGGTTCTTTAATGTTCATTTTGTGGCCTGAATGTGTGGAAGGCAATATAGCCTTTCACAGCTAGAGTACTCTCTGTGGTGCTAAATCATGTCTTTGTGACTGCCCAAACATTGACATCTTCCCAAGTAAGTAGTGCCTCGATTGACTGTATTTTCTGATTTACACTCCTAGAATTAAGCATCAAAAACTTGAGTTTGTCTTTTGAGGATATTTTATATCAAGAAATTTGGTCTTATGACATTGCCAAAAAAGGCACTATGGGGTAGGCAAGTACTTTGGCCAGTAACCAAAAGGCAAGAGGTGGCATCCATGGCAAAGCAGAGTGGTCTGTTGACCATATCATCCCAGGCTGAGAAAAACTGCATCCCCTGGATTGACACCAGTAGCTAAGCCAATTGTTGAAGACAATAATTATTTTGTTTGTACTGAGGAGTCATCCTGGGTGAAGGTAGAATGCTGCTTAAGGCTACAGGCATACCTGTCTGAGACAAATAATCTGAGAGCTCAGTCATATCTTTCTTCATATAGTCCAGTGAGGTATGTCTCAAGTTATTTACTCCAGCATGGAGTATGACAGATATGCAACTGTGCTTGTTGTTGAGGGACTAAAATACATGCATGACTTTGCAGATCCTGGCACCTGACAGGCAGCTGAGTGTGACTTTATACTTGCACAGCCTGGTGAGGGTGACGTGTGTGTCTTACTATGGATTTGCCTATGACCAAGACAGCGGTTTTCAGGTATTTTGCCTTAAGGGCTTATTGGATGACACACTGTCACATTTGTTTTTATGTGTAGTGGGTTCTGTTTGGACTGTAATGTGTGCAGAAGTTTGCATTTATGAGGTCTCTGCTGTTTTGGTAAGCTTTTAATGAGTACCTCTGTATATGTAGAGTTATGTGTTGTGCACTTAGTTTGTTGTGGAGGTGAAGTGTGTGTGTGTGTGCTGACACCTTATTTGATAGCTGATTTGTTGTTAGCTGCGAGACAGAGAGCATTTATTATATATTCATTGTATAGTTGCATCTCTCACATATTGTATTTGTAAGTTTTAGGAGTACATGGTTGTCAGTATACATGAGGCAATAGAATCCTAGCTGTGTAAAAACACAAGTACCCTTATTAAGTATATTTATATGGTCATTGTAATCAGAGCAATTTTGTGAGCATCAGCAACTGGGCCTGTCTATGAGGGACAGAGGTTCTGCCCCAGAGGTGATTTTACAATCACCCAAGAAGTAGTGAAGGTTGTGCCTGAACAGTGATATTGAGGAGCACTGCTTCACATGCAGTGGGAGCTTATTACAAAGGAATGTTAGTTACCATGGGATATCTCTGTCTCCACAACATGTTCTAGTTATGTCATAGGCTAGGTTGAGAACCCTGGGCCAAGTTATTCCTGCCTCATTTGATTTTTAGATGTGCAGCATTTCCAGTAGGGCAGGGTCTGGGACTTCTCTGTAGGTCAGGCATAGGTCTCCTCTCAGCAGCTGCAGGATACTGAGTATGGTGACAGGTCTTTTAGTCTTTCCATGTATGTGATGTTTAGAGGACATGCATTCTCCAAGTCACAAACCTCTATTTTTTTCTCCAGTTGCTGCAGTTATCTGGTGAGGTACATACAGAAGGGAGCCTTATACACAATTAGTGGCCTGATAAGTGTGGAGTACAACAGAACTATAACCTCCCTGGTCTTGGATGTGATATCCATGTGTATGAGGGTGCAATGCAGAATGTTTTTCTCATCACTATGGACACATAGTGATGAAAGTGTAGATTGCTATGAACATGTGTTCAGAAGTCTCACAACACTGTGTTTGAGTTGAGGAGGGTGCTATGTATATCATAATTATCAGGGGTACTTTATTGTCATGGGGACTATGAGGCATTATTTGCTATAAGGTTCAGTTTGTGAGTTTGACACTAATACCTTCTATAATATGTTACTGTCACTGGTGGGGAAAGCTATATGAGTGTGTCTGATTAACAGTCATCTGCAAACATGGTAAATACAGGCCATCTACAAACATGGTAAAATACAGGCCATCTACCATTCAGGGAAGTAGTTTCCACACATTTGAGGGCCCAGCACAGATCCTTGGTGTATTCCATTGTTAAGTGGCTAGTGTTGGGGTGGAGTCCCCAACTTTGATAGAGTGTATTCTGATGGTGAGCCAGATGGCTGTTGAGCTAGTACTGTATGGTTTAATTCCCAGATGGGACATTTTCACTATGAGGCATGAATGTGGGATATTATCAAAGGCTTTGGATAACTGAACATAGGTGGTATGTCCTATTATCTGTCATCCAGGTCTTTGGGATCAGTATCAAAGTCCATGAGGTTCAATAGGCAAGACCTATCCTTGCCAAACACATGGGTAGACTCAAGTGTGTTGAAGGTCACCTATGTCCCTGTGGATAAGGTCCATGTTGATACCTTCCCTAGCCTTGCAGATAAAGCTTGTTAGGCTTATGGGTCAATAGTTGTATTTCTGCATGTTATCAAACTGATGTGCATTGCATATGATACATTTGATATTACTTTCTGTGGTGTAGGTGATATATGTGTAGAAAAAGTACTGTGTCACCAGGGTTGCAGGATTGAAATTAGAAAAGTTTATACATGTGCGAGATACACCTGTTTGTACATTGCTTAGCAGTAAGCAAACACAGGCAACATTACAAAAGTCTGAGAGTTGGGATTGAGTCTATGAAATACAGCTTCTGCTTAAAGGACTCTGTGGCACCAGGTGTCAATACATTGATCCTGTCCTTTTTGGGGCGAGATGGTACTGGGCTCAAATTCTTTTTTCTCTCTCTTTCTCCAGTGTTTGCTCACTGTGGCACTTAGCACAAACAGGAAAAATGGACAAAAATGACTGTCAGGTTTGGCTTTGTTGATTTGATGTACATGAAACACAGCAGTGCACAAACTGACCCACCCAGGAAGCAGACAGGACCCAGACAGCCAAAAATAGAAACCAGATGCATTCAATTAGTACTATTGGGCATCATGCAAACCTGTTAAATGATGTTGAGCTGTGCTTAACAGTGTGACCTTAAGAATGAATAGTAAGATAGGGAATGTCTTATAGCTAATCCTGTGGCAGTAGGTGTTAGTGCAGGGCTGGAGTACAGATGGTTCTGGGTTCTAGTATGGGGTGTGCAAGTTTTGTTTTACTGTTGTGACTTTACAGTTTATAGCAATGAACTGAAACATGAATAGCTGTTATTTTAACTCTCTTGTGGCAACAACTATTAGTATAGGACTGCAATACACATGGTCTTGGGTTCAAATACAGCATATTCCATACACTTGTTGTTCCACATCCCATTTTAGTCACTCTCACTTATAACACTTGACATAATGCACATGATACTAATTGTATGTATGAGGGTTGAGAAACTAATATTGTGTCATTTATTGATTTGCCTATCTATGTATCATCACATTATTATAAAATGTATGACTGTGGGTATAATGTTTACTATATTCCTGTAAGTATATTTCTGCTCTGTGGACTGCCATGACCCTCACATTTGTCAAAAAACACATACACAACTGCCTGTACATCATATAACCTTGAAATTGTATTGCTTGACACTGTTGTGCACCATTTGCCATTGTACAACCACATTGCTTGGCAGTGCACACCCTTGAGTACCTTGTTTGCAAGATGGTTAGTGATGCGCAACATTTTTAAACAATGTATACACTCCCAGTAAACACCATAACTGGAATTTGTGGGAAACCATTATTCTCCATTGCTCTTGATCCATAACAGACATGGCACGAGTTTGTGGAGATTGTTATAGTATTAGGATCTCAAGCAATGTTGGGACACGAGCTTATGGAAATCTTCCCTGAGCAGCATGTGTGAACAATCTTTTATGTGAACGCCAGTGATGGAAAGCATGAATACAAAGCTGCATGAAAATATAATGCCTGGCTAAAAAGGGCATCAGCCAAGATAAGTTAGTGCTTATGAATAATTCCTCTCTTTATCAAGGCATAATTATTAATATAAATAAATATTTATATTGAAAATAATTCCTCTAATAATCAAATGTCAGACAAAAGATGCAAACTAACTATAAGACTTTGCAGTGTTTTTTTTAGAATTGTTAGCTCAGCTATTTGTTAGGAAAAAAATTGAATAGAAAGGTCACAGCAGCCTGAAACAAGGGTCATACACTGATACTCACTGATATATTTTAACCTCATGAATGGCTCTTCTATTAAAAGTTGTATAAAACATGTATTAAACAGTACTTTTCTATATCTATCAAACATTCCTAAACTATATGTGTAAAAAATGCAAATAATGTAAAATACATGATTTGTAAAATGCACATATATGCCATATAAACATCAAAGAATCAGAAAATGTATATTGTTCTATTTCACACATTATCTATAGAATGAATGACAGGAGCAGATGTTGTGCCTTGCATATACATGCTGCAAAGCTACAGATTTTATATGAATGTATTACTTTGTAAGTTGCAAATTTTCATTAATTCTGAATTACTCAATAGTAGCAATAATGTAAACTGCAGCTGTAACAATAATAAATACTCTTTCTCATTAGAAATGTTATGATAAGACAATTAAGCAGTAAGAACATATGATGACAAAGCAAGCTGAAGCAAGAAAGGATTACTCTGTACTTGTATACTAAAAAAGGAAAACTGTCTGCTATAGCACTTTAAAAATAACTTGTAAAACAACTTTTAAAATAGTTGTATGACCAACTTAGGAAACATTTCATGACATGACCAACTTAGGACACAATGTATATCTAAAGAGGCAGGACTGACTGCATTTGTCAAGAAGTGTATAAACGTCCTGTACTCACTAATGTATTTGTCAGTCAGTCAGTCAGTAAATCAAGTCAGATACATGATTTGTCAGTTAGTGAATCAGCCAAATTAGCTAGTCAAGGAATAATAAAAACTGTACTGACCCTGGGATGCCTTGCTTTGCTGATCATTTATTTTTCTTGTTCTTCTAACTGCCTCTGTTTTTCCTCATATGTGCAGTGCTTGTAGATACGTTTACAATTTGGTGCCAAAACCTGGGTGGAAGCAAAGTAGAAAGTGCAGAGGTTGGAAAGATGAAGTAAAGCTGAAATATTGCAGAAAGGTCTTGGCTTTTAAAAGTCAGCAGGTGAAGGAAGAACAAAGAATCCTCAAGATTGGATCAGTTTTCCTCTGCGGAGTGAAGGAAAAACAAGAATCCTCAAGGTTGGATCAGTTCTCCTCTGTGGAGTCTCATCCGCAGGAAAAGGAAGGTGGGAAAAAAGGCTGCAGCCAACTCCCAAGAGGGATTTCCACACTGCCGAAATAGGATGAGACTCTAGTCTTTCTGATGTTTGTAGAATGCACAAAAGCTTTGTTCTCCTATAGTTACATGTGTAATCTATAATTTATGAGGCATGCAGTTAGAGGAATTTGCATGGTAATAAGATTTTTAAATGTGGTAGGGCTAAGGCATCACAGATGTTATTGCCACCAGAACCTATTAGACCTGAGAAACTGAATTTTAAAAGTAACAGTATTACAGATTTAAACCAGGATTTTATACCACAAAAAGTACCTGTAACCAGATCTACAAACAGATATTTATTAAGATTTACTAAATCATATCAAGAAAAAAGTCTCAAGAGAAATCTGAAAATGTTACTGAGAAAATGTCTGAGAAAAATCTGACAGCTTTGTTTCATTCTCTGAAGGAAGAGAGATGTCAGATTCTAAAAATACCTCAGAGAAACCTAAGACACCAAGATTAATTTTATCTCCTAATTTTCCCAGATTTGAAGAAGTTATAAACCAAGCAAATAGTGCAGGTGATAATTCAGACAGGGGATGCACACTTCTTGTTATTGGATATTATTCATGAATGCATCAGTCAAAAGCAATAAATGAGAAGGAAAAA
This sequence comes from Protopterus annectens, assembly GCF_019279795.1. Lineage (NCBI taxonomy): Eukaryota > Metazoa > Chordata > Ceratodontiformes > Protopteridae > Protopterus > Protopterus annectens. The sequence continues at coordinate 1,392,993,966 of NC_056743.1, forward strand.
AATAAAGTCCTATTTATAAACTGCCTTCTTTAATTTATGAGTTTACAGAGTAGGGAAAACCAAATCAAAATAAAAGAGATTTTGTTAAGAAAACATTCATTCCAGCTCTCTTACAACAGTTTTTGTGTACATTAAAACCACACAGGTCTATAGAAGCTTTGTTTAAAAAAATGTTCCCACTTACAAAAAAGTGTAAAAGAATCAAACAGACAAGTAAAAGAGAAAGCAAATGAACTAACAGCTTTACATAATGAAACTAAAGAAAAAGAACACTAAAGCCACATGCTCAGATTTGGGTAAGAAACCACTTAGATACATATTTAATAGGTACAGAAGCTGCCGTTAGCATTACTACAAGCACATTCCCAGGAACAAGAACTATAAACTTGCAAGGGTTGGGAGGAAAAATCTCTCAAGCTCAAGTAAGTCTCCCTGTAAAAACAAAGATAGGGGAAGACACCTTTCATCATGCATGGGTATCAGGTCCTCAACTTCAAAACATCATTGGAAATGATATCTTAAAACAAAGAGGTTAGATTTGTGTCACAGAAAATTGATAAAGGGATCATTAAATTAAATATTAATCATATCTGAAACATTATGCAAATACAGTGTCAAAGACCCAGGACAGCATGATTTAGTTGAGCTATTAAAAACACCAAAGCAAGAGTTAGCTCAGCTAATTTATTGCTATCAGGATATTTCTGCCAAACATAGGAATGATTGTGGACACATCCCTAACTTTATTCTTAAAGTAAGACACAGTCCCAAGAAACATATAAAACAATATCCAGTGAAGACAGAGGCAGAATAGTCAATACTAAATACTGTAAAAGCTTTAGAAGCTCAAGGGGTAGTGAGAAAAGTTAATTCACCAGTTAACAGTCCATACTGGCCTGTACAGAAACCAGATGGAGGTTATCGTCTTACTGTTGATTACAGAGAACATAATAAGGTGATACCTCATTCTTTGCCAATAGTAGGAAGCATGCCTGATCTTATTGCTCAGATTCAGGAAAAAATGAAAATTTTCTCCACATTAGATGTGAGTAATGGTTTCTGGAGTATTACTCTAGATAAAGACTCACAATGGAAATTTGATTTTACTGTAGAAGGCCAACAATACACTTGGACAAGAATGCCTCAGGACTTTCATAATGCTCCAACAGTTTTTCATCATGTAATGCAGGAAATACTAAAACCACTAGAATGTAGACCTTCTATTATTCAATATGTGGATGACATACTTGTAGGAACAGAAATTGAAAAGCAGCACTTAAATGCATTAACAGAAAATTTCCAAGCAATAAGACAATCAGGATTATAACTTAACCCTAAAAAGAGTCAGTTTATAAAATATTCTGTTACATTCTTGGGTGTCATGGTATCAGCAGGACAAAGTAGCATTAGAAAGCAACTAATCAGACAGTTACCAATTCCAGTTACTGTCACAGGGTTAAGGCAAGCCCTGGGAATCTTTGGATTCTCAAGGGAATGGATACCAGATTATACAGGAGGAAAAGCAAAACCCTTGACTGATATGCTTAAAGGAAATAAAAAGGGAGATGAACTTCTCAATTGGAATGAGTCACTAGCAGCTTTCTCTAAGGTCAAGAAATAACTCATTTCTGCAGCTGCTTTGGGTGTCCAAGAAAGAGATAAAAAGTTCACCATACAGTTTGGACACAATGGCCTAACTATGATGGCCATAGTGTTGCAAAAAAGAGGATCTCAGTATCAGGTTTTGGGTTATTATTCCCGAGCTATGAGTCCAGTTGAGAAAGGAATGAGTGAATGTGAGAAGCAAGCCATCATAGCAGAATGGTGTACTGAAGTAACATGCCATATGATTCAGGGCTCTCCAATTGTACTACAGACCAAACATACTCCAGTAAAATACATAATAGAAGGAAATCCAAAGGGAATGAATCACTGCAAGTCTTGCAAGTCAGGAAGGAGGAATCAGAGTAGAAATCTCTCGGATTAAGTTTTTACCAAAACTGTTTAATTACCAAGGGCAATCTCATGAATGTCCTGACTTTGAAAATGGGGAGATACACTATTGAAGGGGCACCAGAATTGTACATAGATGGATCCAGATTCTGGAGCTCTGAAATAGGGCATTTTGTGACAGAATGGGTAATATACAATGCAGAAATCAAAGAATGCAAGAAGGGTAGTCTCCCAGGGGGATGCTCAGCACAAAGAGCTGAACTAGAAGCAGTTAAACAAGCCTTGTTATTGCCCAGATCTGTAAACATTTTTACAGACAGTGAATATGTAGTCCGAGTCTTAACATCATATCCTCCCATTTGAGCAAAGACAGAGGTTTGATTACAACTGATGGTAAACCAATCAGTCATCAGAAAGTATTGACAGAAATTTGGAGTTTGATAAAATATGACAATGCTTCTACAGTGAGTATAAATAAGGTCAAAGCTCACACCAAAAATGAGATACACAGTCAGACTAATAAAATAGTATATCAGCTAGCAAAATAAGAGACTTTTGACTCCAAAGAAACTTATGCAATACAAAATGTTCCTCAATACTGGGCATGGGAAACAAATGACATGGAAGAAAAACAAAAAAGGGAAATGGTACAAAATATTTTGAATAAGTACCAAATATAAATGGACTTACCTCTAAATCTTTTACCTTTATATTGTACAGCTTACTTTTGTAAAGATCAGTGTACAGAGTATGAACATAGAGTGGAAATTGAGGTAGGTAAAATTACCCAAATCCAGTGTGATGGGATCATCATAACACCTACTGTATGTGTATTAACAGTGACAGGAACAGATGAAATGAAGCCATTATGGGGTCCTAAATTTGAACAAGGTGCTCATATGACCTTAAATGCAAAAACAAACAAAGATAATCAGCAGTTAGGAAGCTTAGTAAAACTCCTAAGAGAACAGCCAGACATCATTAAGAAAGAGAAAATAGAAGAATTTGAAATAATACAAGGAAGTGAATGGAAAAGGGTTAGATTTCCAGAACCTTGGTTGGTACCAGGAGAATTCAAAAAAGGTTCTTTACATAGGGTACAAACAATTGAGCATGAAAAAGGAAAAATATTGTTAACTTATTATCATAATTTCCTAGATTATCCAGGAAGGGAAAGACTACAACAAATTGTTAGTTCTAGATTTAAATGGGAAGGAATGACAACAGACATCCAAAATCATGTAGATAGATGTGTCATATGCCATGCACAATGTAGGAAAATGAAATAGGAGAAAACAATATAGAATCCCACAAGCATTGGGACCCTGGGAAAGGGTACAAATGGATTTTGTAGGACCTCTTCCAACAGCACCAGGAGGGTTTCATTTCTTACTTACTTTGATAGATGAATATACTGAATAGGTGGAAGCTCATCCAACAAAAAAGGAAGATGCAAACTCAGTAGTTAGAATAATAAGTGAAAGGATCATTCCAACATGGGGAGTGCCTTGAGAAATACATAATGATCAAGGGACTCACTTTAATGAAAAAGTGACAAAATAAATGTATAAAACTCGGGGACTCAAGCAAAGCTTTCATACTCCTTACCATCCTCAGAGTTCTGGAAAAGTTGAAAGAGCTAATAGAACTCTGAAGGAAGGATTAAAGAAAATGATTTCTGAGTATGGGAATCATAGGGTAAAACATTTACCCAACATTTTGATTAAGATGCGAAATTCTCCTCAGGGATGTGAGTTAACTCCACATGAACTAATGACAGGTCGACCTATGAATTTACAAGCAGGAGAAATCCCTTATGGGATACCATTAGAAGAAACTAAATTATGGGACCAGTTCCAAGACCAAATCAGTTGGGCAAAAGGGAAAGTCTGGAAAGCTGGACAAACCCATAATCTAGAACTGTGTAAACAAAATGAGATTTTGGAATCAAGGTAGGTACACTTGGAACAAAGAGATCTTGTAATGGTCCATCAGTTTGGAAACACAAGTAAATGGGATTCAAAATGCATAGGACCCTACATTGTTACCAAAGTGGGGTTAGTGGCTGTACAAATCCAACCACATAAAAATCAGCCACCAAAAATGGTTGGATTCATAAAGATCATGTTAAAAGATAAAATGGAGGGGAGAAAACTGAATAACTTACACATGTAATAACTGATATAAAGAGACATAATATCAGATACAACTAATAAGAACACGATTCTTTTCTCTTCCAGCAAATATTGAACCACAAAAATCCTGATATTAATCGTGATCCTGATGAATTTTTACTCCTCAATACAAGGAAAGGTGGACTTCAATATCTTTACCAAATCACTGCAAATATACTCAGAAACTTTGACTGCTAAACAATTCTGGATATGTGCTGTGATACCACAAGATGCAAACAGTGGAATTCCATTATGACCTATTCCATCTTCCCTTCTGGAAATGTTGAATATCACAAACCAAGACTATGTTCCAAGGAATGACTCTATCCCAAAGACACACTCTTTCTTGAGGCTTTTCCATACAAATGTGACTGCTGATGTTTGTTTACAAGGAGAAGGAACAAGTAATCACCCATTTCTTGGGAAAAGTCCTTGTAGTATTATTTTTGCTACCCAAAATGCCAGTGAACAATGTTTTGAGCATTTTAGTAATGAAACTTGCTGGACATTTAAAAAAAAACTAGAATTACACATTGGGTTACAAAATGGATGGTTCCAATTTGAACAGGCATATATTACATATGTGGTAATAAAGCCTACAGATGGCTTCCTGTGAACTGGACTGGATTGTGTTATTTGGAACATGTAATTCCATCCATTAGACATGCTACAACATTACCTGATTCTAATATTAGAAATGTTAGATTAAAAAGCTATACTGACATAGAAAAAAATGGATGTATGAAATGATGCCCTTGCATGAGTATCAATCTTTCCATTCTATGGAGAAGGGAAAGCTATTTGGGAAATTAAAAACTGGCAGGTGTTTCAGAGGAATTAAAAGTTAGCATAGAAATGACTACCATAAAAACTATGGTCTTACAGAACCACATAGCATTACATTTTGTGCATTGGTAGGAGAGTAAGATTGTATTTACATTCCTGATGAACCTGAAATCAGGAGACACCTCAAAATAATTGAGGAAATTGCTCAAAAAGCACAAATAGAAAAGAAACATGGGGGGATTCAGTAATCCTCCGTGTAGGACGAACAAAGTCCTACTTGGAGACTGCCGTCTAAGAGTATGATGTCAGCGCATCATGCATATGCATGAGGGTGTGCTGACTCAACTCCCAGGCTAACAGGGAGTGTGTAGGAGTGCAGGGGGCATGTCAGACTGCCGAGCAGTCCAAATATCCATGCCCCTGCAAGTGCCTAAATCTGCAAATGTCAGCAGATATGAGTGAGCCCGCTCAAATGTGTATACCCCCAACACTACACTCCCCCACATTCAAAAGCCCTGTACAAATGAAATAAAATGTAAAACAATTTTTTTTTTATTATTCATGATATAGCTGCCCGTATTTGTGCATGTGTGCGCGGGTGGCCCATTGCTAAGCTACAGTTAGCAGTTTAGATATCGAAGAGGATAATAAACCACTTATATGCAAATTAAGCCAAATAGCAATAGTGTAGTGGTAGAGCCTTCGCATAAAGAGGCGGCATTCCCGGTTCGAGTCCCACCACTCCCCTTTCCATTTTCTTATGAAATCCATGCATGAAAATAATTCCTGACATTTACCTTTTAAATTTTATCAAAATGCATCGAAATGGCCTATGTAGTAGTGAACGATATTTTAAATATATATAAGAAGGTGAAATGGTCATGCATACTAATGAATGCATAAGTAACCTATCTTAAGCAATGTGAAGCACAGCTAAGCAACATTTACCAGTATTAAGCATATTTAAGAATAATTGCCCATAGCTAAGCACTGGTTTAACTAGCGCAATAGCTTTGCGCTGAGCTGCGCATTGCGCCAACTAGCGAAAACCAAACATGTTTGCACGGAGGTGCGTACCGCGCTAACTAGCTCAACGTGGGGCAATGTCGGTAAACATAGAGCAACGGTGGGCAAAGTTGAGCAAAGTCGGCTAAACACAGCCACACCCCCTACCGGTCAGGCCAGTAGTAAAATAAAAAAGCAATGACAGGTCTCGAACCCGGGATAGTGTGCCCCATAATCACAGTACTGATCCACTAAGCCATGACAGCATTTGATGTTCATGGACTGTCAACACACATATACATATGAATCAAAGTTTACCCAGTGCTAAGCAGGTGTGCACTCAGCTGAGAACTTTCAAATTTGGCCAATAACAAATAAGTGTGGGAAATGAGGCATATTTAAGCTCCATAGGTGGGAATACTCACCATAACTGGTTGTAGCTCCCATCTGCAGGCAGCAATGGCTGGTGTCGGAGAGGGCTCTCGCTTCCAAGCACAAAGGTGGGGCATTGAGGAGTCAAAAGTGATGGTTTGGCTCCTCGTCCATCATCATGATGCTAGACTCCTGCAGGGCCAGTTCCAGGGCATGGAATACAAAGCGGAGGCCTGGAACCGTCTCGCACATGAACTCACCAGTGCACAGGCATCCGTCGGACTGGTGAGCAGGTTAGACATCACCATTCACACCTGAAGAGACACAAGCAGGACCAACTGAACCAATGGATACAGGAGGCCTGTGGGATGCAAAATGCCCCACTACTGTGTAGGTAGCCATGGAGTGAAGTATGTAAAACTTGCTAGTGTAGTCCATAGTATGGATAGGTATATGTCTCAATATCACTTCATTTACTTCACAGCTGCAGGTGTCCGTGCTGCAAATCAGCAAGCCTATGCAGATAGGTTGCTAAGGCTGCGCCACCAGGCAGATTAGTAATTTTTCTGCATGTACTGTTATATAAAATAAGTGAGAGAGCCTGACTAAAAGTGTCTTAGCCCAATAACAAAGGTATAATAAGGCTTGAATACCCTCTCTGCATGAACTGTTATGCAAAATAAGTGAGAGAGCCTGAAAAAGAGTGATGTAACCCATTAATAAAGGTATAATAAGTCCTGAATTATTTCTCTGCATGTATTGTTATATAGAATAAGTGAGAGAGCCTGAAAAAGAGTGTTGTAAACCATAAATGAAGGTGTAATACATCCTGAATAAGATGTCTGCATGCACTGTAATAACAAATAAATGAGAGAGCCACTAGAAAAGTGTGTAATGTAATTAATAAAGGTATAAAACCTGCAGTGTGTCTGTGTCACTTTCTTTGAAATGTTGATGTACTCTTGCAGTATAGAAATAGTAGTGTTGTATTAAGCGCTGTCAACCCACACTTGGGTAGGCCCATAGAAAGAGGACAAAGGGAGTGCCAGTATCTCTTAAGCATATATACAGTCCTCAACTGTAGTTTCAAGGCTGGCATGTATAGGTAAATCTGGCACATGAGTAGCTTGTAATTGTGTACACCGGAAATGTCAGTGTGCTGCTAGAAATGTAGGGGGCTGTTAAAATATAACTGATAATGTCACCTGAACACATCCAGATATGTAGACATATGAATATAAATAAAATATATAAATATGTAGCAGTAACATCTGCATCCTGGACAGTTTTGTATATTAGATACAGGTCAGGTACATAAGGAACTAGCAAAACACATCCCACAACATAATGGACATTGCCTAATGTAATAATACATGTAGGGGATATATACCTGCAGTCAATAGGAATGTAGTGTAAACTATAAGTTCATATAAGTTGTTAATGGAGGTATCTTTTACTGTATGTGCATAAACAATACAATTCCACACCTCAGTGGGTATGTGTAATCTCAAAACATGTGTTGGGACATATGTCCTATTGGTTTATAAATATCTGCATTAACTTTGATGCATGTGCCCTTTTCAAACACCACAATCTTGGTGGCCTGTTGCCACCAATCATTCCTGCATGCTGTTGGAATGTCCACTGTCATTCTATATATGCATGTGTTATGCTTGCTGTTCAACTGTTGGAACTCTGGTGTGTTGGGTTAATGGGAATATTACTGCATGCTGTTATAACTAATTTGGAATGCTGTTGGCTATATTGTCATTAAATTCACCTAAACACAGAATGTATGGGAAGGCCGGCCCCAGCGGACCTACCTGTCCCAACTCAGCTGGCGATGGCACCTGGCACCAGCAGGTCCGGTGCCCAGTCCGGGACCTCCTCCTCCGTTGGCCCTGTGCCACCTTCAGGTGGAAGCGCTGCAGGGGATGGGGCTTGTCCCCCCTGTGCAAGCGTGGCTGGAGGAGGGCCACCTGTCACCCTCTGAAGGGTCCGGGCTGTGGTGCATAGGGAGATCCAGTGTTCAGTCGCTGATCACCTACGCCAGCTCGAGGCAAGAGTGGTGTGACTCATGGGTGAGCCTGCCCCTAGTACGCAGCCCCCAGCACAGCCACCCTCCGGGCTGTGAAGGTGCAGTGGTGACTGCCCATGGGTGGGGATCTCAGTTCCACTGTTGCCATCTGTGGGCTCATGGGCTTGCGATTTCCAAACGTCCTTCCCCGTCAATGGTGTTCACCCACCCCATGTGTCATATTCCACCCCTATATGCATCTTGTTGTCTTGTCTGTTTACCTCCCCAACCTACCTCCCAAAACATACCTACTTCCCCTACCGCACATTCCACTCTCACCTGAAAAAAAAATGAGCAATCTGCTCCCACAAAAAAATTATGCCCCATGCATAGCTGCCCATTTTGCACAAATGTCCGCTGGACACAGAAACTGAAATTCAATTGGCAGTACAACATACTTCGTTGTCCTCACCCATCTCTCAGGGATGGTAGGTTTCAAAATTCCCTCCAAATTACTAGTATATGCACAGCTGTTGCTTTTAAAGAAATGGGCAGCGATGGACCTTCCCTACACTCGTCCTGCACATCCCGAACTGTTTTCCCTACTGTCTTTCCCTCTTTGTGCCCCCTTTTTCACCACTTTCCTATCTCCCCATTTTCTTTTCTTTCAAAGAAATTAGCACAGGGGTTAGTGGGAGTAAGCACTTTTAAGCAGTAATTAGCAGGTTTGAGTGAGTGTGCGTATGTCTGCGCTTAGCTAAGCATCGCTAAGCGTCACGCAAACTCGCCCAACCCTGCTTACAACTGCTTAAAAGTGCCTTAGTCACTCTGTATGTCAGGGCCCTTGTTCTGCTCAGCAGCAAAATAAAACACCTCTGTCAGTCTCGAACCCCAGACCTTGGACACATTAGACTGCATGAAGTACCACTAAGCCACAGCAGATATACAATAACTTGATGCTGAAATAAATATATCATGCAATACAATGAGTGAATGTAAAGGAAAAATAGGAAGGCCATTACACAAAGCTTGTTCTGTGGATCTTTAACAGCAATTGTTGTGGAATTGCATTACATGACTTTGAGAAGAGAAGCAGCCATTCTAGCAGCAAATAATGTTATAGAGGCACTTTACAACCCCACACAGTATCATAGCAGGACAAACATTGGCATATCTGATTAGGGCAGAGGCCATACTTCCTAACTGTGACTACTTTTCAGGGATGTCCCTGATTGTGAAACATATTTTAGCTGTGTCCCTCTGAATCCCTCTGAAAAGTACTGACATTAGTCAGAAAGGTGGGGTATTACACAATGAATAATGACAATAATAACAGTAGGCACTGCTTGTACTTCATAAAAGGTGTACTAATCCATATGCACTGCTTCACTCAAGTCTACACTTACTGTCTCTATTATTTGGAAGGTCTACCTCACTTTTAACTACCTATCCCTGACTCCATGCAAATATGTATCTGAGTGTTTCATAGGCCTGGCAGAGGCACAAATGCACAGGTATATTAGCTTTTCTGCTGTTACACACTCTACAAATAGCTTTGGGAGGATTTACACAAGCATACCCTTATGTAGGAGTACAACACAGAAATACCAAAGGATGTAGCCATGTACTGGTAGCAACTGACTGTAACAATGCCATTGTACCAGTGCTGAAAACACCTGTGGGTTGCACAGACAAAGAATAACAGGCTAACATCTGGCTACCATCTGGATAGGTTCACAGTTGGGAACTATGCAGACAGACCACCTGCCTTGATAAACTAACAGGTACACACCAATCCTTTAAGTCCGCTTCGCCACTGGCAACCCTTTCAGAACCCATCACTGTCATAATTTGAAACTTTTAGGCTGGCTAGAACTACAAAACTATCTTGTATTCTCACAACTCACTATTGCCCACAAAACACTGCACCAACCTGATAACACCCCTATACTCTCACAACGTTTAATCCCTTATAGCAATCTTACCTCCCTTCGATCCTCTTGTAAACTCTTGGCCAGATCTAAAAGTCCAACAACTCAGCTGGCGACTCTTTTCACTAATTCTGTAGGTAGAATATGGAATCTGTTACCTAAGGATATAACACTGATCACTTCTTTACCTATCTTCAAACATAAAATCAAACTGTACTTCCAGGAACACTGGCTTTGTTCTTGTAGTACTCCAGACTAACTTTCTTCACTCTACCTCTATCGTTTCTTCTACTCTTACGTTTAACTTCAGTAAGCTACTACCAAGATTATCCTTTGCCTTTGGGCTCCTTCTATGCTCGGACCTTCTCCTCTCTTTTTCTCCCCTCTCTTCTCTTTGTCTTCTCTGCTGTCTTTTCACTTTTCGACTGTTCCTACTGCCTCTTCCTCTCTTCTTTTATGTTACTCCCTCTTTTCTTCTTGTCTCTTGTACTCTAATATTTTTCTTCTTTTAGATTCTATTAATTTGGTGCACCCTTTATTCCACTAATTAATATGCTCTGTTACTGACTTTGTATTTTCTGTCTACTATAGTTTTGTATGGCTTGTCTTTTTTGTTAGATTTTGTTAATAATTAGCTTTTTACTTACATGTCATATTGTTGTATCTTGTGTGGAGCTTTTCTCCCCGGGCCTCTACTGAAAATGGAAATATATCCAGCTAGATTAGCCCGGTCAACAAATGTAAAATAAAAATGTAAAATAAAATAAAAATAAATAATAAATAAAGTCCAGTAAGATAACATTCGCACAATAATACATAATGCTCTCTGTATGTCTGCACCCCCCCCCAAATTTTAAATATACATGTGTGTTTAGGGTCTACCAAGGATGTAGGTAGGCATACTCAGTACTGGAATTGTCCAGTTTTCCTGAGAATCCTGTGCTAATGTCAACAATAAAAAACACAAACCCTGCAGAAGTGAGTACATTAATATGCACAGTATAACAGTTCACAAGCAGTTCATGTGCCAAAAGAATACTTCTCAATAACTACTTTTGTATGGCAGTTAATTATATAAGTAGAAAATAAACTACATATTCACATATATCTTGTGTAAGCATTTGTAGGGGTGAGTTAAAGTCTACACTGATAGCTCTGTACTGGAAGTGGCAACAGTCAGGTCTGAGTACAACATGTACATCACTGTCTACACCTTTAGCTTCAGATATAAGAAGTATACCAACCTTCTGACTTAAACAATAGTGTCCACAGCAAACAAGCATGGGCCCCACTCTGGAAATCTGAAAGGGATACACCTACATAACTTAGCAATTTATAGCATTGGGTTGCTATGACAGTGAGTACTGCAATTACCACACAGCAGGGTGTATACATTTACCAAATGCTGGGCACCAATTGGTGTAGAGGGCATCACATGCACATGTGCAGATACCTATAAAAACAGACTGTACTTGCTATCCCCACATGCAATCATTACATTGCATGTGTTATAGCATCTGTAAACATAGAGAGGAGTAAAAAAAATTATTACTTAATAAAACAAAAATTTAATTAAGTTAAACAAATTTACTGAATTACTAACCAAAAATATTAATTAAGTAAAAAAAAACTTAATTAATAACCAAAAATATTAAGTAAAAGCAAACTATACTTAATACCAAAAAAAAAAAAAAAAAAAAAACTTGTCAAAGCATACACAGACAGACCTGAAAGTGACAAACAGGTATGTAACAGATATGTGGTTACCGGCAAGTAGTAGATGTTTATGAAGAGTACTGTACATACTTTGAAACATGCATATGCTGCAGCAGTAGGTATGTATGCACTGATGCCATGCATAACTACTGCCATGGACAAATTAGTGTGTAGCTGTGTGCAGTGAGACATAACTGTGACATATGTAGCTCACCATTAAATGTCAAACATCTGATCATGTTATCTATATTCTATACAGTACTGTGTATAATGGCTGTTCGGGGTAGTAGTGCAAACAGCTATATAAACCTGGATGTGACAGAGTAACACATGCATGATAGTCATATAATGTGTAGCTTAGCATTGGCAACTACTGTACCAGGCTAGTATAGTAATGTAGCATTAGCAGCTATAAATACTCCCTGTAATATTACTGTTATGCACACATGTGACAACTGTTCATGTTGTAGCAAGGCCCAACAGGTCATCCGTGAGGTCTATGTACTTACAACAGTGTGGACCTTGTGTGTGTGTGGCACACACATATGGAGAGATATTTATGCGTCAGATATATTAGCATCTTAACATGTGCATAGAGCAAGGGACATACTGCAACTGTTTGTGAAGGGTGGACATATATATGTTGGTGAAGGTTGTTATGTGCATATTTTTATGTAGGTTGTAGTGTGTGGCAAACAAGACAGCATACAGTGCTGGTATATGACATGTGGTGTTTAAATGCTGTGGGTATGATTTGTTAGGTTTTTAGTCTTCCAGACAGGGAGTCCTGCTAAAGATACATGGGCTGAGAATACATTCAATGCATTCTGCACAAGACTGTGCAATATTATTACATAACTGTATCCCTCTCAACCTTTGCATAATTGATATCCCCACCATGAAAGGTGGACTGTATATGTGCCTATATGTATATCTATATGTACACCAATGGATGTTCATATGTACGCTCAAGCTCAATGTTGTAACCGTATTGCCATCCCTTTTGTTAAAAACCCTGTACCCATGAACTACCATATAGGTGGTAGTCTACTCAACACCAAAAGTGTGATAAGAGACCATGGGACACAGGTGGACAGTAGTGTCCCTTTTGATAATCGCAGTGCCACACTAGTCATGTAAACTGTGTATGGTCCACATGTCATCAGAAAAGGTGTGTCATCCATGGAAAAAGAGGTCAGTGTTCCACTCTTCTCATCAGTCATAAAACCCATCATAGAGTACAATGGCCCTTTTGGTATGTACCTCAGAAGACATCTACAGCAACTGTAGACGCCATGCACATACCTCACAAAGGGAATTACCAGACTCAAACAGATGCCCTATGCAGACTGTCTTACAAAATCACAGCTACACTGTGTCACATACCGCCTACCCAGAGGCAACCTCTGCCTAATTTACAAAGCTATGCCAAACCCATAGGTGTTGGACATGCTCCATGTAAACAGATCAAAATCCCTACAAGCTACACATTGTATTGATCTAAACCTTGTAACGTCAAAAAGCAGTACATGCTGGAGTGGTAAATTCTCATCTCAGACAAATACCATACTCTGGAACTAACTACCTATCAATAGCAAAGAAAGGTCCTCATTAGCAGTTGTCATTAATAATCATGATGAATGGATGTGAGATAGGAAATACAACCCAGGAATCACCTCTGTGGCTCTGCATGACAGGGGCACATTAACTTAAATTACATGGGTGTTGAAGGGCAAGGTACCATATGGCTAAGCTTCTATAGGCCCTATGGCTAATAGCCTATTAGCTACCTAGGACCCAATACACACACGCATGTACTTGTTGCATTAATTGCTATGTGAGGTTGACTGAGTGTGATGGTGAATGTGTAGGTGAATGTGTCAACGTTGTGTATATGTGTGATAGCCTAGTGGGAAACTGTTTATATCATGGTATGTAGTGTTCTAGCTCTGATCTCCACAAAAGATATGTATGCTATTGCTATGCAGGAAAAGCAGTATGGCATACGGTGTGACGTAGTCCCATAGTGTTGACTGGAGTGTGCCATTATAGGCTAAAGCAGTACATGTATGCTTATTGATTGTTAACTCTAGTGAATACAAATCCCATATGAACTGTAGTACCACCTGAAGCTGTAGGCCTAAACAGCACAGTATGGTGTATATCCACATTGCTTGGAAACACTGTTTTGTTTGTTACCTGTAGTCCTCACACATTACATACCTCAGGCATAAGGTTTTGTAAGTGCTGTCACACAGTACTGTATGGTACACAGGTAAAGTTCATCTGGGTTGCCATACCTTTGTGTCTTGTAGATATGTCTGATGTGTGTGGGTATGCCTGTAACATGGCCTCGGTCGTATGTGTGTTACAGGATATAAGTGCATATCTAGCAACATGTATAGTGTAGTACAGCAGTATGCCACCTATATTGATGAATGTGCACATATGTTACTTAGGGGTTTGCTATCAACAAGTATTGTGGCGTACTGGTAGTACTGTAACTGTAGTTTACAATCATTTCAATGGATGACATATTTCTCTATGCATTAGCTTCATATATACCTCCTGTGGCTAGGTGGTGCATTGTGTCACATACAGTGTGCCATGTACTGCTGTATAGTCTTACATACTGGTTTCACTTTGTTGCTGTGCAGAACATGGTTTAATATATAGAACGTGCCAGGCACTGTCAGGCAGTTGTGGGCTGAGCACTGATATGTGGTATTAAAAGTGTGTATCTACTGACAGCCAATAGGTTGCTATATATGGCATTTCATTGATATCTGTACTTTAGAATGTTAAGTGTGCCACATGACTTGCTCACAATTATTGTTTTATTGTCTTCCAGGGACATGTCTCACCATCGCAACCCCGTGTATTCCCCTGAAGAGGAGGAAATCATAATATCCACCCTAGTACAACATCACACCCTGCTGTTCTCCAGAACCAGCGAGGACCAGCATGAGCGCACTGCACTTTGGCAAGATGTTGTCTGTCGGGTTAATGATGTAGGCATGCATAACCAGACTTATGAGCAGGTACGCCATCACTGCAGTGATTTCATTAGACATGTCCAGCAGCATGCTTCCGATGTCCACAGGCAACAGCTTGCCACAGGTGGTGGTGCAGCATTACATCCACCCCTCACCAGAGTGGAAAAGCTGCTTCTCAGCGTGGTGGCTCCTGGCCAACCACTACAACAGACATGTGTCATCATGGAGGCCGGAGTCACCCAGCAAGTTGACTCAGAGCGTGGAGGTAACACGTCATATCTGTAGACTACTGTTAGCTTGATTGTGAGAACATGCATATGTCAGATGTGTACTGTGTATTTAGAAGATGTGGAGCCTGGTGTTGTGCAATACTGATAATTTGGAACATAATCTGTATGCCTGTGACTGTCAACCGTTGTACTACTGTAAAAGTGCAAACTCACAGCAGCAATGCCATAGTTGTTGACACTGGCAAACTGTCTCATATCCTTGTAGGTCCCTCTGGTGTGACAGCAAGACAGCAGACCCATGCTGGTGAGTGTTCTACATTTAATATAGCAAATAACATGTGCATGTCATAGGTGAGTTGTAGGCCATATACACATGTAAAACACCTACACATAATGCATGCTCTGTATGTTTTCTGTGGGACTATGCACATCCCAATAACATGAGTAGCTGCCTCAAACACATGCAATACGCAGATCATCTCAAACAATTGTGGTACACTGTAGTGGACATTGTATAGGCAGAGTCAATACACATGCACACAACATACACCAGTTTGTCATACGCAGTACGTGTTAATATGATACACATGGCGTATTTAGACACTTGCTGTAAGGTCAGACTCCAGTATCCCAAATGTCATCCACACAGCAAACATACTATACCTGAGGGGTAGAGGCCTATCATGGGGTGGTGCGACACTCTTTAACACACAACACATTCATGTTAGGCAATGCACCCTATTGAACACCTTACATACCCATGTAACAACTGCCTGTGAAATGGTTAATGTAGCCACAGTGCTGCAGTTCAGGTACAACAAGATAGTTGCCAGTGTGGCACACATTAGTGGCCTTGAGTGACCACATGATGCTGCCTGATGATGGCTCATGGTACTACACTTCATCCAGTTACAGTAACTACAGTACTACACATAGCATAGCATTCATTGCTATACACCTGACAGTTGTGTGCATCCAGCCATGGTATGTATACCTGTGAGTGATGGTGCACAGGACATTGAAAAGCATTTAATACTTGCCCAGCAATGTTGTGTCCATGTACACATTGTGTTCCAGGGTGAGGCCAATCATTGAGCAACACACATGCATCAAAGACATGTATACTGTTATTAACAAGGACTCTCTACACTCACATTGCATGCTGTTGAGCAACATACATCCTGCATGCTGACACGTGTGATAGGACTCTTTGGCTTGTGATACTGTACTCCACCATCAACCGCTAATGAGTATGTTCTGGATTGCTGTTGGTGTGTGTGTGTGTGTGTGTGTGTGTGTGTGTGTGTGTGTGTGTGTGTGTGTGTGTGTGTGTGTATGTGTGTGTGTGTGTCTACTTTAGTGATTAGTGTATTTGTGTTCATGTGTTCATGTGTTCACGTGTGCATGTGTTCATGTGTGCATGTGTGCATGTGTTCATGTGTTCATGTGTGCATGTGTTCATGTGTGCATGTGTGCTAACATAATGTACAGATTGTAAAGTGTGTTTCCTGTCTTCCTCTCACAGGTGCTGAGGTTGTGTTGGTTGAGTGCAGCAGGGAACCTGAAGTCACTGCCACAAATAGTGGAAATGATGATACATGTGTTGTGGCACAGGCAGGTTTGACAGAGTCTCTCATTGGGCTGCCAGTCAACAGTACACAGCTTTCCACCCCATCTATGCGCACATTCATACTGCCAATACAGCCCTCATCACCACTGGCCTTAGCTGAGGGACAGCATACAGTAGGCATTGACCAGGATAGTGTGGTATCTATGGCACATGCATCCCCTCACAGCAGCCATACCCAGATTCCTGGAATGGTACCACATAAGCAGATGTCCAGGGGTTCTCGTGGGAGCACTGCTGGTCGTAATGTCCCTGGCAGACGTGCCCCCAGAGGTCTTACAACCTCAGGTATGTTCTGGGCTGTAATGTAGGCACAGGCATGTATGGAACAGTACACCAGACAGGGACTAAGGGTGCAGCGGGCCCATAACACCACTATCAATGACAGTATCTGTGACCTTGCCGGTGCCATCCTTAATTACATCAAGGTCATTGATAGACATTGGGGGGAGACATTAGATGTCCTCTGCAATGTCATGTCCATGTGCCAGGACAGTGCAGGATGGCTGAGACATTGATGTGGACGTATGCCAGCAACATCATCAGCTGGCAGTTGTCGCAGATGACACACAAGTCACAGCCGCTCCTGTAGTGGCAGTACCAGCCCCAGCAATATTGGGGCTGGGCTGTCAATAGACCATCACAGAAGACCATGTGCACATGGCTCTGGCCAGTCCCAGCAGGGACATGGGTCCAGTCAACATCCCTCTGCCTCTGATGATAGTATCCAGTCTGGCTTAGTAACCAATACTGTCCGTGGCACCCCTGCCAGGCACAGGTACTGTGTCCATAGCCAGAGACGGTGATCTGTACAGCCTGACAGGTACACTCTGTGGCTGTCCCACAACCTCCCGTATATATCAGCCACATGGTGGAACTTTGTGCATGCACAGACACACACATAAACCAAACACCTAGGGCTAACACATACACACACACATTACATCAACATTGACCCATGCCTGTACTGTTGTCCCTCACACACACACACACACACACACACACACACACACACACACACACACACACACACACACACACACACACACACACATGTCAATCGGATGGGTCAATGTCGGTCTCTGGCAAACCAACAACATACCCTGTACATATGATGAAACTGTGCCACCTCCTGTCATCTGTATCATTGATGCAGGAACAGGCTAACATGGTGCTGATGCACAGGGTGACTTTATAGCAGTGTAGCAATGTTAGCATGTTGTCAACAGTAAAGTGTAGTGATATCCTTGTAGGTATATCTGAGCAGGCATGATGCATTAAAGCTATGATTATCAATGTAGTATTGTTTACACCAGTGTTAATTCCAAAAATGTATTGTCTGCCCCTGTGCCACTTAGCTGATGTGTGTAGTTTTGGCAGCATGTGTTGGTGAGTGGACAGTACATGTGTGATGTGTGCAGTACAGATTTACAGGTGTACATTTGTGAACATGGTGGAGGTGCACTGTCTGCATGTACGTGCATAGTGGACACATGGGAAGGGTGACATGCCCTGTATTACACAGTGTTAACACTTCATAGTTTCTATTGGTGGCCAGTATGCATTTTACTACACATATGTTTTAACCTGGGTACACATGTGTGTATGACATGGTTTGACACTATGCTGTGGGTGATACTGTTACTATCTGTCATTGGTTTGCATTCTGATAGTATGCACAACCTCAACAGCCTGACTATAACCAATCATTAGATGATGTCTTGACAACTGACACAAAGATGAAACTCAGTATCATTTGGATCCTTCCTGGTAC
This sequence comes from Protopterus annectens, assembly GCF_019279795.1. Lineage (NCBI taxonomy): Eukaryota > Metazoa > Chordata > Ceratodontiformes > Protopteridae > Protopterus > Protopterus annectens. The sequence continues at coordinate 1,393,012,547 of NC_056743.1, forward strand.
TATACTATACCAGTAACCAGTGGTATTGACCGCCACCCGTTCCTGGGACCACTCCTGTTTGGCATATAGCCCTCTTAGGTACAAGCAAATACACTAGAGATATGTCCCTCCACATCTGGAAATGCATACAGTGGCCTACAATGCATTGTCCGGATGAGACACTTATCCTCCACAGGGGTATCATACAGACAGATACCTGTTGTCCAACCCATGCTGTAAAGCTATAAGTCAACTATAGCATAGTCATCCACATTTACTAAACATAGTATCCTGAAAGTACCACATAGGTTGTAGCCTCCAACATGTAGAACGGGTACCGATGTGTACATACAGCCAAGTGTTATGTCATCTGTCCTTTGGTATTCACATTTCCAAAGGTATTCTGAAGTCCCTCTGTGTATCACATAAGCAATAAGGGGTCTGTACGCATATCCACAAAGTTGTTGTACACCTATAATGAATGTCCATTATTGACAGACTTTGTTGTGTTTGAACATGTCTGAAATATACCCCAGGCATGAACCCTCACTCACACTATTCTATAGAAACTGTCATGGGTGTTTGTGACACAGATGACCTAGGCCACAGATCACTACAGTGGCTGGCTTTGTCACAAACATACATATGTGACCAAAGGTCTGAGAAGCAGCAGCACAGTCTGTCAAAGGTAACAGATGTATTCATGTAGAAAGCAGGCTTCACACCTATGAACTAATTGAGGCCACATGTACATATATGTATTTGCCACACAGATACCTGAAGTGTGCAATGCACATACTGTTGTTATACTGATATGTCATACAGTAGTAAAAGCAAAACCCGCAACACATTACCCAACAGTGCCACACACACACACACACACACACACTCAGCAATTGCAGGATTCAAACCCCTACCTAACTATGTTATGATACTAGAGAGATACACAATAACACAATGTGCTATAAGCTTTACTGGGGGTTTGTATTTCCACCTACCTAACTATGTTATGATACTAGAGAGATACGCATTAACACGATGCGCTATAAGCTTTACTGGGGTTGCATTTCCACCTACCTAACTATGTTATGATACTAGAGAGATATGCATTAACATGACACGCTATAAGCTTTACTGGGGGTTTGCATTTCCACCTACCTAACTATGTTATGATACTAGAGAGATACGCATTAACATGTCGTGCTATAAGCTTTACTGGAGGTTTGCATTTCCACTGCTATATTTATAGGATGCTGACATCATCAGACTTGCCAAAGAGGAATATACCACTTTTAAGGTGTTTTCCTAGTCTCCAAAAAGGGCACTCCTCTCAAAGGAAATCACACAAAAACATACACCCCCCCACACAGCAATTGCAGGATTCAAACCCCTACCTAACTATGTTATGATACTAGAGAGCTACGCATTAACACGACACGCTATATGCTTTACGGGGAGTTTTCATTTCCACTGCTATATTTGTAGGATGCTAACATCATCAGACTAGACATGGTAATGTGTGTGCACTTTGTTTTATGCAATCCCAGGACTGAGCCATGGGGGACAGCAGGTGTTACCAGCTTGAGCAGGACTCCACAGTTCTTACCTTGTGTGATCTATCTGTGGCCCAGTTGCCAATCCATCAGATGACAATACATATTTATGCACAGGTTGTTAATTTTGTGGATACGACATGTGTCTGGGATGTTGGAAAAGGGCTATTCAAAGTCTATGTGGAACGTGTGTAGCTCATTTCATTGATGTATGTCCTGGGTGGCTGCCTTGCAAGTAGTCTAGCAGGTTTGGGAACCATGATGTGCCCATGACCAAACCAAAGTTGGTAGGGTTGTGTGTTTTTAGGCTTCCAATAGCTCTGTTTATGACTTCAATCATGATGGACTCCATGGCCTTGCAGCTCAGACTTCATAGGCTTATAAAACTATAGTTCCCATGGTCTGTTGTGCACCAACACTTGTGGAGTGTGCCATATGTTGCTGTAACCCATTCAACAGTTTCATATCCTGTAGAGAGGGTGAGGCTCAACAGACTGTTCAGGTGCAGTGTCTGTTTGTTCTGCAGTTCACTTATGACACATATAGGGAAACAATGTAATCCAACTGATGCCATGTTTTCAGCTTTTGAAGGAGCTGTTTACCCATTCTACATGTGATATCTCCTGGTATGATGATAGGGCCTTTTGTCAGTGGGAGGTGGGTATGTATGTATGGGCCTGTCTGACAGGATGTTGGTATTGTCAGTCATTTACATTTGGCCCTGACTCAGGACATATATGAGTGTACATTGCTATTTATGACATAGCTGAAGGAAGTGTCATGGTTCTGTATGGACTCCTTCGCAGATAATCTTTCCATAACCTGGATTGGATAATGTTTGGAGTGCACATTGTTTATTGATGATAGTGATTGCAGGTTTTTTATCTTCTTTGCTCTTCCACTTTCTATGAACAACCTAAGTATCTGTAGTACATATTTGTTTATGACAGGGTTCCAATATATTATATATGTGTCTGTTGTCGTATAACTGTGTGCACAAGGCAGGATTGGTAAATAGTGAGAGGTTCCTGGGTTAAGACGTGCAACTGCCAGATATGTGTGGCCCACTTCTGTACTCAGACATGGCCTAAGTGTGTGAGCATGCCCAGTTTGGCCTTTCAGTATGTTGCTGTTTGAAGTCCACTACATTTGTTGACGTGTGTGAACACTCCCAATATTAACATTTACACTATATGTGTGTTGAAAATCAAGTTGTATTTTTACTGCAGGGCTCACCTTTTTGTCATAACTCTACAGGGATTATGCTGTGCCTGCAGGGTTTCCATGAGACACTTTGCATAGACATCAACATTTCTTCATACAGGCTTACCAGTGAAATGCTGTCATGGTTTAGTGGTTCAGTACTGTGACTATAGTGCACAATATCCTGGGTTTGAGGACTGTCACTGCTTTATATTTTCATACTGGGCAGACCAGACTCTTTAAGGACCAGTAAAGCAAATTCATGTTTACCTGCTTTTGCCCAACTTTGACCGAACTTGCCCAACATTGCTCAACGTTAACCAACATTGCTGAACGTTGCCCAATATCGCTCAACATTGCCCAAAGTTGTGCTAGTTAGTGTGTGCAATTTTGTTTACATATACTAAATAGTGGTAAAAGCTGTTTAGTACTGCTTTATATTGCTTAAAACATGGCAATCATGCCTCAGGTGTTGCTGCAGGGCTGCCTATGTTGGATGCACATAGTACACTCTCTATACATGTTTGAAAACAGGTAGTGTCAAGTTAGGCATCCCTTTTACTATATGTGCGAGTCAGAGAGAGGTATCATTTCCAGGGTTCCTACTGAGCCAGTGTATGTGCTATGCATTGCCTCTTTGCCAAGGCCAAAGCATACTGGGCACGCCTCTTCTGCCTACTGGGGCAGGCTCAGGTTGTTCCTCCTTTGAGTCATGCTCTGCCTGTGATGGCATTGGCAATGGTGGGAGGCTGTTTGGCCCGGCCCTATACTGCTCCTGCTGCAGCTGTTTTCGCAGGATCATATTATGTAGCATAGCACATGCCATGACAATTTGGGTACATGTAGTTGGTGAGTACTGCAAGGCTCCACCAGATGTGTCCAGGCACTGGAACTGTGACTTGAGCAGCCCAAACACACGCTCGATTACATTTCGTATTTGTGCGTGTGCCTCATGATGGCATTCCTGTTCAGGTGTGTGTGCATTTCTGATGGGTGTCATCAGCCACGCCTCCAATGCATATCCAGCATCCCCCACTAGGTGACCATGAGGGATGTCCCCGTTGGCAAATGTCTGGTACAGCTGTGTCAGATGCCAGATATGGGAATCATGGTAGCTTCCAGGGCAGCCAGCACACACATTCAGTATTATGTCCTGGGCATCACACATGACCTGGCAATTGATGGAGGGGAAGCCCTTGCAGTTAAAGTAGGCCCTACCCCACTCACCAGCTGGTGATTTGATGCGTATGTGCATACAGTCTATTGCGCCCACTACCTCAGGGTATTCCGCTATTTGCTGGAAAAGATGCATATTGCTGGCCAATACCTCACAGGAATTGGGGAAATATACATGATCACCGACATGTGCTGACATGGCATTCAGGAACTGGTGCAGTACCCTGGATGCTGATGCCTGTGAAATCCCCATCATATCACCAGTTGGTCTCTGGAAGGTACCTGTTGCTAGTATTCTTAGGCCAACACATACCTTGGTTTCCACTGGGATGGGTTCCCCTCTGTTGGTTCTGTGTGTGAGGCGTGGCCTGCACAGCTCAACAATTTGCTGCATGAGGTCTCTGTCCACTCTATAGCGCTCCACTATCTCCAGTTCATGTAGCCCCTGGTAGGTTACCCTGGGCCTGTACACTCTTCTCCATCTCCTCACTGTGGGTTGCTCAGCAGCATTCGCATTGTCACCACCCTCAGCATGTTGCATATGTTGCCTTATAACAGCAATGGCAGCCCTTTTCTTTGTCTCAGTAAAGCTTTTTAAGTTTTCACTTCTCTTAGTTTACTGCAGTGTTGCAGTGTCTCTGAGGAAAACATGGTGGAAAGTTGTTTGCAGAGTTTTAAGTGCTGGGCTGGACTGGGCTAGTGTTCTGCCTGTGTCATTGCCTGATTCTGATTGTTTTCACCTGCTACCTCTGCTAGTTCTCCTTGGTTAACTTCCTACTATTTGTTGTGCTTCCTTTTCCCTTTCTGTTTCCACAGGGGGCAGTGCCGTGCAAACAAGCTCAAACACGTGCACACCAGCTCACAAGTGCGCACACATGCTTACATGGCCTAACACTTGCTGACTCCTGCTTGAACGCACGCACACAGGTGCAAACACGCTTACACAGATTTCAACAACCTTACACATGCTTACTCTGGCTTAAATGCGCACACACAGGTGCACACGCATGCACACAGTCTTACTCAGATTTACAGGTGTGCACCCATGCGCAAACACATTGCAGGCACTTCTACAAGAAACGTTAGTGTTATCTATGGCAAACACCTTCAATTTCTTGGCTTTAGCTAGGATACCTGTTGACACGCTTCTTCCAGTGATGAGTAACTGACAGCAAACACATGCCACTCTGCTCCAATGAGCTTACATTCTTTCATACATACCCCCCTCATGATGTCACTTATCTTCTACTCTGATACTCCCCTTATCTTACTCTTACACTCCACAGACTTTGCTCATATGCCATGTAAAACTGGGATTCACTATCCTTACCCTCATTTGCATAGGATTGCCTACTAATGCTTGGTTACATCTCTTAGACTGAGCTTCCCCCCTTAGCAACCTTTACTCAGTAGCCATTTTGTCTTCAGCTTGCATTCACTTGCATGGCAGTTGAATATTTTGAATAAAATCCCTATTTGTGGCTTTTATTTTTTTTTTTCATGGTTTTTAGAGTGCAGCACTTTTACGCAGCACTGCGCTACTCTTAAACTTCGGAGATCGAGGTAAAAAAAATATATATATTTTTTATTTTGCAACGGGAAGAATTGCCAATGGCCGTATATTTGGCCATTGGCATGCTTCCTCAACTGGATGCATCCTTTATTTTGAGCTGTCACGGCTCTGTTTTGCTATTTGCAGAACGGTATTCAGTTGACAACGGAGTACATTTCTACAAATAACACTACTCTTACTCAGACAGGTTAGGGTTTCCTGGATCGCAAATTTACCTCATTTGCATAGCTTTCGGCAGCAAATGAGGTAATTTGCATAACCTAACCCTGTCCGTGTAAGAGTCGTTTTAGGAGCTCTCTTGCATGCCCCTGCCGGCTGTTCCTGGTTCGCTCGGCAGACATGTTGGCTGCATGGAGTCTTACTCTACTCTTAGACTCCATGCAAGCCTTCATGAATCTGGCCCATTATCTATAGAATGAATGACAGGAGCAGATGTTGTGCCTTGCATATACATGCTGCAAAGCTTTAGATTTTATATGATTGTATTACTTTGTAAGTTGCAAATTTTCATTAATTCTGAATTATTCAACAGTAGCAATAATGTAAACTGCAGCTGTAACAATAATACTCTTTCTCATTAGAAATGTTATGATAAGACAATTAAGTAGTTAGAACATATGATGACAAATCAAGTTGAAGCAAGAAATGATTACTCTGTACTTGTACACCAAAAAAGAAAAATTGTCTGCTGTAGCACTTTTAAAATAACTTGTAAAACAACTTTTAAAATTGTTGTATGACCAACTTAGGAGACAGTGCATGACATGACCAACTTATGACACAATGTATATCTAAAGAGGCAGGATTGACTGCATTTGTCAAGAACTGGATAAAACTGTATAAAATTCCTGTACTCAATAATATATTTGTCAGTCAGTCAGTCAGTAAACCAAGTCAGATACATGATTTGTCAGTATTGGTAATATGAAAGAAATTAAAAGTGTAAGATTCAGTTATATTCTAACCCAGTACCATCTGCCTCAAAAAAGGAAATTATCACTGCATTAACTGCAGTAATACCTGCTGCAACAGTGTCGGTTAAGTAACAGGTGTATTCCACAGACTCAGTACGAGCTGTCATACTTTAGCAATGCTGCTCCTGGAATAGTTACATGAGATTCCCTTACATATTAGTCATTCTTAAGGTCTCACTTTTGCCCATCGCTCAAGGACATGCAAACAAGATATGCACAGCCAAACTTTCCATTTATTCTTCTATTGCCAGTGATGTGGCTAAGTGCAGTGTCACAAACAGTGGCCAAAAAAAATAAAATGATAGTAAAAAATTGACAGAGAAAACACAATTAGCACACAAATGAAGAGGAGGTTGGATGTTAATGAAACAGAACCTCTAAATTGTGCACTGCTTACTTGCATTTCCAACTTGACAGATGTACATGAAACAGTTTGTAAGTCTAACCTGACATCCACCTGAAGTAAGCATTCACAGCTGAAATCCATTAAACACAAACACTGAAGGAGTGCCTGCACTATGTTTCCATCCCTACGTGGATCCATTTTTTTTGGATTCAGCAATTCTAATGAGTTAGACCTCATTTGCATCTTCACCATGCTGACAGCCCTGAATCTACAACAGATGGCAACAGTGTAGCTAATTAACTGAAGAAGAGCTGAATTGTTTGTATGTTGAACACAGAAAAGAGGATATTATTTTGGGATATAACTGCACAGAGGAATATTGATTTTTAAATGACATGCTTGCATTTCATCAGCTATGTATTGAACATGCTGACATGTAACTATGAATAGCCTGTTTAATTGTTTTTATATTTATTTTGATTAACACACACTTTTACACTTTTATCAGTCTGCATTACTTACAAGTGTACTGTTCATTTGGGGGTTGAAAGCAAAGCTGCATTTCTGTTTTGACAGAAAAAAATATGTTGCTATTGCTACTCTCCTTTTGTTGCATCCAGCCTGTTGCTAATGCTGTCACATGTTAAGGTCAGTTCTGAAAAAATCTCACACCTTTTACTTTTTATTCTGTCTGTGTAGACTCATTTCCATGGCTGTTTTCTAAAAGTTTTGTAATTCATGGGAAACACCTACATGGAGTCTACACAGCTGCTTTATAGCTTGTTGAATAGCTCCGCAGTGTTGGATTGGTTAATTACCATATAATTCAGCTGCTTATGCTGTAATTAGCATGCTACGGTGTTTACCTTGTTTGCGTGGGGGTGCACACCTCTACACAGTGCTTACTAAAATTATTAAATAAGATCAGCAACAAGAGGTAAAGGAAGGTTCAATGGATCCATAAAGGGTTACTGCGAGTGCTAAACTGTATCATAAGTAGCTGAATCCTTTCATTAATCCTATCCAGCTCAGAGACAGGCCCACTGCCATTATTTCCACATTTGAGGGAGTTACTGTGGTTGGGTCTCCTGCTGCCATACTATAAGATAATGAGGCAATCCAGGGAAGTGGTGTGTAATAATTGGCCATAAGCTTTCCCACAGGAATACATGTAGTTACTGTATTACTCCGGAAAGTGATTCTGACAGTGCCTTGGCTGTGTAAATTAGCACATCTGTCAAGGGAAATTAACTTAGCCAAAATGCTGTGTTCCCTCATGACAGTCAGTGTGACAGGCTGTGTTTCAGGTATGTCTGTGTGTGTGTGTGTGTGTGTGTGTGTGTGTGTGTGTGTGTGTGTGTGTGTGTGTGTGGTGGATGAAGGGTGCCTGGAATTACCACAGTACAGTGATTTGTGCACTAGCAGTTGAAAGGAGTGACTCAGAACATGCAGTTTATCTGAAAATGAGGTTTTCCTCAATGCAGAAAAATATGTCTGGAAATCACATTTCTTGTGCTAGCTTAACCTGCCCTACCTGAGATAGGCACTTTGTATGACCACAGGACCATCATTTTGAACTGCCACCCTTGAAACAAAACATATGCTGACAAAACAATAGAAGCATATTGTTAATACATTTCAAGTTCTTTAAAAAGTTTCCAAACTTCCATGTCTCTTTTATGCATTATACACCACTAAATACATGTCCATGACCTTTAGACTCTTCTAACATGTCCTTAGCTAACTAATTGTTGAAATGTTCTGCTACCTTCTACTGAGTCACCTATCCTGCAGGTTACACCATTAGTAAAGAGCACTGAATCTTGTTACATTTTCATACATTCAGCCCAAATCTGTCTGATAGTATTTGCAATTCAGAGCTGAATTCAGTTTCACATTGAAAAATGAAATTAAAATGCAAAATTATGAGAATCGTACCCACAATTTACTTAAGAGATAAAAAAATTATTCCTTCTTTGTTCGAATCATAGCAGAGTTGTGCAAGTATTTTGCAAGTCAGTACAATAACCATAAAACTACCTGGTGTATTAATTACATTAAATGTGGTATGCGTCACAGATGAACACATTTCAGACTAAGTTTGGATGAATCAACTTTTGTCCAGTCTGACTTGAAAATGGTAAATAAGGCCCAGTTTATCAACTTGCACATATCTACTTTAGCCATGGTTTCCATTACTGGGCAGTGCATATCAGGTTTCATTGCTGCAGTACCACATGGCTTTGGTAGTATGGAAAATTCAACTATATGAATATTCTGCGCTTCATAACATATTCGGGCAGTTTATATTATAGTTGTATAGTTTCAGAATTTATAGATCTGTTGCTATCATCTAGTGGCCTCATAGCCAGCCTTAGGCATAGGCCAACTAGGCAGCTGCCTAGGGCACCGCTCTAGCAGAGGTGCTTTTCCAGTATTTATTTAGTGTAGGTAGACCAGGATGGGGGCAACATGTGTTGTGGACAGAAGTGTCATGAAGCCCTTATGCCTAGCACCTGTTGACCTATACAGCAGTCAGTCAATGTTTACACCATTGTAGTAACTCTCAGGAAGTGATATATCTCAGTCAGGAAGCAGCTTCTTTTTTTACTTCTAGCCCTCATGGAGTGCAGACATAGGTTCATAGGTTCATAGGTTCATACTAGGCTATCTGCCCTAGGGCATTTATAAGCCTAGCCAGAGTGTGTTTGGCTTTCACCACCCATTTTAAATTAATTTTGCTATGCCCTTTTTTGAGGTTAGTATACTGTGCCTCTGTCTAACAGTGACACAGAAGTGATACCCGGGGTAAACCTATGATCTCCCATCCACTCATCAAGATTCATCTTGAACAGAGTCAATGAGGGACTCTGCCTAACCTGGACTGGGATTTTATTCCAGAGTGAAGGGAGCCTCTGGGTTATGAATCTGACCCTCCAGCATGTCCTATTTATTTCAGTGCTGAGGTTCAAGTCTCTCGAACACATAGCTCGATGGGATTTGGGTTTTCTGAGGTGCAGCATGTCCATTAATTCTGGGTTGGACATGGCTTTATACATCAGGCACAGATCGCCTCTGAGCAGGCGGTATGCCGCTGAGTAGAGCTGGAGTTTCTTTAACTGGGCAGCATATGGCATCTATTTGAGCCCTTTGATCCTCTTGGTGAGGTACTTTTGGGGTCTTTCCAGTTGCTGCAGGTGTCTGGTAAGTTACATCCCAAAAGGGGCATTGTACTCAATTATGGGCCTGATGAGAGATGAGTAAAGAGACACAATGACCTCCCCTGATCTAGATGTGAATCCCTTCATGATTAGGTGGGCTATATAAAATGTTTTTCTAACCACTTTGGCCACGTGGTTGTCAAATGAGAGATTGCTATCAACTTGGGTCCCCAGGTCCCTAATTACTTCTTCTGTACTTAATGGATTACCACCTATGTGGTAATTTGTGGGCACTTTGTTTTTGCCAAAGGGGATGACTATACACTTTTTGGCGTTTAGCTTGAGGCCATGGCTCTGGCACCAGGTGTCTGTTTCTATGAGGCCCTTTTGGAGGATGCTTGTGTCAGCTGGAGAGTCGATTATGGCACCCAGTTTGCAGTCATCTGTGAACTTGGTCAGCCACAGTCCTTCTGTGTTGGCCTGTACCTCAGAGAAATATATACTGAACAAAGAGGTCCCAGGACTGAGCCTTGTGGGATGCCACTTGTAACTGGTTTGGAGACTGACATGGCTCCAACAATTCTAACCATGTGGGTTCTGTCCTTGGGCCAGTTTGCAACCCATCTAGTGACATAGGGGTTTATATTTAAGCTGGTGAGCTTATCTATAATGCCCGAGTGGGGTATTGTATCGAAGGCTTTTGTGAGGTCCAGGTAGGCTGTGTGGACCACCTTCCCCTCGTCAATGGCCTTGGTGACTGTTTCAAAGAAATCAACCAGGTTTAAGAGGCAGGATCTGCCCTTAACAAAGCCAAACTGGGTAGGATCCAGTGTCTGTAGGTCCCCAATATCTTTACTTATGAGGTCCATGATGATCCTTTCCATAGCTTTGCAGACCAAGCTAGTCAGGCTTATGGGGCGATAGTTTCCAGGATCCGTTTTGGCACCACCTTTGTGGAGAGGGACCACTGTTGCTGTACGCCACTCTTTGGGTACATATCCTGTAGTAAGGCTGAGATTGAACCGTAGTTTTATGTTTGGGTTTAGCTATTCTTGGAGTTCAGGTAGGACGCAGCCCGGGACACCGTCTGGTCCCATTGATGCTGTGTTTTTTGCTTTGGAGAGGGCGGCTCTTACCTGAGCATCTGAGATGTCAGGGGGGGCAGCACTCTGCTGGGATAGATATTTGACCTTTTGGTGGGGAGGGGGGGAGTTTGCGCTGAACCTGTCAGCTAGGATGTTGGCAATGTCTGTGGGTTCAGTGTATTTTTTGTCATTTTGGACTAATGAACTTCTTTCCTCAAGCCTTGGCAATCACATCACCTGTGAGCAATTTGTACGGTGTAATTGTTCTGTATTTAGATGTGCAGTATATAGTTGTACACATTCTGATATGTTGCTATTTGTATTGCCTTGCAGTTTTACTGTATTAAAGTTGAGGAATCTCAGTAAGGCTACAAGAAAACCTGATTTTTTCGCTTACTGGATTTTCTTAAAGTGTAAAGCTGTCCGTTTAGCTGTACTATGCATTGTACAGTGCTGTGAGAATGGAACAGTAAAAAGGCAATCCCTGCAGACCGGAATACAAGTACCTGCAGGGCAAACATGAGTCTGAGATCAGGGAAGAAGTATAAATCTGAGGATATGCCCCCCCAAGAAACAGCATGGCAGGGAGAATGCTCCTAGTGTCCAGCAAGATGATGCATGGTCACATGACTCCAAATCATCAAGATGCAGTACGATGCCCTCAGCATGTTTCCCAGCAATCAGAGCATAAGCCAAAGCAGAGGCAGCATGTGAGCAACTCGCATTTGCCAAAAAAGAAGCCATCAGGATGTGACAGAAGGCCAAAAAAGAACAAGAAAAAGCAGATTTAGAAGCTAACCTGCATATTCTTCAGTTGCAGAATGTCACTGCTGCAGCAGCAGCAGAAGCCACAGCCTACCTAGAAGCAGATTAATTAGTAACCAAGACAAGTCAGGATGAACCAGAAGTCCCAGAGAAACCTCTCGCCTCTGCTGAATGTACAAGTGAGTACATCCAGAAACGTACTATTATGCATGCAAACCAACAGTCACCTAAAATTATGCAAGCAGAATCCAGTCCATTGAAGCAGAATCCAGCCCAAAGCTAGTAGATGTCTCAGATATGCCTGGTCAGCCTTGTGATGTCAACAGTGTCAGACCAACAAAAGAACAGCCTCAAGAGCTCACTAGAAACAGAAATCAATGTCGCTCAATACCACAGCCTAAAGATTACATGTCTAAATTCCAACACATACAAGATGTAAGAAGTATCTTATCCGCAAACAAATGGTTAACTCTGGTTTCATCAACTTTGATGACAGTCCGGAAAACTATTGAGAATGGAAGTCTCCCTTTCTGAGGGTAACTAGAAACTTAAATTTATCAGCTGCAGAAAAGCTGGACTTAATGATAAAACGTTTGGGGAAAGAGTCAGCAGAGAATGCAAAAAAGCATGTACAGAGTGCACTTTTTAACCCTTTGGCAGGACTCAGAATGGCATGGCAGAGACTAGAAGAAAAGTACAGCTCACCTGAAGCAATTGAAGGTGCTCTACTAAAAAAGCTTGAAGTCTTCCCCAAGTTGAGCAATAAAGATAATATAAAACTATAACAACTGGGTGATCTTCTTCTAGAAATACAGTGTGCCAAAAAGGAAGACTATTTGCCAGGACTTTCATATTTAGACACTGATTGTGGCACTAATCTGACAGTGGCAAAATTACCATTACATTCCAACAAAAGTGGATATCTGTCGGAGATAAATATAAAAAGGAAAATGGAGTAGCTTTTCCCCATTTCTTTGTGTTTTCTAGGTTTGCTCAGCAGCAAGCAAACATCAGGAGTGATCCTAGCTTTGCCTTCATCAGCAGCAGTAATCAGCTGTCCAGACCAGAAAAGTCTTCCTGACCTCATGGTAGGACCTCTGTGCTCACACACAAAACAAATATACCTTCAAGGGCTGCAAACTGTTAAGACAACAGCAAGGTGAACACTATAGAAAGCCCTGACAGACAATACCTAATTCACCAAAAGCCTCATCCTCTGAAAAGTGCAAAGGGTTTAGAGGTAAGCCTATTGAGGAGAGAATGTCCTTTCTTAAAGAAAATGGCTTCTGTTTCAAGTGCTGCAACTCCACTAAGCACATATCTCAAGACTGTAAAATATCAGTCGAGTGCTCAGAATGCAGCAGTGAGAAACACATAGTGGCCTTACACCCTGATTCACCTCCAGAACCAGCAGAGACTGTAGATACCAGGAAAGATCAGGGCAGGGAGCAACAAGAGGACTCATCTTCTTCAGTAATGTCTAGGTGCACTGAAATATGTTCAAGGTAAAAATCCATGGTCATGTTCTAAAATCTGCTTAGTGACTGTGTATTCCACTGGGAAAAGAGGCAAAGCAGTGAATATGTATACAGTTCCTGATGAGCAGAGCAACAAATCACTTGCAAAGTCAGACATTTTTGATGTCTTTAACATTAAAACAACTGCAGCTCCATATATTCTAATGACATGTGCAGGCATTATGGACACTGCAGGCAGAAGAGCCACAGACTTTGTTATTGAATCTTTTGATAAGAAAAGGTGATTCCCATTACCTACACTGCTAAAGTGTGACATGATACCTGATGACAAATCAGAAATTCCTTCTCAGGAGGTGTCTTATCATCATCTTCACCTCCACCCAATTGCTCACCTCATTCCAGCTGTTAATTCTGGTGGTTCTATCCTTTTGCTTCTTGGAAGAGACATTTTAGAAGTACACAAGGTGCATGAGCAAATTAATGGACTAGTCAATGCCCGTTACACTCAGAGACTTGATTCGGGGTGAGTCATTGTAGAAGAAATTTGCCTGGGATCAGGTCACCAGCCAAACAGCATCAGTTCCATAAAGATGTCTGTGTAAGCAAATGGCTGCACATCTTTTTTCAGTCTATGCCAGAAAAAATTAATTGTTAAAGAAAGCTTTGATAATTTAACACAATTTTGTGACTCTTCTTCGCAGAACAAAGAAGACACCAGATTCAAAACAGAAACTGAAAATCTAGGGGTTTCATTGTTAGAGAAATCAAAGGATGATGATAAACAAGCCCTGTCCATAGAAGATCAAGCCTTTCTCCAGATTATGGATAGAGAGACTTAACAGGGTGATAATAACAGTTGGCTGAACCCTCTGCCTTTTCCCACACCCAGGTGTCATTTAATTTGTAACAGAGTATAAGCTATGAAATGCCTGAACTCTCTTCGTAGAATCTTACAAAAAGCCAGAGGTAAAAAGAGATTTCACAGAATTCATCAAAAGAATGTTGGATAATGATCAGGCTGAAACTGCAGGACCACTATAACAAGATAAAGAACACTGGTATCTGTCACTGTTTGGTGTTTACCACCCACACAAACCTGATCAGATAAGAGTTTTGTTTGATTCCAGTGCAGAGTGTGAAGGTATTTCTTTAAATAATGTACTGTTAAGTGGCCCTGATATAAACAATACTCTACCATGGGTCCTCATGCACTTTAGAAAACAAGACTATAGCCTTCACAGCTGATGTGCAGCAGATGTTTTACTGCTTTCTAGTGAGAGAGGACCACCGAGATTATTTACATTTTCTCTGGTAAAAAGATCATGACATAGACAAAGATGTAGTGGAGTACAGAATGACAGTACATGTCTTCAGCAGCAGATGCTCCCCTGCTGTGGCTATATACTGTATACGTAACGCTGCCCTAAAATGTGCTAAACATTATGGACAAGATGCCAAACACTTTGTGTTGAGACATTTCTATGTAGATTTGCATCTGCTAGCACTCCACACATAGCAATTGACATTCTGTCAGAATTTAATATGCGACTTCATAAGCTCGTCTCTAACAGCAAACAGGTCATGGAAACCTTTCTTGCAGTAGACAGAGCTAAGGACCATAAAGCTCTTTGTCTGGGTACATGCACTCTTCCTATTCAGAAATGTTTAGGACTAGGCTGGGATGTAGAAACAGACTGTTTTGTTTTTCAGGTCTCTTCAGAGGGAAAGCTGTTCACCAGAAGATGAATCTTTTCTACAGTGAACAGCCTTTACGATCCCCTTGAGTATGTTGCACCTCTGACTATAAAAAGTCAGGTCTTAGTTCATGAACTGTCATCTGGGAAATATGAATGAGATGCATTACTCCCATAGGAGAGACTGAATGAGTGGGTTCAGTGGAAAGACTCCTTACAGGCTTTTAAAGACTTAAAGATACACAGATGTCCTGTGCCTCTTTTACTGTCAGCAGCCTGTAGAAAAGAACTGTATATTTTTTCAAATGCACCTACCACAGCTATAGGTGCAATGGAACTACTTGAAAACAACTGATGAAGTAAGTGTATGCCATGTTGAATTTGTTATGGGAAAGTCTAAGTTAAGCCCTAGACCAGCACACACAATCCCATATTTAGAGTTCTGTGCAATCATATTAGTAGAACTGTATGAGCTAATCAGAGATGAAAAAGACATGGACATGCTGTGAAATTCTTTACAGACAGTAAAACTGTCCTGGGGTACATCTGCGATACATCTAGAAAATTCTTTCTGTATGACTCCAACCGAGTAATAAGAATCAGACAAGAAACACATCCTGATCAGTGGTTCTGTGTACCGACAGAACAAATCCCTGGAGATTATGCTACAAGGCCCACACAGACAGCTTGCCTTCAGAACACTATATGGTGTTCTGAAGTCAGGCTTTACCAGCCAGATAAAGATAATTCAGATGACACAGCTACTGTTTATCCTCTAATAGAGCCTGAAGCTATTCTGAAATTAGACAAGAAGTTGCAAGCTTCAGAACTAGAACTTCTGATACCACTATTCATTCACATTGTTTTGAGAGATTTTCAAACTGGACGATGCTAGTTAAAACTAAAGTCAGACATCAATTTTTCCAAATGTTTCCAGAGAAAATCAGATAGCTCACAACTCAGAAGCTGGAAAGGTTTTCATGACTGAGTTAGCTTAGAGGAACTTTCACAAGCAAAGAATTTGATTATCTCTTCTGTTCAGCACAAACACGTCAAAAAGAATACAACTGTGTCAATGAGCAAAAGGCATTCCCAAAACAAGGTCATCTCAAGAATTTTAGTGCTGTTATAGATCAAGATGGACTGCTGAGGGTTGGTGGATGCTTGTCTTTTGCAGCATTGACTGAATAAGAGATGCAACCAATTATAATCCCTCATGATCATCACATTCCTACACTGATTGTGAGGTAATTGCCATAACCAAGTGGCTCATCAATGGTGTGACATAACAGAAGGTGCAAGCAGATTGGCAGGTGTCTGGATACTTGGTGGTAAGCATCTGACATCTGCAATTATTTACAAATGTGTTATCTGATATAAACTGAGAAAGATATTACAAAGTCAAAAGATGACAGATTTTCCAGAAGATAGAGTGAATCCTGAATCACCATTCAGTATGTGGGTATTGATATTTTTGGTCCATGGTCAGTGGTAACCCACCACACTATACGAGGTAGTGCTGACAACAAATGCTGGGAAGTACTATGTCTGTTTACATGATCTGTGCATATAGAACCTACTGATTCTATGTCAGCTTCTAGATTCATTAATCCCTTGAGAAGATTCTTTTCAATCCTTTATGGCAGAAGTTATGGTTATTATGAATGCAAGACCTTTAGTACCAGTACCTAATGATCCAGATATTCTTGAGGTTCTTACACCAGCTATGCTTTTGACTCAAAAGGTGAACTCTTTGTTAGCCTCTTCTGATAACTTTCAAGCAGCATGCCTTCATGTTAAACAATGGAAACAAGGTCAGAGTCTTGCTGACAATTTCTGGAAAAGATGAAAAAGGGAATACTTGTCCACCTTACAAAGTTGCAGAAAAGGACCTCTTAACTGTCCAGATGCTAAAGTAGGTGATGTTGTACTATTGAAGGACAGTCAGAAACACAGGAATGAATAGCCTGTGGGACTTATCATTAACATGTTGTCAAGCAGAGGTGGTAAAGTCACAAAGATGGAAGTAAGAGTTGTCAAACAAGGAACTGCTAAAGTTTATATGAAGGCAGTCTCGGACATTGTATTTCTTGTTTCTGAAAATTATTAAAAAAATGTGTTGTTCTGCATTGCAATATTAATAAGTGTAGTGGCATACCGTAATATCCAAAAGTAAGAAGAAAAAGTCAAAAAGGAGAGTTGATGCTGACTTTTCAAAATTTATTTACGTCTCCACACAATCAAATAGAAATAAGCAAAATGAACGCTTTTAGCCACCTGCGTTTTCGTCCTGAAATGGACTTCATCAGATAAATCAACTGTGTTACAAACATCCTTTTATACTAATTTAATTCTACCCTAACCAATCATTTCGTACCTACAATTTTAAATGCACAAATGAAATTTCACAGTTCATCAATATTAAAATTATCACCATTTTACTTATAATAATGATAGTCTTTATTCATAAATACTTTAAAAATGTCTTAAAAATCATTATTATGTTAAAAACCTTTTTTAAAAAGAATTTAAAAAATCTCTTAGTTTGTGTTAGTTTATAATTCATATTTATACATGTTTTCAACGAGTGTATGTTTTATATGAGACAAACATGAGCACCAAAAATTCCTTTACTATTCCTATAAAACAGTGCCATCTACTGGTCTGTTTTATTATTACCTCTGCAATCATTTTTTAGCTGCTTTTAATTTTAATAATGGTAGAATGGAAATGTATTCATTTAAGCCAGGGGTTTTATTGGCTTCTAAGGCTAGTTGCCACCATAACTCTTTGTTACCAATGTTTTCCTCCCAGGGGCCACCTCTTATATCCATTTTAACTTGATCTAAAACAAAAAATCGAAATTTATATTCTTTACATGTCATTGAATGTCTGTAAAGTGCATTGGTCTCTTTGCCTTTTTTAATTTCGTACATATGTTCGTATATCCTCTTCTTTAAAGTTCTTTCAGTCTTGCCAACATAATAGGATAAACATTTTTTACATATTACGAAATATACCAAGCCACTAGAATCACAGTTAAAATAGCCTTTACTATTAAGCCATAACCCCCTGCTTTCCAAGTATGTATTCTCCTGATTTATTATGAACTCGCATTGCCTACATTTTCCACATTTGTATGTGCCTAATTTATCTAAGTTTCCCCTATCTCCTATTCTGTATTTTCTATCATTACCTGTCTCTAACATACGTTTTATACTAATGGAATTTTTGAAATTACCGTACCGTAATATGCCAGGCAGGGAATATTCTGCCCTTCATAGTATATTCGGGCAGTTTATATTATAGCTGTGTTGTTTCAGCCTTTATTGATTACAGCATAACTCCCAGGAAGTGATATATCTCAGTCAGGAAGCAGCTTCTTTTTTACTTCTAGCCCTCATGGAGTGCAGACATGACCTTCTTTCCTCAGGACCTGACAATCGCATTGCCTGTGAGTATTTATTTTATTTATTTACATAAGACTGCGGTGGTGGTGCTGAGGTAGCGTTGTCGCCTCACAGTAAGACGTCCTGTTTGATTCTCAGCGAAAGCATCTTCTGTGTGGAGACATGCATGAATGGGCGTACCTTCATTGAAGGTTGTGCATCAGAGCTGGCAACTCAGTATGTAAAAATCTACTGCCAATCATTAGCGGACCGGAGTTCCACTGTGGCGACCCTTAACCGGAAAAAAGCTGAAAGACACAACAACAACTGGATAAATATCTGACTGGGCTGAAAGCCCATTTTCAGTGAGACACGGGGAGAAAAGCTCCATAACTGAAAACATAATAAATAACAAAGTATTACAGTTTTACAACTTATAAATACATAATAAAGTTGCACAAAGTAAATAAGAAACAGGAAGTTATACAAGGTGAATACAGCAACAAGAAAAAAATACAAGTTTACAAAAATCTAATTAAATAAGAAACTAACATATAACTGTGCACTGAAATACATTAGTATGGCAGATGGCTATAGCAAGTGTAAAACTAGCTAGAGGAAATGCTGTAAAAAGAAACCCTGCACCTAGAGTAAATTAAAGATTGGTAGGTAGAGACAATTGAGAGCAATAAAATATAGTTATCAAGAATCTGAAATGGTCGAGAAGCAAGGACCCTAATCAGGATTAGAGCATGGACAGAACCAGTGCTTGGTGAAGTTTTGTCTGAGACTTTGCTTGAATATGGCATTGTTATTAAATTTGAGCAAATGCTGTGACAATTGGTTCCAAAACCTGGAAATTATGTTAGAATACAGTGAGTTGCCAAAAGTGTTTATAATTTAGTTACTTTTAACAGAAGTTTATCAGAGGATCAAAGGTCTCTAAGGTTAGTGTTAGTTTGAATTAAGTCTTTTAGAGCTGGGAGGAATTAGGTTTATAAAAATGTTGTGGGCAAAGGTGAGTTGGTTTAGTTGTAGCAAATTGGGTAGTTCAATCCAATTGAGCTTTTTTAGGGCTAAACAGTGGTGCTCCCTACAGGGTAAGTTCACTGTAAATTTGGCTATTTTTGGCTAATTTATTATAGCATGACTCTAGTTGAGTGATTCTAAGTTAGTAAAGATTTGTGCTTAGTACAACAGAGTGGAGAAAAGAAATTATCTAGATGAGGCTAGTCTAGAGGTATCTGTGAGATAGGATTTGGCTGTATAGAGTTGACCTAATTTTATATGAACATTTTTATAGTTATTGCTATGTGTTTGTCAAATTGTAGTTGATTGTCTTGTGTGACACCAGAAGTTTGGTGTTATCTACTGGTTCAATAGGAGTTTGGTTTGAGGAATAGATGGTAAATGAAGTGTACTTAGATGCTGACCTATTTTTGGAGAATACCATGAGCTTAGTGTTTTTAGCATTGAGAATGAGTTTATTATCTACCAGATAGGTGTCCTTCAATAGCGTAATTTGTATGCTGTAATTCTTCTGTATTTAGATGTACAGTGTATAGTTGTACATATTCTGATATGTTGCTATTTGTATTGTCTTGCAGTTTTACAGTATTAAAGTTAAAGAATCTCAGTAAAGCTGTTTCTTTCACTTATTGAATTTTCTTAAAGTGTTAAGCTGTCCATTTAGCTGTACTACGCATTGCACAGTGCTGTGAGAATGGAACAATGCAATTGATCACTTTAGATGTCAGTGTTCAGGTACCACTGCATATAACTGGCTATGGCTGTCCCTTAATCATTTAGAGAATGTTACATTTTGCTGTGGAGTACACTCTATGTCTCTTCCACACATTCCCTCTTTCTTAGATGACCATCTTTAGCATACTAAGGGCTACAGGTTTTGGCAAAGACAGATTGTTGCATTCTGGATCATCTTCTGAACTGAGGCAAATAAGTAAAGTTTCTGTGTAATTTCCTTTGTATATAGCCTCTAAGAGAAAATACTATGATATGTAAACATAAACCCAGAAACCCAGGAAGACTTCACTCATCTGCATAAAACTGGCAAGCAATCACTATGTAGGCATTAAATCAATCATTACAAAGCCAAACAATCTTCCTTAAGATGTAAGCCAAAACACTTCTGGGAAAAGGTCAACTTATGCACTTATTTCCTCCTGATGTGCTAATTACCCAGCTCTCTTGCTCTGACTTCCTCAATGATGTCAGCAATCTTCCTGAAATCAAACCAGACCACCATACCCCATCATTTCAATTACCCCCCTTACTCATGCATATTTCCCTTCTGTTATAAAAATAACATCTAAGGAAATGAAATCCCAGCTAAATCAAATATTTTCATATGCTCACCATCCCCTGGTTCTGATAACTACAATCTCTGGTTCATTTGTCAATGCAAAAATGTCTTTAACATTCCCTTCACTCACACAGGCAACTTCAGTCTAACTAAACACATCATACCTCACATCTAGCAAACTGCCTTAAATGATCCTCTTCCAAATCATTAAAATCAGAAAATCCCTCCTATTTCTAACAGATCTATATTCTGCCTAACCTAGATAAAAATAAAAAAAAATACAAATCCCAAGGAAAATTGGGCTGGGAACCTCAGTATTCTCCTAAGTTGCATGCTAGTAACTACCTGTGAAGTATGAACTAAATGTTTCCATTTCCTTTTCAAAAAAAAAAAAAAACATATCTGCTTTCCAGGCTACAGCCCCTTGGACAGTCCCAAGGAACCTGACACATGTAGTTCTAGTTAACATGAGCAACCACAGAGGTGCTGTCCTCATAGACTTACAGAGGCCTTTGACATCACAGATCAGGCCATGATCCTCCACAAACAGAAATCTGCATAAATACGTATGCCTCTGCTTGGCTCAAAGACTTTTTCTCCAGTAGACTCCTCTGGGTTAAAACACAGGCTCTTCCATTGTGGATGCTGATTATCTACACAGAGGGATTCTTTAGGGATCCATTTTAGCCCCTCTGCTGTTCTGCATTGTCATCAGTAAAGTTCTGTATGATACGGCCAGCCCCATGGCACAGATGGTGAAAGTTCTGATACTCCAATTCAGTTAGTGGTTCAGATAATCATATCAGTTATCTGAGGAAAGATGGGTTGAGTGCCAGTTGGCAGCTCACCCATCCTGCTGAAGGCTCCAGCTCACTACATTGGTGACACATAGTGGGAGCACTATGTGTTCAGCTTATGGTATTCCGAGCTGACCAAGGCCACACTGCAATAGTGTATTCACACTATTCAGCCATGGTGAACTGGAATGCAGAGACATGTTTCCTGCCAGAAGGCAACAATTTCAGACTATTAGGGGCTGCAAAAGAGAAAGAGTAGGCCAACACCTAGTACCAGCAAGGCTGCCTGTCTTCCTACCACCCAACTCTCATCAAAGAATGGAGGGATGATAGAGATTCTTGAGCAGGAACAAATATACCTTAGAGATCTTGCCTAGCCTGGGAATACCTAACACCTCTCAACAGTGGAACGAATGGGCCAGTTGGGTGAAGGTACAGAAATTACTTGTTTAGGTGCTGATAGGTACCAGGAAAGAAAAAAGAACTTCCTTTTTAATTCCTCTTTATACCACTGGTCTTATAATCAGATGACATGGTTATCTTCAGATCTAGCCATCATCACTCTCATATACAAATATACATTCAAAGTGATTTAATCTCCCTTAAATTTTGGCTGCTGCAGCACAAATTAAATTAAATTCATCGACGAATGAAATGATGATTCCGGGTACTCAGCAAAATCTAGCCAAAATCCTTAAGTCCTTGCATATTAAACATGTAAATGACTCCCATGTAGAAATAACAAACTCCTTCATATACCTTGGGAGATGCTAGACTAAGTTTAACTTTCATGTACACATAGGAAAAAAAAACACATGTGGAACAAAGTTAGCCTCCTTCTTTTCTGGGCCAGGAGCATCTCTCCTTGCCTAAACACTGTAGCAAGAAAGCACAGTTGCATAAGTCCTGCTTACCTGTAGCATTAGATGTTTGAATTTGTCACTGCTACTTTATCATTTAATCCACTACTAGCCAGCTCTAACACCCCTTCTTCTTTCTTCCCTTTACAGCAGATTCACTGAGCATATCCTAAGAGGGAGGACTTCAACAATCACAGGAACTGAGTGCTCAGGCTTTGTGGAAAGTAACCGAATTCAGAATCATCTAGCAGGAGTAAATCCTCAGTGAATCACAATAAAATATAAAAAACACATCTGAGAACAACTGAATCAAGGAGGTTGAAACCCACCTTAGCTATGCACAATCTGGGGGAGAGTGTGGCTGCTGCCACTGTGGCAGTGAAGAATTCGAACATCTACTGTTACAAGTAAGTAGGACTTTAGGAACTATATTATGTTCATAACTGATGCTATCTCATTGGCATTTTGGATAGAATCCAAAAGCTTATTCTACCTGGGAGGTGGAAGAATAAGGATACAGGAGCCCCTGGACAATGGTCCCAGCAAGTCCTGATCTGGCCCTTGAACTAGAATCCAGTTTGTAGTGCTTTGTTAAGGTATGAAACGAGGATGAGCTTGCTGACTCTAGAATACTTCTAGAGTCCACTCCTTTCCAATACACTGTCAAAAAAGATAAGGCCATAGTTGAGTGAGCGTTAACCTTGCCTGGAAGAGATTTACTATGGTGGAAGTAACAGAAAAAAATAGCAGGGGACAGTCATCATGCAATAGTTTGCTTAAAGACAGGTTGACATTTCTTAGCTCCATATAGGAGACAAATAGCTGTTCAGCATTCCTAAAGGGTTTTATCATGGTAGCACTTGAACTGCCTGTGCACATCTAAGGCATGTAGAATCTTTTCTCCCTTGTTTATTGGATCAGGATAGAACAACGGGAGATTGATGGCTTGATTCAAGGTAAATTCAGAAACAACTTTGAGCATGAATAATGGATTAGTGCATAACATAACCCTGTCCTTGTGAAAAATCAGAAAGTGCTGGGCCACCATGACAGATTGCAGCTCAAAGACTCAACTTAGAGATGTCAGAGCAATGACTTAATCTTCCAAGTAATGAACCATAAACCCACCCGAGAAGCAGGTTCAAAAGGAGGTAAGGTCAATTTTTCAAGAGCAAAGCTGAGAACACAGGGGGGATGAATCTGCTTTTGATGTGGTCTCACTTGCAACAATCCTTTCATAAACTGTTCAACTGCAAAGCCACAAAAGAGAGGGATCCATGAGCAGGCAAACTGAGATGAATACAAGATATGCTTTGATATAAGCATATGACAAACCATTTCTAAGTAGCTCTCACAAATATTTGAAAACCAGAGGGGCCAAAAACCTGTCAGGACATCTGTTATTGGCTAGGCCAGTGATGGCGAACCTTTTGGACTTGTGTCAAAAATTTGGAAAATGCCTATCTTGACACTGCTGGTGTGCCCCCCCCCCCCACACCCATGAGCAAAAGAGAAACAATTCTTTACATATTCATTTATTTAAAAAATACAGTCCAATCATGTGTGCTGCTATGTATTATAAAAGGTAAAAGAAAAATCAGTGACTTACAACAGAGAAAACAATATGCACTCTGATAATTGGGCTTAAAATAGTGCAACAAAACGTTAACCTATTTTTAATAGCAATTTTGAATTGAACTGAAAAAATATGGAATATACTGCATTTAATTTGATTAACATCAATTAGTGACTTTTTGTGTTGATGAGTTTTAATAGGTAAGTGCAGCTTTACATATTTCTTATATTTTTGTCCATTCAGTTTCTTTGGTAGCTTGGATGCTGGTGAACACTCGTGTGTCACCCAAAACGTCATGGCATGTCACTTTTGACATGCGCATCATAGGTTCACCATCACTGGGCTAGGCACCACTTAGAAAACCTTCACTTGTAAACATAAAATTTTCTAGGTGCTCCTTAAATACCTGCTGAACATCATCATGGAATGAATGTCTGAAAAGGTATCAAAATAGAATCATCCAGGCTTTCAGCTGCAATTGCTGTAATATGGGGTGTACCATTTGCTCTGGATGCTTTGTGAGCAGATCCTGTTTGTGAAGAAGGTTGTGGCAATTGCCCTTGACCAATTCCAATAAAAGGGAGATTTAACTTTGCCTAGACAAAAAGGGGGGGATACCCCAATGATATTCGATAATTCTTTCTGAATTTTTAGAAGTACTTTGGGAATCATTGGAAATGGTGGCATGCATATCAGGAACATTCCAAAGCATGGAAATGATAAAACATTTGTCTTCCAAGCATGACTGCAAGGATGTCTTCAACAAAACTTTTTTAGTTATTTGTTCTGAAAGGAAGTGAACAAATTTACTTGAGGTCTTCCTGACATCTGGATCAAGTCCTGGAAGACCTCTACATAGAACTTCCACTTGTGAAGGTCTGTCCAGGATCTGCTTATTCTGTTTGCCACTGTATTTTGCTCTGATGTAATGTAATGTACAAGGTTTGTAGAATCAGGGAGTTCTGTAGAGTCAGCTCCCAGGGGGTCATTGCCAACCAGCAAAGAGGGTAGGAACTTTCATCCACTTTCTTCTTCAGATACCACATCATGGTAGTGTTGTCTGTGATACCTAGACGAGGACCTGGAGTTTATAAGTGGTGAAGAACTTTTAAGGCATGAATCACTACCAGCATCTCATCTAGTCTTTCACCTTATATTCTTTCTTTTGTTTGTTGGCACATTCAGTTGCTGCCTGATTTTTATTTACTTGTGGTTTGATTTCCATTCCTGCTTGACACAGATATGCTTCTGCTGGTTTATGCAGGGAAGTCATCTTAGATTTATTCTCCTCATGTTTCAAAACTTTTACTACATTTGGGTCTTGTGAGGTCAATAGATATGTGTGGAGTCCCAAGATTTCAGATCTATACATGTAATCAATTTCAAGGAGGCCAATCCCTCCTTTGGAACGGGAAATATATAATCTTGGTATGCACTGATTTTTATAGATCATTTGCTGAGCATGAAGCATCCTTCTTGTTTTCCTATCCAATCTATCCAACACATTTTGGGGCCAGTCAATCACTCCAAAACTGTAAGTTAGGACAGGAAGAGCAAATTGGTTTATAGCTTGGATTTTGTTCTTAAATGTCAATGCTGTTTTCAGGATTAATTTAAGTCTTCTAAAGTATTTCTTACTTAGTTTTATTCGCATTTGTTTGTGTTTTATTGTTGATCCTTAACTCAGTTCTGAAATATTTATACACTCTGTCTTGCTCAAGTTCTTCTGTATCACATTTTTGTCCCAAACTGATGTTTTATTGGTGCTGCAGTTTTCCTGCTTTAAAGGTTGCTTTTGCACATTTATCAAGACCAAATGACATTTTTGTATCACCTGAAAATGTTTTTACAACTTGCAGTTGTGCTTTCAGTTCCTCATCTAATGAGCTATACAATTTTAAATCATCGACAAAGAGAGGATGAGAAGTCATTACACTTTGCTGTTTTTTTGGAGCCAAATTATAGCCATGGCATAAGCTGTTAAGTAGACAGCTTAATGAGTTAAGGGTAATGCAGAATAGCACTGGTGACAGAGTCACTCTGGAATATCCCCCTTTGAATTTTTATCCCTGGAATAAATAATTTGTCCTTTATTATGGCTTAATTGCAAAGTGGTCTGCCACTGTTTCATGGTCACTGTAATGTAATCAATCAGTGTAGGGTGTATCTTGGACATTTTTAAGCACTCTTTCATCCATGAATGTGGGATACTATCAAATCCTTTTTTTGTAGTCAGTCCATGCCATACCTAAATTCTTCTCCTTTTTACAGTTCTCCACTATGGCTTTATTTAACAGCAAAATGATCCTTTGTGCCATATGGCTTTCTTTTATTGCCCTTTTGTTCTATTGCCATAATTGAGTTTTCTTCAAAATGAGTATAGACTCTGTTAGCATTAATTCCAGTGTATAGTTTATATGTCATCTGAAGGCAAGTTATTGGTCTATAGTTTTTAGGGTAGCTTGCAAGTTCACTCTTAAGTAGGAGCATTGTTTTTCCTGTTGTTATCCAGATTGGTATCTGTTTGGGGTGCGCATATAAGTAGCTCTTACTCATGGCTAAATCTTCATGCAAAGATGTTAATACTTTTAACCAGAAGTTAGGTACTGCATCTGGCCTGGGTTTTTCCAATTTGAGGCTTTTATTAACTTTGTTTCAATCTCTCTGGCTGTTACTTCATCCCATTTCACATCCTGTACCTTTAAGCTTCTTATTCTTTCCTTTACCTCTTCAGTCCATTTAGCATCTTTGTTATGTTGATATGTTCCACAGGATTTTCATAGATACCACTCCAAAATGTGTCTATTTCTTCTTTTTTTTTGGTGGTCTTTCATTTCCTTTTACATTGTTTCCCAATTCTCTATGAAACCTTTTTAGGTCATCAATAAATTGCTTATTTTATACTTTTCTTTTATATTTATCTGTGCATCTTCTAAGCTTTCCCGCCTGTGCTGAGATTTTTAATTTGTTATTTGTGATAGTGCATGATAGATCCTGATCTGTTCTAATACTGCACATTGCTTTTATCACATCTATCTTTCTAAGTATTTTTGTTGATCTGTTCCATCTTCTATACTCTTCTAACAGTGACACTTCTTGTCTTAGTTGCTTTATAGTTTTCTCTGTTCGATATTTCCATGATGGTATTCAATTTCTCCCCTTTCTCTCCCACACTAACCTGTGTTATTGTGGTAGAACTTTATCAGTTATTAATTTAGCTGCACAGTAATACATCCTGGTTACTTGTGTTATATCACATGGATCTCTATGGATAGTCCTGTGTTCATTTGCTTTATCAAACGTCTGAATTTTTGGGTTTTATTAACCTTCTGCAGTCTATTTATTTAATTGATCTTAATATAGCTATCTAGCTCTATTAAGTTAAGCAACTCTTCTCTTAACTCGTTTTCCTCTAAACTGAGGGCACATTTTTTGTTTTCCATTTGTAGCAGGCATTCTATAGAAACTTCTATTGCATCTTTCTGTGGCACATTCTCTTCAATTTCATCCTGTGTCATCTGTTGCTCTGACATATGGGAACTCACTGGCCTATCACTCCTCAACATTAATTGTGTCAGAGTTTCCACAGTTTCCTGTTCCTTTCCTTGCTGTTCAGCTTCAAGTGAACATTTATATTGGTTTCTTGTGGAAGGCTCCAAAATATCTTCATATGACACCTGACCAATTGCTTCCTGTTCCACTGGTTTCCCCTTAATTTAAAGGTCCACTGCTCTATCCTGTTGTGGAGCTTTTTGTATTAGATTTTCTATACTTAATCCTTCACTTCGGAGGTACTCCATAACTTCAGTTTCTATTTCTTTAACTTCTCCGTTACTAATCTCCTTTTCTACTTTTACTCCTTGTCTTCTTCTTCTTTTATTGTAAAGTTTTCCATATCTGGATTCCTTTGCCTGTATTCCACTTTATTTATTTTATGTATTATTTATTTTACATTTGTTGACCAGGATAGTCTGACTGGATACATGTCCATTTTCAGTAGAGGCCCAGGGAGAAAAGCTCCAAGGTGGAAAATACAGTAAAAATCACAAAATTATTACAAGCCACATACAGTTTACAGGCTCCAGTTGAACAAGCAGGTAATATAATCATACATTTTTAAAAACAGTGTTGACACATTGACTAGGCCATGTAACATGATTACAGACTATAAAGGAGGATCTAGTTGGGCTTTAAATTTCTTTGGTGCTGCTCTTTTTGTATGGATTAGTTTTACTTTCTCCTTTGCATAGATATTATACCATATTAAATCTATTTTTCTTTCCTTGCCTTCTCATGTGTAGCCTGGCTAATATATCATGAGAATCATTGATGCTATGTGGCCTAGAATCCTGGGGAACTCTTTTGCTCAAGGCCATGTTGAGAAGAGAGAAATCTAAGAAAATGCTCTGATGTCAGAACTTTGCCTTCTGGCAGGAAGGCTATCTTTTTTACTGTGTCTATCTAACACTCGAGGAAAATAAATTCATTCAGATGGTGAGAGGAAGGACATTTGAAGGTTCATTATGAAACCTGGGTAGGAAATGAGGGATACAACTTTGTAAGGACACCAAGAAACTGGGTAAAGAACCCGAACAAATCAGCAAGCTGTCTAAATAAGGAAATATGTGGATGCCTATATTTCTACAATAGGTAATCACTAGGCCAGACACTTTGTAAACTCTCAATGTGTAGTAGATAGCCCAAAGGGTAGTGCAGAAAACTGATAATGTAAGCCAGATACAGCAAAACAAAAATATTTCCTGGGAGCAGTAGGAATATGATGATAAGCTTCCTTAAAATCTAGATCCGCCATGAAACTGTGGTCAGTAAGTAATGCTACAACCAACTGTAAGGTGATCATTTTGAATTTTTGAACAGGTGTTTAGAAAGGACAAATCTAGGATGGGTCTCCAGGAGTGCTCTTTTTTCTGATACCAGAAAGATTCTGGAGTAAAACCCTTTGCTTTGTGTATTGCAGGCACTAGTTCTATGACCTCTGCTTCTACCACATGATGGAGCATTGAAGGAAACAGCTCAGTCTGGTCTGGTGGGTGTGAGTGAATTCCCATGAAAGGGGACAATCTTCTATCCACTACCAAGTGTATCTTCTTCAGAACTAATTTGGCTGAGACTATTTGAGGTCAGTCTTCAGGGCTGTTTGTCTTAAAATTGCATGGTCCTAAAATGTGTGCAGGGGCCCATGGTTTCAGAATTTAATACAATCAGGAAGGTAAATCAAAGAACATATGCATTAATGCATGTTCCTAAAAATGTGTGCAGGGGCCCATGTTTTGAAAATCTAGACTTAATCTGCCACTGGCCAGATACATTTTCTCTGAATGTGGGTTTCAATGCAGTTTCAATGAAGGATTTCCAAGGGCAGAGACATTTACTTGCTCATGTTAAGTCTGTTTTCATTGTGAGACTGCATTGTTTAGTTTAGCAAATGGCCATCAGTGTTTGTGCTATAACATTTCTAAGTCAAAGCACCAGGTCTCTGCTGATAGTCGGAGGAAGTATACTGGAGTAGATTTCACCTGGTGGAGTTAGGAGAGTGGGGGTTGAAGTTTGAGCTGAATTTATCAGCTAGTAGATCTGCTGTGTCCCCCTGACTGGTGAAGGTGGTACCATTCACCAACAGTTCAGCACATTGCTGTGTGTTGCTTCTAAGGTTCTGCACATAGCTGAAGAAAGCCTTCTGATTGTCTATAGCCTGCCAGGTTATCCTGATCTCATAGTTAGCCTTGTTGGACTTAATTAGGCCTCTTAGTTCCTTGTTTACTTGTTTTTAAATGAATTGCTCTTATTTTGGCCATGTTTTCTTCTTTTATTATATGCCTTGTTTAGGTGAGGATTCATCCAGTGTGGTTTGTTTTTAGTGTTTATTTTGTTTTTATTTCTGACAGGTACAGTATACTCTTTGCATCCATTCACATGTTGGTATAGGGTGTCTATGAATAAATCTGTGTAGGTAGCTGTGGTCTCATGTTCGGAAGAGTCTTGAATTTTGGCAAACTGTCACTTAATAGGATGCAGTCTGCCTTTGAATAGTTCCTGTTATTGTTTTTTCTCAATTTTCTTTGTTGTTTTTACTTCAAATAAGACAGCTTTGTGATCCATCCTCACTAGTGATGAAGTGATACAAGGGGGAGTGCAACACTCTACCATATTGGTGATTACCATATCCAGTAAGTTTGATCCTCTGCTTAGAGCATGCACTTTCTGTTCCCCTGGGTGTTTGTATTAATAAAGTTCAGGAAGAATTGTGCCTGTGAGTTTGAAACAGGGTATGTTACCCAGTCTATTGAGTGGTAGTTAAAGTCACCAATGAATAAGGTGTTTTGTTGAATGAGTGCCTGTAGTAGGGTTAGGTAAGAGTTGTGTTGACCTGTAGCTAGGCTGAAATGTTATGTGATGTTATTTATGGTGACATGTAGATGACCTCTGTGATGTCATCTTGTTTAACCAACCTGGAGGTATGTTTGTTGCTACTCTAGATTGAGACACCTTCAACTTTGTTCCCAGTCTGAGCTGTTGTTGTTCTACATGTATGGAAGGCACTGTAGCCTTGCACTTCAGAATTACATTATATGGCTTTAAACCAAGTCTCAGTCACAGCACAGCTATCTATGTTCACCAGACTGAGGTGGGCTTTAAGGGTGCAGATTTTTTTGTTGTTGTTTAGGCTCTGAGCCTTGAGCAGTAACACCTTAAGGTTGCTTGTAGACTTTTTCACTATGTTGGCACTTTTGTCTTTTTGGCATTGCCTGAAAAAGGCTCTAAGGGGGTGGATATAGTTTTAACTAATATCTGGAAGCCTAAGAGGGACAGGCACAGCCCATTCTTGGGAAAACAGTGTGGTCTTTTGACTATGCCCTCCCATGCTTTAAGATATTTGATCACCGTGGAATGACACCAGAAACTAAGCCAATTATTAAAATCAGCCATTTTATGTTCATACTGTGGCATCATCCTTAGTGAAGGTAGAGTGCTGCTCAATGCAAGGATCATAGTTATCTGTGAGACATATTATGAAAGTTACATTATTTCTCTTTTTATATAGTTCTCTAAGGTATGTCTCAGTCCATTTACAGCCACATGGTCAATGACAGAATCATACTGGTTCCAGGGGTGCAGTAAGTTGAGTGTGTGGGTAATACTGCAGATCCTTGCTCCAGATAGGCAACTAACTGTTATATTCTTATCCAACATGGTGATTAGGTGTGTCACACAATGAAGTCCATTATTAAATTGATGCACACATTTAGACCATAGGCACAAAAGCATGATACGTTAGATTATTTTTAAGTAATAGTATTGATTTCTTTAAGGAAGTAGACATTTATACATAATGTTTATCTGATCGTGTTCTCCTTTTTGGCTGGATTACAATGTGAGGCTTAGGAGAAGAGAAGATTATTACCTCCTACCTGCTTTCTGTCTGTCTATCTCTCTAGCTATCCATATAATCTATCTATCTAGCAGTTCATACATAGGGTTAAGGCTTTGTGTTATATTTCCTATGGTATAGAGTTTGACTCCCTCAGCCCTCATATGCCTACTATGTGACCTTGAGAAAGTCACTTTATGAGACATTGCTCCCGAGTCACTCATGAAAAGGGCCTGTGGGGTTGGAGCCTAGATGACTAAGTGAAAGCAGCAGCTCTTTGGAGATCTGCAGAATAATTTAAATAAACAGAAAAAAATAACATCTAAAGAAAATTTCTCCACAAACCAATTGGTAATTGTTTAGACTTACTTACCTATGAATATTGTGAAGGTTCTTCAAAATTTTCCTCTCAGAATTACTTGGAGACTTAATGGTTGAAGGAAAGTGAGCATCTCCAAGCACTCCCATACTTATGCCTCTCTAAGGAAAGATACACAGCTGTGACATCCATACTTCAGGAGCTAGCTATGAAATTAGATGGTTTCCAGGAGAACTTAGAAAATTATGTATTTATTTATTGGCATTTGATTACCAGGAAAGTCCAACTAGATAGGATCTCCTTTAGAACTTAGAAAATCTGAGACAGAACTGCTTAAAATAAACTGACATTTTAAAGAAATGTTCCAGTAGCATCAAACCCAAATATTTGACATACAGAATGCTTTAAATGATATAGAAGGGATATTAAAAGAAGAAAAAGCGCAAACAGAATATTTATCAAGACAAAACACCTGGTTAGTAAATAAAATAGATGACCTAGAAAACAAGGAAAGAGATGCAACATGATACTTTTCAGACTACCTAAAAAAGCAGGAGATTATATAATTTATTTCCTAACTTCTTGGATTACAGAAGTATTAAGCCTTCAAGAAGCGCTCTCCAATGGCATTGAAAGAGCTCAAAGAGCAATAGGCAAACATATGCTTACGACTTCATCATCACCTCCAAGATTTGTAGTAATCAAATTTCTTTCATATACCAATAAAGAAATGATTCTTAAAAGAGCATGGGAATGCCTCCTTGCAATATGGTCAAAACAACCGAAGGTTTGGCAAGGGTTATTCAGCTAAAACTATAGAAATGCGGAAAATATGTTGACCACTCATGAAAACGTTTGAAAAGAATGGATTTAAAACTTAGATATTTTTTTCCTGCAAAAATAAAAATACATCTACCAATTGGTACCAGAGCTTTCAATAACTTGGAATTAGCTACTGTCTTTATGAAGAACAATAACCTCACTCCAATGACTAAAGACAAGGGCTAGTCATTCCCCACCCAAAAGATCTTTAGAAAATTACTCCTGGACCAACACAAAGAAGAAGAAAAAAACAAAACAAAAAGACAAAGCTGAACTAACCACAAGCAATAGCACAAAACCTATGAAGACCTCTACTTCAAAGTAACTTGAATGTATTTATCTTTATACACTGATGTGTTAAACTGTAGGTTTGGTTGTCAATAACTAAGAAATAATTGTTAAAAAAAAAGAAGTTGGGACAAAAGTGGTCAAACTCTTTTAATAGATATAAATCAACCTTTACTCCTAACATACAGGTAACTGCTATTAATATATTATGAATAATGTTATCCTTCATGCATCCTCTCAGTATTAACTAGCAATAATTGTTTAATCTACTTAATATTTTTAATAACTGAAAGATTACTTTGACTTAACATAGCTGACACATTGTTGGTAACGTTTTTTGCTTACATACACAAATAACTTCTGTCTCTCTATATCCCATGCCATACAATATCTACTCTCCCGATGTGATGCTGTTTTCTTTTAATTTTTTTTTTAAGAATGATATCTTTGACATGTTGAGTGGAGAGATACAAGCACAGTGGTTGATGAGAAAAGATTCATGATACTGAGTTCTTCAATTCTGAATTTTGAAGAGATCTGAGAGATTTCTAATAAAGAAAATCAAGGGACTCCAGCACGTGCTGCACACAGACTGACTAACGTCCCTGTCACTTTAACCTGTATCATATAGACTTCTTAGGGGAGACATGCCTGGCTTACAGAGCAATCTCAGACCCAAACCTAATGAACTTGGTGCATATCCATAAATCAAACGGGATTAGGGCCACCCATTTCAGGGACTTAAATATGGCCTGCAACTTTAATAGGATATGCTAGAGGGACAGATTTATCTCCCAGTGACTGCCACATCTTTGGAATGAGCTATTCATGTGCAACACAGCACCTTTATGACACTGTTCAAAAGAAACCTCAGAGTAGATGGGGCATCGTAAATACTTACCAGGAATAGCACCCAGTACCCTCCTGAACATGGGCAGTCATTACTAAATGCAGTCTTGGGTATTAACTAACATTTCTATGGCATTACATTGTGATGAAATGACTAGGCTTGAAATGACCTCAGGGTCGATAGTTTAGTAATCTCCTATGATGCTATTTAACAGCCTTGACTTATTCATACCATTTTTTCCATTAACCTTTATTAAAGAAGTTCTTCTCTTTTTCTTATTCTCCTGTACTTACCACACTTAGCATGAGACACTATAACTGAAGTTCTCCTTGAACTTCTGCATCTCTGGATAAATATGCATTAGTATGTGAGAATTACATTTTTCTTTTAAGTTTCTTGTAATCCATTTGCTTTAATCCCTTTTTTCTTCTTTCTCTCTCTCAGGTACTCACTACAAAGGATGTCTCCAGGGATGTCCGTGGTGGAGTTTCCTGTCTATATCACTTATACATGAATATTCTGTTCCTCATATCTCAGTGTAGTACCATTTTTCTTTACTATGAGGATGTTGTGGCACAAAGCACTGGATTTTTGCCTATATTGTATCAGATTATTTTCTTTTCTTGCTTGACATTGGGTGTTGTCATGGGGTATTTGTTTTATGTTTGGATGTTGCAGAACAGGCTACCTGGCTATTTAGTATGTAGTCATGTACTTGTTCTCTTTATGGATCTTTTAACAGACATATTCACATTTATGAGAAACCCAGATATGGATCACAATACAAAAAATACAATAGTGCAGGGGGAGTATAGAACAGATGATTAGTAAAGCAGAAGTTAAACAAACAGAGGCAAAAGTTATACAATACTCACAAAGCAAAGGATTTAGTGTAGAAAGTCTAATACAGCTTATGCCATAACACGATGGAACAATGTGACCCCAAAGTAAGGAGAAAAAGCTGGACTGGAAGACATCTGAAGAAGAAGAAATATAGACATGGGAAATAAAAAGAGATTTAATATGCTGCAAAAAATGATGCAAAAGAGAAAGCAAAACTAAACAATACAAAAAACAGCACCAAATATATTTGAAGATTAATAAAGGCAAAGGCATCTGAATATGGAAAATTTCACAATGCACAAAATTCGAAAACAAAGGGGGGAAGAAGAAAAGAAGATTAGCAATGTAGAAGTTAAAGAAATATAAAATGAAGTTATGGATTATCTGTGACGTGAAGGACTTAGTGTTAGAAAATCCAGCTCTGGAAACATCACAGAATGTTATGAGTCACCAAATTAAGGAGATGCATGTGGAATGAGAAGCATCTGATGACATGTCACATGAAGATACTTCGGAATCTTAAGTAGGAACCCAGTATAAAAGTTTAGTTGGAGTTGCACAGAAAGGGAAGGAGCAGGAAACAGTGGCAACTCTGATCACTCATCAGACCAATGATTGAGTACAATGCCCCATTCGGAATGTATCTGACCCGACACTTGCAGCAGCTGGAGAGGCCACAAAAGTTCCTCACCAAAAGGATAAAGGGTCTCAAACATCTGTCCTATGCTGCCCGACTGAAAGAACTCCAGCTCTATTCAGTCGCGTACCGCTTGCTCAGAGGTGACCTTTGCCTAACATACAAGGCCATGTCAAACCCAGATTTGATGAATATGCTTCACCTCAAAAAATCTAGATCCGTCAGAGCCACAAGGGCGGGAGACTTAAACCTCAACATGGCTATTAATAGGACGTGCTGGAGGGATAGATTCATCACCCAAAGACTCCCTATGCTGTGGAATAAAATCCCGGTATATGTGAGGCAGAGCACCTCGCTTGCCTTGTTCAAGAGAAATCTTGACCAATGGATGGGAGATCGCAGATATACCCCAGGGATTACCTCAGTGTCACTGCTCAACAGAGGCACAGCAAAATAATGGGTATAGTTCCCCATACTAAAGGGGTGGCGTAAGCCACAAAACTATGGGCTAGGCTTGTAAATGCCCTCGGGCAGATAGCCTAGTATGAACCTATGAACCTATGAACCTATGATGTAGTCAATGTTGTGGAGTGATAAGCCAGAGCGTTTTCATATGAAAGAACAATGAATTAGTCAGGATGCAGCTGAATATAATATGTTAAAGGAAGATGTTTTGGAACTTTCTGTAGAATGCCCACAGGAAATCTTCTTCTTCTTCTTTCAGCTTTTCCCGGTTAGGGGTCAGCACAGTGGATCACCTGTCCGCTCATGATTGGCATTGGAGTTTTAAAGAACAAAAACTGTGTCCTCAGTTTTGAAGAAAATGATCTAATGGAAGAGTTGCTTGATTTAATAGAGATGGATAGGCATATAATGACCGATGAAAGAAACAGACTACAGAAAGAAAGCCAATAAGACCCAAAATGTAAGAAGCCTGATAAAACAGATGACAGCAATAGTCAAGACTATTAATAGAAATTCATGTGGCATAATAGAAGTAAATAGGATATATTACTGTGCAGCTAAATTAATAACAGATAACGTCTTATCACAAAAATACAGGACACTAAGGGAATGGAAGGGAAGAAATCAAATGTCATCATGGAAGCTTTGAATAGAAAAAAACATAAAGCAATTAAGACAAGAAGTGTCATTGTTAGAAGAGTATAGAAGAGGGAACAGATCAGCAATAATACTTAGAAAGATACACATGATAAAAGCAATGCACAATATCAGGACAGGACAAGATATATTGTACACTATTGCAAATAATAAACCAAATATACCAATACTGGCAGAAGAAGTTAAACAATACAAGTCAACTAAATACATGAAATTTACAAAACAAATATGCAGATAAATATAGAGGAAAAGTACAAAATGAACAATTCATTGATGATCTAAAACATCTTTATAGAGAACTGGGAAACAAAGCAAAAGGCATAGAAACACTACCAAAACAAGAAATAGACACATTTTGGAGAAATGTCTATAAAGACCCTTTGGAACATAACAAAGATGTTAAATTGATAGAAGATGTATGAGGTTTAAATGTACATTATGAAATGGAATGAAGTAATGGCCAGAGAAATTGAAACTAAATTATGAAAAGCTCTTAAATTGAAAAGCCAAGGACCAAATGCAGTACCTAACTTCTCACTAAAAGTATTAACATCTGTACACAAAGCTCTATTCCTGAGTAAGAACTACTTGTATAAACATCATGAACAGACACCAACCTGGTTAACAGGAAAATTTATACTCATCCTCCTCAAGAGTGAATCTGCAAGCTACCCTAAAAACTATAGACCAATAACTTGCTTTCCGATGATGTATAAACTATACACTGGAACTGATGCCAACAGAGATGATAGTCATTTAGAAGAAAACTCAATAATGACAGGAGCAATACAGTAACAGAAGAAATTCATATGGAACAAAAGACCATTTATTGTTAAATAAAGTTACAATTGAAGATTGTAAAAGGGAAGACTGTAAGTATGGCATGGATAGATTACAAAAAAAAAACATTTGGCAGCATACCACGTTCATGGATAAAGAAATGCTTACAGATATATAAGATCCATCCCACGTTGATCAATTATATTACAGTGACAGTGGCAAATCACTTTGCAGCTAAGCCATAATAAAGGTCAAATTATTATCCCAGAGATAAATATTCAAAGGGGGGTATTCCAGGGTGACTCTTTGCTACTGCAGCTCTTTTATCTTGGTATTAACCCATTAAGACATTAGGTCATAGATAAAATTTAACTCCCAGAAAGCAAGCAAGTGTAAAGACTTCTCATCTTCTTTTTGTGGATGATTTAAAACTGTATAGTTCATCAGATGTGGAACTGAAAGCACAACTGCAAGTGGTTAAAATTTTCTCTGATGCTATAAGAATGTAATTTGGTCTTAATAAATGTGCAAAAGCACCGTTTAAAGCAGGAAAGCTGCAGCACCAAGAAACTGTCAGTCTGGGACAGGAATATGATATAAAGCAACTTGAGCAGAAGAAACTGTATACATTTTTGGGAACTGACAAAGGATTGAAAATAAATTATGAACAAGTGGGAGCAAAACTCAGTAAGGAATATTTTAAAAGACTAAATTTAATACCAAAAACAGCCCAGACATCTATAAACAAAGTCCAAGCTATGAAACAATTTGCACTTCCTGTTCTAACTTACAGTTTTTGGGTAACTAACTGGATGCAAAAGGTACTGCATGAGTTGGCCAAGAAAAGAGTGTATACCACGATTATATGTTTCTTGCTCTGAAGGAGGTATGGACCTCCTCGAAACTGATTATGTGTATAGATCTGCAATTGTAGGACTGCACACCTTTCTGCTGACTTCATCAGTTCCAAATATAGTGAACATTTTAAAACATGAGGAGAATAAGTCTAAGATGATTTCCCTGATTAATTTATCAGAAGCATATCAGTGTCAAGCTGGAATGGAAATCAAATCAGAAGTTATATAAAAATCACACAGCAACTGAATGCTCAAAAAAACAAAGAAAGAATATATTCTAAGGGTAAGGATTAGATGAGAAGGCAAGAAATGTGGAAAAAATACAAATATAGTTCCAAGTTCAGAAAACTCCTAAAACATCTTTATGACAATCAGGATCTAATGCAGAAATGGTTAAGGAGAGGTGAAGTTAAACCAAAAGATGAAAGATTAATATTGGCAGCCAAGGACAGTGGACTATGTACATGTTGGTTTTCAAATTCCAATAAGCACATGGGAGTAGCAGACAACTGCAGGTTTTGTAAAACAGAACTGGAAACAGTAACACATCTTATTGGTGGGTGTGATTTAACAATGGCAGAAGGCCTGTATACTGGAAGGTATAATAATGTGGCAAGAGTGTTGCATCGGGGATTGTGCAAACATTGCAATACTGAAGTAGCTGAAAAGTATTGGAAACATGAGCCGCAAAGCATTATAGAGAATGATGAAGTTTATATCACATGGAATAACCCATTACCAACAGTTCAAAAAATAGATACAAGAAAACCAGAAATAGTCCATGAAAAGAAAGAAAACAATAGTAGCATTGATCTCTGAAATTGCTACACTCACTGATTACAGTGTCTTACATACAGAGGGACACAAAGTCATATAATGACAGGATTTGCAGGCAGAAAGGAGGGTAATGTGGAAGAAGGATATCCAGACAGTTCCAATAGCAGTAGAAGTAGTGAGTTTCATAACAAAAAAATAAAATTACAGTCATATTTAGATATGCTGCCAATACTCGTAACTCCATATGAATTACAGAAGGAATCGCTTCTGGGTACATTGTAGGTGCTGCAAAGAGCACTTTTGGTTAACATCAAAGACTGAAACAATATTAGTTTCATGAACTTTCATTCATACTTTGACTTATGAATGGTCCATTCCCATCATGATACTAGAAACTCAAATGACATGGAGAAATTAAACTGCCAGATACTCTCTGCAGAGCTCTAATAATATCAGCAATGCCCTTAACTTTAATAAGCTCTACGCAAGTTAGACAGCAAAGGATAGTCTGTGAGATTTTCTATTTATTGGACTAGGAATTTTGTAAACTCCATGTATTTAATTGACTTGCATTGTTCAATGTATTACTGTTATTTTTTCTCACCTTTTATCATGCTTGAATTACCAACATTAACACTTCAAAAATCACAGAATGCATCTTGTTATTATTAATTTGTTATATCTGCTTATGTAGATAATTATCTCTTTGACTTGACTTTCCTTACTCATGTATTTAACTATGTTATCTTTAAATGTTAAATGATTAAATAATCCAAGGAAAAGATCAAACCTACTTCATTACTTGAATACAAATAAAGTGCAAGTGAGATTTACTCAAGAAACCCATTTTAAGCACGTAGATAAAGCCATTTGGAATCCTAGCAATTATTTAATATCAGTGTAGTCCTCATTTAAAAGTAAGAGAAGAGGAGTAATGATACTGTGGAAAAATGTAATGTATCCACAGATCATTCACAGATATGAAGATCAAGATGGTCTCTGGCTCTTGTAGTCATAAAATATTACACCACATTATAGACTTTAATAAATCTTTCCAGAAATGGGTGAATGCTTTGCTACCCCACATATCATTCTTAATTAATATAAAAGTAATCTAATAATAGAAGATGATTTTAATTGCTTACTAAATGAGTCAGATTCCAGCAATACAAGGAAAATAAGAATGATTCAAACTACAAAAGCACTCAAAAACCAAAGACTTTTAATTTAAAAGACACATTGAGTTTGAGAAACTACAGAGCATTATACTTCACACATTATTCTTACACATATGGTAAACATGCTAGAATTGAGAGAACATTAGTATTTCAAGAAATAGTCTGAAAGATATCCAGATTTAATATTGTTCCATGTCCTGTTTTTATTGTGTGACATCTGTGAAGGTTGGGGGCCAGGCTGGCAACTCAACACTTTAAAAACTTCACTGACAATCTGTGGACTGGTGATCTGCTGTGATGACCCCTAAATATGAAAAGCTGAAAGACATTGCTTGTACAATTTCTGATCACAATGCTCTCACCTTAAAATTCAAAACCAACTTTAAAATACTATCACTTATGACGAAAACATCTGCTTATATAACAAAATAAAGGACTTCTAGCTCTGATTCATCTCTCGACTGAAAGTTTATTTAGAAACAAATAATACTGATGTAACTAATCTAGGTGTGGTATAGGATTCATTACAACCGTATATCT
Organism: Protopterus annectens; assembly: GCF_019279795.1. NCBI lineage: Eukaryota > Metazoa > Chordata > Ceratodontiformes > Protopteridae > Protopterus > Protopterus annectens. The sequence goes on from NC_056743.1 coordinate 1,393,052,882, forward strand.
TCTGGTAAACTACTACACTGGTATAAAGAAAAACTAAAAGAATGGGAGTCAGAATTAACAAACATCCAATCACAACTTCTAAAGGCCAAAACTGAATACAGAAGAGAAGATAAAATCTATATTAAAAGAAACAAATATGACCTAAAAAGTTAAAAACTGATTCATATACCATGTTATACAAACATATGCATAATTAGCCAAAATAATTAAAATACTATCAAAAAGTAATATCTTGGAAATAAGAAATGTTAAAAACAATAAATCATTTACAGGTATTGGTGACATCTTTGATGCTTTCAGACACCATTGCATATCTCTAAATCAAAAATCTAAAAACGATGGCAGTATTACAAAATTAGTCTCCTATTAAGAAGATACCACCTGAATTAAAAGATAATTTATATAAACTATTCTCCTTTAAAGAGATCTCAGATAAAATCAAACAATGTAAACCTAACAAAGCCCCAGGTACAGTTTGACTAAATACACAAATGGTTCCCTCTCACTATTATTTTATTTTCCCACAAAACTTTAGTAGAAGTTCAAAGTCATGAAATAATTCCCCCTTCGCGGAAATGTTCACTCTTTGCACTTTCAATGAATGAAAATAAAAATCCTCAACTTTATTCTTCATATAGGTCAATATCACTTCCAAATAATGCCTACAAAATGTATATTCTTTCAGATATAATAAAATAACCCATATTCTCAGATAATTAATTTGGACCTAACTGTTACTTTTTATAGCCAGGACCTACTAATGATAACATTAAAAGATTATTAACTAGGTGTTTTTAAAAACAAAACCAAGAAGCTGTTATTATTAGTCTAGACACTGAGGAAGCCTTTGATGCTCTAAATTGGAATTATTTATTTAAATTTTAGAATTATTTGATTTTCTTACCTGTTCCATCTCACTCCTAAAGAATATTTACAAACACATTAAAGATTATGTTAAACTAGGCCCATTCACATCTGACTACATTCTCCTAATCAAGGGTACCAAAGAGGGCTGTCTTCCTGCTTGTGTCTTATTCAATATAGCTGACGAAATCTTAGCAATCTCAATCTGAGTAAACCAAAATATCAAATGTATAGAAATTAATATATATATATATATATATATATATATATATATATATATATATATAAAATTGCAAAATCATATTCGTTGATGATATAATACTAACTCTTTCCAATTCACAAATAACTCTAAAAGAGTTAGATTTTGTATTAAAACTATTCCAGCCTTGATCAGGTCTTCATTTAATAATCTGAATCTAAATGCTTATTTTTTAAATAACAGAAGTAAATTGCAAACATATAAAAACAATATCATAGGTAAACTTGTTACATCATTTGAATATTTACATATAACTTTAATGAAATCTATTGATGAAATAAGAACTATAAACTTAAAAAAATATAGAAACAATTTAAATTCTAACTTCCAAATGGAACAAAATTATGCTAACCTTAGATGAAATACTGCAATTAATAAAGCATATTATTTTTCCTAAAATATATATAATAGCTTGGCTAGGCTTGTAAGGGCCCTAGGTTCATTAGCCTAGTAACCTCTCATGATCCTATGATAATACAAGCTTTGTTCCTCTTTCCAGATAAAATATATATCAAAGAAATTAACAAGCAATTACTTAAATTTCTTTGGTTTCCCAGCTAACCAGGAATAGCCTTACATCATCATGCTAAACAATGGAAATTTGGGGAATTAATGTTCCAGATATTGATACTTATATTAAAGCAACAATCTTTACAATCATATTGAATTGAATTAATTCCAATTATAACTCAAACTGGAAAACTTTACACTTTGTTCTCCTTAATACAAGTGATGCATTTTAGGAAATAATATTAATGATTTCAATCAATATAAATGCATTTGGCAATACCTATGTAACAATAAACTGTATAATATTCCTACTCCTCCATTATCCACCTTTATGAATCATATCTTTAAAAAAATTAGAAACACAATTCCTAGCAAAATAGATCTGACACTTTGGTTTGAGACAATCATTTCATTTATCAAGACAGAATACTTTTTAAATAAAACATACACACATAAATTTATTATCTGGGAAACTAAGACCTTTGTTGGCAACAATGCTTTAACATTTTGAAAGTAAAAGGGTTGCAACAACTTATAAATGGATTTGATTAAACCCCCAAGATTAGTTACTTTTACAGAATGTAAAATTATAGGCACAAGACAAATGTTTAACTACTGCTCAGTCATATCATCAAGAAAATCTTAAATTAATCCAATTTGTCTACAAAATAATATAAATAAATCTAAAGTACAAAAAATATTTTCTAAACTTTATAAAATCCTTATGGTATATAACATCAATTTAAATAATGAATGTTGGAAACATGTTATACTAGGTCATGACACTTCTTTAAATGTGGAGAATACATCTCAAATATTAAATTCTATTAGAGATACATCTTAGTCACATCATTGGTGTGCATTCACTTGGAAGATATTATACAGATCCTTTTTAATCCCAAACAGAATGTCCAGAATAAATAGAAATAAATGTATAGAATATTGGAGATGCACTCAATCATGTAATGCAAATTGGATATATATTTATTTGTGTCCTTCTTCAAAATTCATTTTGGAATAGTATTGAAGACTGTATGAAAGTTTTATGGTTTGATACCTTTTTCATTAACTAGAATTCTAATTCTGTTTAATATAGAAACTACAAAATGAATAATGAGAATTTCATCTTGTTGTGGATTATCCTGGTGGTGGAAAGGAAAAGTGTTACCAAGCAATGGAAGACAACTTCATGGCCAAATTTCAAAAATGCTTATCTTCCTTAAAAGAAACAGCCCATCAGAGAGACTAAAATAAATGAAAGCAAGGTATATCCTGAATATTTATCAAGAATCCTTGGACAAAAGTAATAACCCTCATTGATTTATTTCAACAGAATTCTGTCTCTTGAAGTTGCTTCTTATACTGATTAATTGATGACATATACTACTCAAATATTTAATTGTATTGTTTTTTATTCTCTTTGGAGTGTCAATATTTGTATTAAATATCTTCAGGTATATTGTATATATTGTATATAGTTTATGAAGTTGACTTCTTTTCTTTATGATTATAACATCAACTGTACTAAAAAAGAAAAGAAAAAAAGATTGTGTGTTCAGTTGGCCTACCTGCTTAACAAATAGGTATTGTTAGTAGTAGTAGTATTAATGTATTTATTTATTTATTTATTTATTTGATATTTGTTATCCAGGTAAGTAATCTGGTCATGTCACCTTTTCAGACATGACCTGAATCAAATAGGCAATACATCCACAAATAATAAATCATCAGACAAAATAGACTAATATATATATATATATATATATATATATATATATATATATATATATATATGGTTCCCATTCAGAATCCTGAAACATCATAAGCCTGAAAATCAAAATCCTGAAACCAAAAGCCTGAAAATTCAGAATCCTGAAAACTCAAAATCCTGAAAGCCCAAAATCCTGAAAGACCAAAATCCTGAAACTCAAAATCCTGAAAACACAAATAATGCTAATATGTCACTATAAAGACACTAATATCTACCAACTGACCCTGACCCTAATCCTAACCCTAAGGTCCGTCACTATCGCACACTCACCTGACCCGCGCCCTAACCCTAACTCACTTAAACCACCCCTAACTCCAATATTTGTCACTATTGCATACATGCCAAACCTGCGCCCTAACCCTAACTCACTTAAACCGCCCCTAACCCTAAAATAAAACCAACCGCACACTTACCTGACCCCAACGCATGACCTAACACTACAGGGCTAACAATAGCAAAGCCACAATGACATCAGTATGTCTATTTTGTGTTTTCAGGATTTTGAGTTTCAGGATTTTGGTCTTTCAGGATTTTGGGCTTTCAGGATTTTGAGTTTTCAGGATTCTGAATTTTCAGGCTTTTGGTTTCAGGATTTTGATTTTCAGGCTTATGATGTTTCAGGCTTCTGAATGGGAACCATATATATATATATACATCATAAAACAGAAATATTATACAAATAAAGTGAGATAACTTCAAGATATGAAGATGGGTATAACATATTGTAAAAAAGCATAATGTTTAAAAAAATGAAAAAGCATATAACAAGAAATTGAAAATAATATGAAGTAAGGTGCAGTGGTACAGCAGAATCAAGCATATAAGGCAATGGAAAATAATAAGGAGCTCTTTAAAGATTTATGAGAAAGAGATTATGTTATTAATTGAGACATTCTGGTCTATCAATATATAAGTGTAGGTTCCATTTTCATATAAATGGGCATCTCCTAAACCATATATAGCATGTATCATGTTTCAGCTGACATTAAATGAAATAATACAAAAATGAACCTAGAAAAGCTATTTGACTAGCTTATAGATTTAGATCAAATATCAGAAGTGAACTATAACATTTATACTCAATTATAATCTAAAACTCAGTTTTCATAGCACTCTATTCTTAAAAGTGTAATTCTGAATAAAATTGATATTTTTCATAGATTTGTTTGAATCCAGTACTCCTAGCAATGACATATAGCTGATCAGGGCAATTGGTTGTCTAATAACAGATTTAAGGAAATTTTTCAGGACTTTGCTGGACATCTCAATCATATATCTATATATGTCCTTTGCAAGCTGATAAAATGGTATAAGAGTGGTATAATTGTATCATCAGTCATTCTGATTACCTTCTAAATTGACTGATATTGTGGAACTAATCTTTTCTGCTGCTGACCCTGTAAAGAATTCATTCATTACATTACTACTCAGATAGGAGTCTGCATGTCCTCCTTGCATTCTCATGGATTTTCTCCAGGTGCTGTGGTTTCTTCCCACATTCCAAAGACATGCAGTAGGTGGATTGGACACTCTAAATTGGCCATAGGTGTGAGTGTGTGATGTGGAAGAACCCAGTGGTGTAAAGCTTGGCTTTAGATGATTGTCATTGTTGATGTGACACCTTGACCCCATATGCAAAACTAGGGAAAAGGATTGTGGATTGATGGATTACTACTCAGGCAGTGGCATACACTTACTGTATGATGTGTAATAAGGTGTGAAGGATACTTATCCTGCACACTCTATTCAATGCCATTATGCGCAGAAGTGGAGGGATCACTTGTTAGTAATTGTCATATGTTACATGTATCATTCCTCTTGAACATTCATTTGTCCAAGTAATATGTTACAGTGACCAAACCACCCTTCCAGAGCAGATGTCTGTTGATGCTGCAAATATGGGCAAAAATAGCCAATATCTACACAACCTCTCATTATGACAGTGTCAATGTCATCAATTTCATAAGCATCCCCTTGAGAGGAGGTATTCCTTATCAGTGTTAAAGAAATAGGTGTTTAAGCCCACCCCCCAGTAGTGGTATGAGCAATCAGATTCTGACTTCTTTTAGCTCTGGCATGTCCAACCATATCATGGTACTCTTGTTGCACTGCATTAATGTGCAGTTCTATCCACAAACAGCATTTATATTCATACACACTTGGTTCCAGGCCTCTGCCCTCTCAGCTTGTTTGAGTCCCGCTTTTCCAAAAAGGCATTTGCTGTATGTCCTAATGGCTGCCTTTAGGCTGTGGTTCTCTTCATGGCTAATATTGTCTCTTCTCTGTCTGGATCCCTGCTGCTGTATGATTAATTTATGTAAAGCAGCATGCAAAAGTAATGCAAAAGTAATATATTAAAGCTTGACCCATTCATCAGCCAAACAACACATCAAGGACAGCATGCCTGCTTCATCACAAATAAATCAAATATCTGAGTACAGAAAATTTATAGTGACACAACACCCATATTCACATACACATAATGCAAGCCCAACTTCACCCAGTTAAAAAATTGTATTGTATTAACCTGTACCACATCATTCACAAATGCATAATTGTATTGCAAGCAATTATCAATACACTGCTATCATATGCCTTTGCTAAAAAGGTTGTATCCTTTCCTTACAATTTTTCTGTATTTATATTAACATTTTTCATTCATGAGTGACAGTCACAAATTCCACAGTAATGCAACATTAATTCTGACAACACAATACATTGGCAAAAGTGCAGAACATCAGGTTTCAACTCACTCCAAATTGTGTATTAATATTTTGTGCAGCATAATCTATAAATGCAAAAAAAAGCTTTGCAAACATTTGTTTTTCACCTTGCCATCAGTACAATTTTCACATTTATTTTCAGAGCTAGTGTCATGAATCTCCATTTAAAAATTACACTCATGTCATCATTAACATAAATCAACTGCATCTGACCTTCATATCAATAAAAGTCACAATTCACCTAGTAATAAGTGTTCACTCTTCCCAATAATTTATAATTTTTTGCTATTTTTATCTTACTTGATAAATTCTGTGCTTTCCAAAACACTTGCCACCTAACTCAGGTAATTACAACTAAATATGGTAGTATTAACCTTTTTCATGTAAAATCACACTCATCAATGCATTTTGTTTGCAAACTTATTTATAAGTGCTTATTTCAATAAACCCACATAACTAGACAACTGGTAGATGTGCAGTAGGTGTGCTGACAAGCACTGAGCCAAGTTGGCCTCAGAAATGCGTGAACAAGCTAAATATATCTCAAATTTACCAATGCATAGAAATGGGGAAATTAAGTCAACAACATTTAGGTTGCATATTCAGGAAGCCTAATCCCCTGTCATACAAACTGTGACACACCTTATCATCTCAAAACACTCAGTACCTTGTATTACAACAGGAATATTTATTTATAAAGTAAAGTGAAAGAAAAAAGCAACATTATTGACATGTAATACTTAGAGAGTTATGCTAACAAAATAAGTATCGCATGACCTTAAAGTCATTTGTACACATAAAGATTGCATTACCACACAGAAGCAAAACTACATATAAACAAATGAAAACTTCATGATTAAATAACTGACTTTCTTTTACCATTGCAAATAATGTAAATCTATTCCTTTAAAAAATATGTATACAGATGTACAAAACAAGAGTAGAATCCCTTTTACCAAGAAATAAGTCACTCAGAAAACATAACTCCCCATAAATAACACAGAAACAATAAGCAAGCAGGAGACCCGAATTAAATATATAATAAATCACACAAACAAAAACATCTCATGTATTGAGACTTCATCAGAACTGTAATACAATGCCCACGACTCTAATTTAAAACTTCTAGACTTGTCCCATTGGTGAAATCATTATCCCTCAATTAATTGTAACAAACATAATTCATTAATTCACAATTACTTGTATTGTTAATTAAACCCATAACACCAATCAATTATAAAAAAGCACTTTACAGTATACTTCAGAACTATTAATAAAACACAATATTAATAATGATAAATAACATGTACTAATAAAAATTGTATGCCTATACACCATCTTTACATATCTTTAGGGAAGCAGGAAAACCTAGGTTTTGTATTTATAAAACATGCAAATAGAAATTGTGGAGAACACACTAAACATCTACGTTCTAGACAACCACAGTAAAATCCATTAAGAAAAAGTCCAATGCAGATCAATACTCTTTAAAGCACTTTAATAAAACATGGTTTAAAACCATAAAACCTTAAAAGTGAAACAATACATAAATCCAGTGATGAGCGCTTTTGGGCTCCTGCCCTTCATCAGATAATTTACAACTGTGGTTGGTTGTTATCTAGTTAAAAGCAGAACTGGGAACAGTTGTAAATTCCACGCAGTGTCTCACTAAAGTATTGGTAGATACCCCCTTTCTTATATCATTGTATAAGTAATGCATGACTTTAAATTCTGTTGTACAAATAAAGATTACATTACCAAACAGAAGCAAAATACATATAAATACATATAAACATGACATAAAAATGAAAAAAATAATGATTAAATAACTAGCTTTCATCTACCATTGCAAAAAAATGCAAAACCATTCCTTTAAAAATATGTATACAGATGTATGTGTGTGTGTGACAAAGCAGTTTGGTAAAACCAAACTTCCCAGTAATAGCAGTTCTACATGGTAGTTGGGTTTGCTTATGGTGATGTGTGTGTTTCCAACCCTGTGAAACATAGCCCTGTACTTGCATTCTTCACATTGGTGCTAGCACCTCAAATCATGGCAGCACCTCTTAGGGCACAAGACTGTGCTCCAAGCTGGTCTGAAAAGGAGACCAAAATCATACAATCATAGGATTATAAGAGGTTACTAGGCTAATGATCCTCAGGCCCTTAAAAGCCTAGCCAAGTTTTACCATAGCTCTAGTAGAACTTGAGCCCTTCTCACTTAAATTCAAAAGAGAGGGGGACACATTACACCACTGCACAAGATCATATCAGGGATATGCGATGGGGACATTCTGAACAGGCACAGACAGCAGATTGTAGTAGTTAATCATGTATCTCCAAAAAATACATCTTAACTGAAAGAATTTTAGACATAAAGAAGGGACAACCAGAGTAGGTGTTATTGAGGGAATTGATAGAGACATTCAAGATGGTACAAGCAGGTGGAAAAAGGGTAAAAGGAAAGGTAAGGATGGAGAATAGATAGACTGCTTAAGGTACTTAAAAGGGCAGACTAGGTAGGCTTATTTTACTTTAAGCTAACATAATATAATGTAACTGGTAATCCATGTCATAAGATAGAAATGAAATTAGCTAATAAAAAAAAAGTAGACACCCATATACCACCATTGTTGATGTCCATTTGAGCCAGTAGCTCTCCTCCCATGCTTGAAGCATTCATAAAGAGTATTGATGTTCAACACCTGCATCATAGGACTGGGTGGGTGACAGTTGGCCAGATAGACTATCCTCAGATACAATTGTTTGAAAAAAATCAGCTAGATACAGCTATACATTCTAACATACATTTATGCACTTGTTTATTTATTTATTTCATACTTCGTGTGTGTGTGTGTGTGTGTGTGTGTGTGTGTGTGTGTGTGTGTGTGTGTGTGTGTGTGTGTGTGTGTGTGTGTGTGTGTGTGTGTGTGTGTGTGTGTGTGTGTGTGTGTGTGTGAGTGTGTGTGTGGGTGCATGCGTGTGTGTGTGTGTGTGTGTGTGTGTGTGTGTGTGTGTGTGTGTGTGTGTGTGCATGCACATGGGTCTATATGTATACCATTTCTAGAACCCCTATCTTCAAAATGGTCATGATTCTATACATTTTCTAGGTGAGCAGTGTACACTACTGTGCACCCATGTCATTGAAATGGATCCCTATCAGTTGATCGAGTTTTCAGAAACTCAAAATTCATAAAGGCAAGATGATATGATTGAATTTCTGAAAACCCAAAGCTTTTGAATGGAGATGGCAGTACAGTGAAGATTAGGAAATTTACCATTTTCCTCAATATAGTGCAATCTCAGAGTTGGTATATATAATCTGCAGAGGGTGTGGGGGTGCAGGTGAACTTGACCCCATGCTAAAATGTAAAAAAAAAAATGTAGATTTTTTTCGTTTTTTTAATGTTTGAGTTTTCAGAAATTCGATCATATCATTTAGCTGATATGGAACTTGATCAACTGACATAGATCCCATTAAAACAAAGCACTCAGGAAGTGCATACTGTGTGATTTACTCCTATTTGTTTTATCTGCCTTGTTTGCATCAGATAAACTTTAAGCATGTATGGTATAACTTTCTCAAACTGTTAAATATTTGTCACAGTGGCTCATGACTCTTCTGTTGTTTGTAAGATACTATATATGATTTATGCACATGGTCATGATGGACTTACACTGCATCTGCTACACAGCGTGGACCTCGTCTATGGTTAATTGCACCTGGATGGTCTCCGATGCATCGTCGTTGCCACCAGTCTTGAGGTGTGGGTGTCCTTGATGAATATGGATACCCCCTCCTTTCTTGGTATTGTCCGGATTTTGGGGCGGAACGCATGATATGAGGTAAAACCTGATAGCTGGGGTGCTCTCAGGAGCCTTGAACCAGGTTTCTGTCACAGCACAGACATCGATGTTCTCCATACTGAGGAGGGCCTCGAGTGCGTGCATTTTGAGATTTAGACTTCTGGCATTGAGCAGCATTACCCTTAGTTTTTTCCTTTTTGTGTTCTAGGGTGGTAGGTTTAGAATTTGAGCCTTGCCTAAAAAGGCACTATGGGGTGGCAAGAGCCTTGCCAATATCCGGAATCCCAGGGTGACAGGTGCAAGCCGTCCCTTGAAAGCGTGGCTTGTCCAGCATGTCATCCCAGGCAGACAGATACTGGATCCCCTTTGAATGACACCAGTGTTTAAGCCAATTGTTAAAGCTGATCATCTTATCTCTGTATTGTGGCATCATTCTTGGTGAAGGTAGGATACTGCTCATGGTCAGGGTCATACCTGCCTGGGCTACATAATCAGAGAGCTCCTCAATGTCTCTTTTCATGTAGTCCAAGGAGGTACGTCTCAGGTCGTTTACACCAGCGTGGACAATGACTGAGTCATATTTGTACCTGCTGTTGAGAGACCTGAGTGCTAGCGTTATGTGGCGGATTCTAGCGCCAGACAGGCAGCTTACTGTGACCTTCTCCTTACTCAGTCTGGTGAGCGGGACATCAGTGTGTCTGACTATGGAGTCACCAATGACTAGTGTGTCTGGCATTGTGTTTGGCCTTAAGGGCTGTGACTGTTTGACACTCTGACTGTGAGGTCTATGTGTTGCGGGTGTTGTGTTCTGAGGTGGTGGTTGTTTGGGTGTCTGCTTTGGTGGCCTCTGCTGTTTTGGTAGATTTTGATCAGAGCCTCAGTATGTCTTTGTGTGTTTATGTGTATGATTTGAGGTTGTAATGGTACTATGTGAGACTGGGTCTATAGTGTGTGTGGTAACCTTCTCCTCCTGACTGGTCTTGCCAGTCCTATGTTGAGAGCTCAGCCTCCAGTTTGGCCGTATAGTTGCATCTCTCATGTATTTGTGTTTGTGGGAGGAGGAAAGGGTTGTCTGTGTACATGAGGCAATTGAAACATTGCCTCAATATTCCCAGGTTCACCAGCTGAGCAGGAGAGGACACTAGCAACTGATCCCTCGACATGCTAGAAGGGTAGACAAAAAACTTTAAAAAAGATTCCGGGACGTGGGTGACCGAGAAATGGGGGTTGCCTTTTTGGGGTGCTATCTATGACAAGAGTGCCGTATCAAGGTAATAAGTACTGTAGGAGCAAGTGCTAGGTTTAATAGATAGAGAATAGTCTACTTGGAGTCAAGTAGAGTTGATCTTTTAGTTATAGGATACGCTGATTTGATCAGTAGTATAGTTCGAGGAAGGTAGTTTTAAGGGAAAATTTGAAGAGTGGACTTTAGGTAGCCCGAATAGTTTAAACCTGCTTAACCGGCACTGCCCTAGTGTGCAACAGTGGCAGCTCAGCTTCTAAATCAGCGCTAACGCTTAGCTGCGTTTTATACCAGGGGCTGGAAAAAGCTAGAAACTGGCCCAAAACGACCAATAAACTACTAGTTACTGGCTGAAACCTCACAAAACTGGACAAAAGGCAGCTCAATGCTTCCCACTCCCACTGGTAAGCAAGGTAGCTTCCCTTCCCCCAAATAAGGCAAGGAAACAGTACACAGGAACTACAACCAAAGCCCAGGAATCAGCAACTCTGAAACTGGACTAAACTAGTAAAGCAGGAAAGCAAGGTAGCTTCCCTTCCCCCAAATAAGGCAAGGAAACTTAGAGAGTTATGCTAACAAAATAAGTATCGCATGACCTTAAAGTCATTTGTACACATAAAGATTGCATTACCACACAGAAGCAAAACTACATATAAACAAATGAAAACTTCATGATTAAATAACTGACTTTCTTTTACCATTGCAAATAATGTAAATCTATTCCTTTAAAAAATATGTATACAGATGTACAAAACAAGAGTAGAATCCCTTTTACCAAGAAATAAGTCACTCAGAAAACATAACTCCCCATAAATAACACAGAAACAATAAGCAAGCAGGAGACCCGAATTAAATATATAATAAATCACACAAACAAAAACATCTCATGTATTGAGACTTCATCAGAACTGTAATACAATGCCCACGACTCTAATTTAAAACTTCTAGACTTGTCCCATTGGTGAAATCATTATCCCTCAATTAATTGTAACAAACATAATTCATTAATTCACAATTACTTGTATTGTTAATTAAACCCATAACACCAATCAATTATAAAAAAGCACTTTACAGTATACTTCAGAACTATTAATAAAACACAATATTAATAATGATAAATAACATGTACTAATAAAAATTGTATGCCTATACACCATCTTTACATATCTTTAGGGAAGCAGGAAAACCTAGGTTTTGTATTTATAAAACATGCAAATAGAAATTGTGGAGAACACACTAAACATCTGCGTTCTAGACAACCACAGTAAAATCCATTAAGAAAAGTCCAATGCAGATCAATACTCTTTAAAGCACTTTAATAAAACATGGTTTAAAACCATAAAACCTTAAAAGTGAAACAATACATAAATCCAGTGATGAGCTTTTGGGCCCCTGCCCTTCATCAGATAATTTACAACTGTGGTTGGTTGTTATCTAGTTAAAAGCAGAACTGGGAACAGTTGTAAATTCCACGCAGTGTCTCACTAAAGTATTGGTAGATACCCCTTTCTTATATCATTGTATAAGTAATGCATGACTTTAAATTCTGTTGTACAAATAAAGATTACATTACCAAACAGAAGCAAAATACATATAAATACATATAAACATGACATAAAAATGAAAAAAATAATGATTAAATAACTAGCTTTCATCTACCATTGCAAAAAAATGCAAAACCATTCCTTTAAAAATATGTATACAGATGTATGTGTGTGTGTGACAAAGCAGTTTGGTAAAACCAAACTTCCCAGTAATAGCAGTTCTACATGGTAGTTGGGTTTGCTTATGGTGATGTGTGTGTTTCCAACCCTGTGAAACATAGCCCTGTACTTGCATTCTTCACATTGGTGCTAGCACCTCAAATCATGGCAGCACCTCTTAGGGCACAAGACTGTGCTCCAAGCTGGTCTGAAAAGGAGACCAAAATCATACAATCATAGGATTATAAGAGGTTACTAGGCTAATGATCCTCAGGCCCTTAAAAGCCTAGCCAAGTTTTACCATAGCTCTAGTAGAACTTGAGCCCTTCTCACTTAAATTCAAAAGAGAGGGGGACACATTACACCACTGCACAAGATCATATCAGGGATATGCGATGGGGACATTCTGAACAGGCACAGACAGCAGATTGTAGTAGTTAATCATGTATCTCCAAAAATACATCTTAACTGAAAGAATTTTAGACATAAAGAAGGGACAACCAGAGTAGGTGTTATTGAGGGAATTGATAGAGACATTCAAGATGGTACAAGCAGGTGGAAAAAGGGTAAAAGGAAAGGTAAGGATGGAGAATAGATAGACTGCTTAAGGTACTTAAAAGGGCAGACTAGGTAGGCTTATTTTACTTTAAGCTAACATAATATAATGTAACTGGTAATCCATGTCATAAGATAGAAATGAAATTAGCTAATAAAAAAAAAGTAGACACCCATATACCACCATTGTTGATGTCCATTTGAGCCAGTAGCTCTCCTCCCATGCTTGAAGCATTCATAAAGAGTATTGATGTTCAACACCTGCATCATAGGACTGGGTGGGTGACAGTTGGCCAGATAGACTATCCTCAGATACAATTGTTTGAAAAAAATCAGCTAGATACAGCTATACATTCTAACATACATTTATGCACTTGTTTATTTATTTATTTCATACTTCGTGTGTGTGTGTGTGTGTGTGTGTGTGTGTGTGTGTGTGTGTGTGTGTGTGAGTGTGTGTGTGTGTGTGTGTGTGTGTGTGTGTGTGTGTGTGTGTGTGTGTGTGTGTGTGTGTGTGTGTGTGTGGGTGCATGCGTGTGTGTGTGTGTGTGTGTGTGTGTGTGTGTGTGTGTGTGTGTGTGTGTGTGTGTGCATGCACATGGGTCTATATGTATACCATTTCTAGAACCCCTATCTTCAAAATGGTCATGATTCTATACATTTTCTAGGTGAGCAGTGTACACTACTGTGCACCCATGTCATTGAAATGGATCCCTATCAGTTGATCGAGTTTTCAGAAACTCAAAATTCATAAAGGCAAGATGATATGATTGAATTTCTGAAAACCCAAAGCTTTTGAATGGAGATGGCAGTACAGTGAAGATTAGGAAATTTACCATTTTCCTCAATATAGTGCAATCTCAGAGTTGGTATATATAATCTGCAGAGGGTGTGGGGGTGCAGGTGAACTTGACCCCATGCTAAAATGTAAAAAAAAAAATGTAGATTTTTTTCGTTTTTTTAATGTTTGAGTTTTCAGAAATTCGATCATATCATTTAGCTGATATGGAACTTGATCAACTGACATAGATCCCATTAAAACAAAGCACTCAGGAAGTGCATACTGTGTGATTTACTCCTATTTGTTTTATCTGCCTTGTTTGCATCAGATAAACTTTAAGCATGCATGGTATAACTTTCTCAAACTGTTAAATATTTGTCACAGTGGCTCATGACTCTTCTGTTGTTTGTAAGATACTATATATGATTTATGCACATGGTCATGATGGACTTACACTGCATCTGCTACACAGCGTGGACCTCGTCTATGAATCTGGTAGTCTATAAGTAATATTATAACATTTTCAGAACCTATTTTGTCCCAGGGGATCCTGACCAATATTCGTACTAGAGAAGACGGCACAATCAAAGCAAATTCCTTAAATGCACAATATACATTGTCTCAAGCATTCCATTATACTTTGTGGTCATTATGTCATAGCACAATACATCTGATTTATCCATGGCTCCTTCTGTACAGTGATGCATACTAATATGCATGTAGGGACACTCTTAAAGTATGACTGTGTAATTCAGGTCTGACAGTGTATTTTGTCTTTCCCTTGTTATTAGTGGTATATTACAGGTACACTTATACCAGAAAACATTTGATTTTAACAGTATGTTACATTTCTTAATGTCTGCACATAAGCGACAATTTTCTATTTTACATATGGAGAGCAATACATTGACATGCAATGCACTATTTCTAGCTATTCTGTATTCTTCATCGCCACACTGGGATCCGATGCGGTAGGACATTGTTGCTGTGCTAACACTGTTATCTACCTGTAGTGGGGTTAACATGCTTTTGTAGACATATTTGACATTGATCAGTCCATGGCATTATTTTTGTGCATATTGCTCGTTTCTGTCAGTGGACTTCTGTTAGTTTTTTTTTTTTTTCTGTTTGCATTTCCAACTGTAGTGCAGTTTGTGCATTCTGGGCACTCATAATTTATGAGCAATTGTTGACACATGCTCAGAAATGTTAGTTGTGCAGTTTAGGTTCTGGACATTTTAGTAGGGAGCCATGTCTGGTTTAGCTTTCATGCACAGAAATTTTTGTCAGAAGCCCACTGAATGTATCAGTTTCAGCTGAATGAGCTTCTAAAGTATGCTCACAGTGACATAAAATATGCATAATTCAATATATGCTTGGCATCACAGTATCTGTAGCTACAGAAAATTAAATTTGAACATTATAGTATTAAACCTGCAGGTCAGAAATTAAGACTGTAGTTCACAGCACTGCTTCATTATATTTCATTGGACATCAAAGTATTGTGAAGTCTACAAATGAGAAGTTAAGGATCCTGTTGAACTGACAAGCTGGTCTCCAAACTCTAGCAAAGGGAGTTATCTTAAAATAAATAATGAGATAATTTCCTGTGTAAGATGGATTAACCTAATCTTTTATAAGCAACAGCAGGCATTCTTGGCCCCATGTTTTTGCAGGAAGAAGCAAGATATGGCAGTTAAAAAGAAAACATCTAGAAGCTTGCATCTGACAACACTAAAACTGCATTTCTCTGACTATAACATTCCTGTTATCACCTCACTAGCATTTGTTTTCTCCTTCCTGTAAACAAGCTCTAACTGCATAAGAGTCTTCTGCCCGAAATTAATCCCTTGATCATTAATACATGACCATATTAAATGCACATTTTAAGATATACATATTTGATAGTTTGCTGCAGTAGGTTGTCTGATCCAAACTTGATCCATATATATCAATTGATATAGAAATCTTGTTAGTGAAGTAGGTAGCATATCAGTCTCACAGGCTGAAGGTTGTGAATTCAGTCTCACACAGGGCAGATTCAAATATTCGTGTCATGGCTGAAAAGTATCTCTGGCCCAGCCCACCTACCCAGTTATAAAACAGTAAATAAACAAATAAGTGAGCTCAGTTTTTAGCCAACTGGCCATTTGCAATGATATATGCCTGCAAACACTAGTATCTCCTTGGAAATGATAAATGTATCCCACCACTAGTGGTCAATGCAGAAAGAATCTTGGACACAACTGTTAATTTTTTTTTTACCTCTACTCTCGAAAAATTTAATTTCTAAGAGCACTGACTTCCTCCATTCACAGGGTATATGATAGTACTTTCTGTTCAGAACTTTCCCTTGATAACACATAACTTTCAGATAACAAGGGACACCAAGTGGGGATGGACTTCAGATACTTTATGATTGTGTTGATGGTGACTTAGTCTTCATTAGCCTATATGCAGATGATGTTTGATTATGTTCCATTTTGTAGAAGTAATACTCTTAATCATACCCTGAGGTAGTTACAATTTTAAGCTGGTACCATTCAGAAACATGATGCACTATGCACTGGTGAGTGACACTCTCAAAAGTGTGGCTGATGTACTGAAACAGAAACTGTCATATCTCAAGAGAATTAGTGTTACTTGGAGGTTCAACAATCAAACAATCAAATCAGTATAAATAAGTAGTAGGGGCCCCATATCAGAGTTGGGGATACACACTTAAATGTATTTCATCATGCTTTGAGCTTTGTAATCAGAGTTTTCTGATCAAACTTTATGGTTGCCATCACTGCTATTGTGCAGTAACATGACACACTGTCTTGGGTTTCAAGTTAAATTATAAAAACGTTTTCACTCCTCTCATTCATTTTCAGTCCCCATTTCATTAATTCAACAACTTAGTTTCAAATGAAAACAAACTGCAGTCCATACATTTTGAAGTGTGGATCTCGTATGAATTTGCCTATAAAGAAGACACTCTTTCACTGAAATTTACTATAAAATACAATCCTGCATTGATCACAATCATGGTGGGTCTCTATTTTAATCAGCCCTGAACAAGATCCCTGAAGTCTTATATCTCCTTAAAGGGTCTATGATATACTGTTATTATAGAATTATCACTGTATGTTCAAATATAATCAGTAGATAATTTGGTGCCACAGTTAATGCTCATAAAAGTGGTATCCATTTCACTAGTCTAAAACTGCATTTGCAAGTTGTACATTTCAATATGTTAACTTATGGGACTTTGCAACCTACAAAATTAAGCTCTTAGATCTTGTTGGAAGGATCAGTGTAGAAATATCTCCATTAGTATAAGTATGATGAAGTTCAGTGTTAGGAGTTCTGTGTTGTCCTTTTATTTTTAGTTAGCAGTAGAACACTGTGCCTTAGTTTTATTTGCATTACTAGATTAACTACTGTATGAGGGTACAAGCTACATATGGCTAACAATGTGCACACATGCTAGTGTATGTGCTCACTGAAAATACTAAGCAACATACTTTCCACTGCACATGGCACATATAGAAGTGTTAGTCTCCAAAGGAAAAGTCAGGTTATACATGGATCACTTCACAGGTCAGAATATGTTGTAACTTATAGACCTATCATTCCAGATAAACTAGTGCCTCATTGTGTGAAACATAATTCAGTATATGATTCGGTAACAAGATTTTATATAAAAATAAAAATATTAGACAATGTACAGCAGTGCACACAGATGACACTTGTAAGAATTTGCAGGCAATAGTATGTGCAAATATACAGAATTTAAAGAACTGGCTGCAACAGAAACATGCAGATTTATGGGTTAAAGGTAAAATAAATTCCAGTTCAACTGACACAGCTAAAGTGCTCAGAAAGATATATTGACAGATACGTTTCACTTTAATCTTTTCAGTGTATGGGAGGACAATAAATTTGTATGCTGGAATCATTGCATAAGAGACTTAGAAGTTTTAGCTGTACAACACATTATTAAGGAATTCAATCCACAGACACAAGACTGGTTATGTTTACAAAGTGTAGTGAATTATTCAAAGGATCTAAGTAGAATTATTTGTAACTCTTCCTATAAAGACCAACCACCTTTAATTTATTATATATTTGAATTATTGTACAATATTTTTAACCTTAACAATGTCATTTTCAAACTGTATGGTATACTAATAAGATATAAAACTACACTAACTAATAAACATTGGAAATCAATGTACCCTGTCTATATAGTTCTGTCTATAGCACAGACTTTGCTTCAGGGTTTTATTGTTTTTAAAAGAGAATCATGGATGTAGTCCAACCACATTACCTACACTTGGGTCCGTCATAAGTATTGGCCAGTTATTTTTCACCACATCACAAATGACATTAATATTACTTGAATATGTTAAAGTTACCCTATTTACATTGCCTTCAGGTAAATGTTTCTCCTTAGCTCATTGCTCCAGGGGGTCAGAGAAATAGGGTCTAATCTCATTCCCAGTGGCAGACCTAACCTCATTAATAGCCCTTTCAAAGAGTCCTATTTTGTAACCACACTCTAACAACTTTATACATAAAGTATCCAGAGCTTCTTCTAGCTTAGTTTCATTTGTTTGCAGTCTTATTACTCTGAGCACTTGGTTTTTAACCACATTCCTTGGAATGTGCCTGGGGTGCAGGCTATTGTTGTGTAGGATGTTGTTCTTCCTACAGGGTTTCCTATACATACTAGTGCAGAAGCTGCCTAGCTCATCCGTCTTAACTACAGTGTCACGAAAGTCTATATCCTCAGCAGAGTAATGCATAGTAAATGAAAGAAGGTAGTTGTATTTTGCAGATAATCTACAAACTTCATCAGTAGATTGGTTGGTCCTTGCCAAACAAAAAATTCATCGTCCACAAATCATTTATAAAATTTCACATGTGAACTAAACCTAACATCTGTAAAAACTGACTGCTTTTCTCAATATGCCAAGACAATATTGGCATAAGAGTTGGCACATGCCATGCCCATTGCAACCCCCAGTTTTTGCAGAAAATATTCCGATTCACAGATGAAAACATTATTCTCTAGTATTAGATCCAGTAGTGCACACAATATCTCTACCTTAGAGTTAGAAAAAAACTGTCAGATGTCAAAAAAGCTTTACACTATCTTTTTCTACTTCCTTAGTTCACATGTGAAATTTTATAAACGATTTGTGGATGATGTCTTCTGAAGAGGGGAGTATTGCCTCATTAATTGCACCATGTGACTTGACATCTCTTAATTATGTGGCTGGCTATCTGGCTATCTGTATTTAAGGTTTTAAGTGTTTTATCATTTTTTATGGTCTGAAGAAGTGGGTAAAGTGCTCACCAGTTTGTTTTGTGTACATTTATCACTGTTATTAAAACTGTTTTGACTCAACTTCAGCCTTTTAGATGTCTGTTTTTAGAATATTATTGTGCTTGGACTTAGTCTGGGTTCCTACTGAGGTTTCCTTATAACCTTAGTTTTGGGATAATATTGAAGCTTTTTTAAAGTATTATTTACAGATAATATTTCTCTAACCAAACCAATAATATTCTTTAATGTAAATGAATTGCTAGAAAGTGTATAACAAGGAAATGGAAGTCCACCATCTCTCCAGCTATGGAAGATTTTCTGACCCTCCTTGAAGAAGTGATTTCCAGAGAAACCAAAACCAAAGAAGTGAGAATAAATCTGTGAAATTTTGTTAATAATCCTTGGATAAAGGTTTCTTTTCTCATTGAAACTTTTTGTAAAGACTCTGATTCTGAATTATCTGATGTTTATTATGCAAACTTTTTGCTATTGTTTTATAATTTTATCAATTTGGGGCCTCTGTAAATAGTGCATATAGTTGTAGTGTGTCTTTTTCATTGTTCTTTTATGTTCAAAAATTGTAGCCATGATGTTCATATTATTGTTAAAACTATCATTTTCTTACTTGAATAAAAATATTTGATTAAAAAAAAAAGAAAGACATATTGGGTGTGACCAGTTAGAAAAAAAGGATAATGGTATGCATCTATGTTATGCAGGATATACCAGAAATGACAGTCAAGTTAATTCACAGAATAAAGAGTTTACAGGTATAAATTTGGCAAATTAATTCTTTGTGTTATTGTTTTGTTTAGCAGTCATTAGGTAAGATCTTTGTATTAAAGTATTGCAACACATAAAGTATATCTTAATACAGAGACAAAATCACAAATATTAAATAATGTTTTGCTAGTTTACAGAATGTAAAATTTAAAATCAATGCTACATTGTAAAAGTTACAGTGCAGTCAAAATGCAATGCTACATTGTAAAAGTGGCAGTACAGTGAAAAGTTCAGATTCCATGCATGAAAAGAGTGCATCATAAATATTATGTGTCATTAAAGCCACAGGTTCAACTCCTATGTTATACTTGTAAATAGAACAGCCAAGTAAAGTTCCAGAATTAAATCAGTTCAACTCTAGAAAGAAAATTTTAAGTATTGCTTTGTTAGTTTATAGAATCTATCATTTAAAGTCAATGCTACATTGTAAAAGTGACAATACAGTCAAGAGTTCAGATCCTATGCATGAAAAGAGTACATCATAAATATCATGTGTCATTAAAGCCACAGGTTTAACTCTGTTATAAAGGGCAGATAAGTAAAGTTCCAGAATTAGATCAGTTCAACTCTAGTAATACATGCGTATACTATATAAAGAAATGTCATGTACCTGTATAAAGGACATACAAGTGCACTTCCAGATAAAGAAACTTCACATACTTGTGTAAAATACAGACAAATAAACTTCTAGAAGCAGATCAGTTTAAATCTGATAATAAATGTGTTTATGTAATCAGTTTAAGATACTATATATATGGCATACAGAAATTGTAGTTTACATAGCACACCAGATCAGATTACAGCCAGCTTAGCAAGCTGAACTGAAGACAGTACTGTATGCTATAAGGCAGTATGGGGTAAATAAATTTAATAAACCATAGAATGAACCTAGATGCCACTGTTCAGCGAAACAATAAAGTAACAGAGAGAAATGTAGGCAGACTTCCGTTTAATAGTAAAAGCCACAAAACAACAAAACACATAAACTTATTCAACACTTCGATTTCGTCTCTAGTACTTCCTCAGATGTGGGCTGCCACAAACCAATCCACTTCATTACTTAGACTCCTGATAAAAAAGTATCGGGAGTCTAAGTAATGAAGTGGATTGGTTTGTGACAGCCCACATCTAAGGAAGTGCTAGAGATGAAAACAAAGTGTTGAATACGTTTATGTGTTTTGCTGTTTTGTGGCTTTTACTATTAAACAGAAGTCTGCTTACATTTCTCTCTGTGGCTTTGTTTTGCTTAACAGTGGCATCCAGGTTCATTCTTTGGTTTATTTGTGCGATTTTTCCTTGTTTGCCTGCTTTTTGGATTTATTGAAGATAAATTTAATACAGTTTATGCAGCTACAGTTCTTACTATTTGTCCAAGAAAATTGTAGTTAGTAAATACATTCTTGCAGCATTCAGCAGTACTGAAAAGTTATGTTAGAATCTGAGGGTCACAAGAGTAAATGTATAAAGTTCAATAGTTCAGATTAATTTTATATAGGTGCAGAAATGCACAGTGTTAGATTACTACTTTAGTTTCTTTTGAGGTTATGACAGGAAAGACAATGTCTCTAAGGTTTTCGTTTGATTTAATAACAAAGTTGCAGCCTTTCAATGTCACTGTTGTACACTATCAGTTTGCTTACACACTTACAAGAGTTTATTAGCAGCAAATGTTTATTTCATGCAAAAATGTAAATAACGTCAGGGCAACAAGCAGTGCTATCAGTTTATAATTGTTAAAGCTGCAAATGTTATTTCAAAGACCTGATACTAAATACATCAAGAACTTTAGCCTCCCAGTCTTGCACAAGAGATGAAAAGGAGAGATTTAAAAGGCCTAACTATAAAAAGGACACTTGGACATTAAATTAGGCCTTCCAATACCTTATCAGTAACTGGGACAATGCAGTGTAAAATTTGACACGTGCTGTGGTGCAGATGTCGACTGTCTATTTGTTTCAGTTATTTCTTCAATGTTTGTTTAAAGTTAAAATGTATGAGTTAAAGCAAGTATGTATGTTTGCAGACAATTATATAACAGTACTAGGTTTCAGTTTATGTTTTTATCTGTGTGCAGACAATACTGACAAAGTGGTATTAACAGTTTAGTTTTCAGAACATAACCTTGCCAGCTTTCAGTTTTTTTTTAATCTGTGTTCAGGTAACACTGGCAGGAAAGGTATTCCTGCTATTTATTTTAGATGTTCAGTATAAATATTATCACATTTCAGTCATGATTCAGAATGTAGCATTCATACTCGTGTTCAGTACAATACATTTCAGTCAATTATCATAATATAATATTTAATACTCATTTACTTCACATTATTCAGTCAGTTGTAAGGGTAAAGTGACAATTATTTGTAACAGGCTTATTACATCCTACATCTCTACTACATCTTCCTTCACATTATTCAGTCATTAGTTTTAAGGATAAAGTGACAGAATTATTTATTACAGGCTTATTATCTAAAGAATAGGTAGTAACAGTTATTCAATATACTCAATGCATTAACAGGGCAGGCTTAATTTGATAATTAATTTACAAATTGCAGTGCACTTTACATAACTATTGTACATTAATCAGAAAGTTAAAAGGGCACTAACAGAAAATGCAAAGGCATAGACCTGAAATACAGAGAGCATGCATTTTAGTAAACTATTATTGCTCATAAATATTCGTGATTATTTCAGACACAAATTTATGAAGCAGACATCTATTACAGCACATAGAAGTTAAAAAGGTAAATAACATTATTAATAAATCTAAATGAGAATTTGCAGGCAACAGTTAATACATTATATGGTAATTATACTTCAAGACCAGTTATAAAGTTATTCCTTTAATGCCAATTTCAGTTAATCTTCATAAAATAGCCATCATGCTTGCTAGGCTATACAATAAAAAAGAAAATGGACTAAATAAACAGTACAATATTTAACGATTTAAATAACTGGAGAACAGGAAAAGATTTCATTTTCTCTAAGAGAGGGACATCATGGTGCAATAAGGCACCAGTTGATAAGGTAATAAACATAGGCAATAGATGTGCAATTTTAGCATTACAGCATACAGAGATAGGGAAGAAAAATAGACAGGGTGAACAGTTTGCACTCTGTCTAACTTAAATGAAGACTCACAGATGCAGTTTAAGGACAAGTATGGGATTTATTCCATGCTGTTTCTGGAATAGCAGGCTTAAAGAATTGCCTGGCCTAATCAGCTTTAGAAGCCACAGAATTAAAATACACTGATTTTCAGAATAATCTGCAGATTTTAGATATATCACACATACGTCAGAACTTACACTTAAAGACTCTAAAGACTATGGATCTAGGTAATATGGGAACTAAATCATAAAGTTAACAGACTTCAATCTAGACAGAAGTGACACCTGATGGTCAAAATTAAAATTGGAAGTTTACAACAACAACAGCAACAACATTCACCAAATAAAAAAAAACAATTTACCAGTTATAATTAAATCATAAAGTTAAGAGACTTTAATTCAAACAGGCCATAAATGCTCAAGTGACACTTAGTGGTCAAAATTGAAATTGCACGTTTATTACACATCTGCAGATTATAAGTAAGGTGGTGTAAAGCCTGTATATATTCAAAGCAGATAATAGTAGTAAAGAATACAGATATAAAGTTACTACAAAAAGAAGGTCCCTGTAAACTTTTGTCAGAGACTTCAGGGGGAGTTGTTAGAGTGAGGGTATTCTTAGTAAATTCATTATAGTCCATTAAGGTAGAATAATAGGCCTGAAAATAAAGAGTCAGATTTGTGTTTTCATGTATGCATTTAGTTTCAGGGAAAGACAACTCATTAGAACGGAAAGATAAAGCATAAGATGTGCAGAAATACCGAAATACAGAATGTTCCTTTCTAAAGGGAAATGCT
This sequence comes from Protopterus annectens, assembly GCF_019279795.1. NCBI lineage: Eukaryota > Metazoa > Chordata > Ceratodontiformes > Protopteridae > Protopterus > Protopterus annectens. The sequence goes on from NC_056743.1 coordinate 1,393,077,103, forward strand.
AGATAAAGAGGCACATGCAAGTCAAGGCTTGGAGACCAAGCCAAACAACACTAAAGAGGCATGAAAAGTATTTCAGGGTTTTGGTATTATTAGGAAATGCTTCTAACTCAGTCAGAGAAGTCAGTTAGTTAGTTTGGACTGACAAACAGAAAAGATTAAATAGCCAGACGTTAGTTTGTGGACTTATATGTAAGAGGGTCTCTACAATACAGACACTCGAGCCTGAGTACAGTAGACAGCTCAAATAAAGACCATTCAAATTTATATTATTGAGGATAATCAGAACATATGTGCAGAAACTTTGAATATATTTACTAACCAGCATTCCAGCATTTCTACAGAGTCTTATATTTATCAGCACTGATAATGAAGACAGTATTGGGATATTGTAAACCTCTAATAAAGCATTATTAACCAAACTACCGTATATGCAGAATTCATTCTGAAAATTATAAAAGACTTGGTCCATAATGGAGAGACTGGCACCTGTTCAGCACAAGTTTGGATAATTAACAGATAAAGGCTTTCATTCCGGTCTCTTTTCAGTTGTTTCCAGTTATTTCCAGTATACTACAGTCTTATCAATTTTTTAAGACAAACTTTGCCAGCACCTAGAAGGAACATTCCTCTGGGTGGATATGCTACAGTAAGGTTTGTATGACTATATTTGAGGAAGAAATATGACAGCTATTACTTTAAGCTCTTGCCAGTAATGTGCATATCAGCCATGAACACATACTTTACAGGACAACTTTAGTTATGTTATTCTTTCCCTACACATATTACTGGGTAGTGGTACCTCATGACAGTACAGTATAGTGCACAACAGCACCTCTCTGACATTTACAGTAGTCTGGCAATATGCTTGATGAAGTACTTCTGGGGCATTTTATGGTTCTTCTCAATATCTGCATTCATTTGTACACTTTATATTTATTACTTAATCTTAATCCAGGTCATGGGGAGATGAATCCCATGCTAGAAGTCACAACTGTGCTGTCATGCATGCGTGTGTGTGTGTGTGTGTGTGTGTGTGTGTGTGTGTGTGTGTGTGTGTGTGTGTGTGTGTGTGTGTTTGTCTACATACACACACACACACATATGCACATACAAACACACACACACACACACACACACACACACACACACACACACACACACACACACACACACACACACACACACACACACACACACACACACACACACACACACACACACACAAACACAAACACACACACCTAGGTGCTGGTCCAGTTTGTCATGCAGTGTCTTCCTTTTACCTCCTTGTCATGCCACACACAGCAGATGTCCAGCCTTGATAATGCATTGTTCAGTCAAAGAGCTGTCTTTGTGCATATATGTGTGTGTGTGTGTGTGTGTGTGTGTGTGTGTGTCTACATACATACACAGGTGCACATACACACACACACACACACACACACACACACACACACACACACACACACACACGTACGCACGCACTTATACATAGTATATCTCTATATATCAGTAACACACACACATCTAGGTGCTGGTCCAGTCTGTCATACATTTTGCCTTCCTTTTACCTCCTTGTTTTTGTCATGCCACACACAGCAGATATCCAGCCTTGATAATGCATTGGCCAGTCAAAGAGCTGTGTGTGTGTGTGCATGTGTGTGCATGTGTATGGGGGTCTATATCATTTAAATGAAAGTTAAGAATGTCGATCACTCTAAACAGCAAAAATGACGATAATCAAATCCTTTATTGTGGGGGGGCCGCACCCCCCAAACCCCCCACTAATTATATATACCAACTCCGGGATTGCACTACAGTGAGGAAAGGGCAAATTTCCTGATCTTCACTGTACCGAGATCTCACAAAACAGATGTCAATTATCGGCATTTTCACTGTTTACAGTGATCGACCTTCTGAACTTTTGTTTAAATTATATAGACCCAGTGTGTGTGTGTGTGTGTGTGTGTGTGTGTGTGTGTGTGTGTGTGTGTGTGTGTGTGTGTGTGTGTGTGTGTGTGTGTGTGTGTGTGTGTGTGTGTGTGTGTGTGTGCATTCATGTACTTACATATGGAACCTATCATGAGTGAATACTTGCTATTGGGTAGTAGGATTAGCCAGGAAAGCACTTCAAAATGGAATAGCAGGGCTTCAGGCAAAAACACTAGATCAGCTTTTAAGTGCAGTAGCACTGTATAAGTGACTGCACTGGTATGTAATTGCTTGTTTTCTGATTCACATGATAGTATTAAATCCATGGCTTTATTTGCATATCTTCCATATACCAAACTGCATTTTGATCCTTAGGGATTCATGGGACAGTCTCTCTGTGTCTCTCTATGTCTACCCTCTCTCTCTTTCTTTGAATTGTATTGAGATCGCTCTGTGCACCAATCCTCTACAGTGCACAGTATAATTAATGTTGCTTACTTCTGTTTGAAAAAAATTTTAAGGAATGTTTGGAAACATAGAATAAATTAATTTAAAGATACTTTTAATTTCACTGGTTTGAACTGCAGCCTTTAAAGCATTTTCACCATTGATAGGGATATACCTTGATATCTCTAAGCTAAGGTTTCTGAAAGATTGTTATATAATTGATACATGCATACTCTCTGGCAACAACATAAATACCAATGAAGAGCTCTTCTCTTCTCTCTGGTATCTTCTAACATCACTTAAGAAACAATTATACTAGGTGACTTTAATATCAAACCTATTTGGCCTATATCAAATAATTTTCCCCTCTACAAGTTACAACAAATATATGAATAGTATCACTACCATTGACTGAATTCTCAACTCTGTACCAAACAAAACAATCTCCTCCAATATTCTTTCCAACACCCTAAGTGACCACCTCCCAACCTATACACTAGTACAATCTACCTGCATCTATAAAATACACCAATACAATACTGTTCATAGACTCTCCTCCTTTAACCCTATTACTTTCACCTCTAACTTAAACTCAGTCAATTGAAACATACTCAAAACTCTCATTAGATAGTGCAGTTCCTCTGTTCAACTCTGCATTCTTAAATATTTTAAACAAGCATGCCCCTACCAGATCTAAAAGAGTCCAAGCCAACTCAGCATCTTGGCTCTCTAGAAAGACAAAACATCTCATGAATCAGAGGGATAGTGTATGGAAAACCTGGCCAAATAACCAAACAGAAGCCAGCTTGCAAAAAATTCGAACAACTTAAAAATAACATCTCTCTTAGAGTTAAGCTAGACAAGAAATCTTACTATACAAATTTCCAAACAGCATATCAAAATAACCTCAGACATGTCTGGTCATTCATTAATCACGTACTAAAATTGGGCCATGCCACATAACTTACACCACATATTATTAGCCCAAATGACAACATTGCCTGTATATTCAATAACCATTTCATAAATGCCATATACTCACTAATAAACAACTTAATTCCCACTACTACTCTACCACCTCTGAATGCAGTGGTAATCTCAAGTATCTGTCCTTTGCAATCATGCCCAGCTCATTCAGAGAAAGGCACCTTCTAAACTTGAAGTCCACATCTCCAACACTGGACAACCTACCAGCCAGATATCTTAAATTCTCAGCAGAAAACATAGCCTACCCCATAGTTATCCTTATCAATTAGTCTTGTACTGAAAGTTACATCCCCACATTATGGAAAATGTCTTACATTATACAGGGGATATTGAACTCTCCAATTAATAGACCAATGGACATAACATCACCACTTTCCAAAAAATTGGAAAAGTTTATTCTGTCCCAGCTATACAAATTTAACACTGAAAATGACTTACTATCCCTCTACAGAACATGGCTTCCACCATCATCACAACACCACTGCTGCTCTCCTCAGCATCAGTACCATCATCAATCAAAAGAGGAAAAAAAAGGTAATATAGTATCTACAATATTCCTTGACTTAACAAAAGTCTTTGATATAGTACCCTATGAAATTATACTCAGTAAACCACATTCCCTAGGCTTATATAGCACCTCTCTTTCCTGGTACACCAACTGTCTTTCTGGCAGACAACAGGCAATCCATCAATCCACAACCCCCTTTTCCCATTTTTGCACATGGGGTCTGGGTGTCACTTCAGCAGTAACAGTCATCTAGAGCCAAAGTTCACACTGCCGGGTGGCTAGACATGCCACTGTAATTCTTCCACACAACATACTCACATCTATGGCCAATGTAGAGTGCCCAATCTACCTACTGCATGTCTATGGAATGTTGGAGGAAACCATAGCAGCTGGAGGAAACCCATGCAAGCATAAGGAGGACATGCAGAATCTGTACAGAAGGCACAGACAACAAGCAATAAAATGGCAAAAAGAGTTTTCATCCTTTCTCTCTACCAATATACGGGTACCATAGAATTCAGTTCTTTGGCTTCTACTATTTAACATTTTTATAAATTACCTAGTATTGACCAGAGTGCAGATTACTCTACCCTCATCTGCTCTGATAGACATGTATTCCCTCATCTCTATGAAATCCTGGCTAAGTAAGTCACAGTTACTTTTTAACCCACAGAAATCCAAATTAATTATTTTTACCCCAAGCATTTCTTACAAGAAAAGATAAATTCATCATAACTTCCATTAACAGCACTGATATAGAACTAATAATGCATAGCAAATTCCTTAGGGTGATAATTGATGATAACACGAAGTATGATTATTATTAAAAGACAGTAAAAAAAAAAAACAACAAAAATTAGGTACACTCAACAGAAAAAAACTCTGCCAGACTGATAAATCTAGAGAAAGCATAGCCATAACCTTTCTTTTAACTAGTCTCTTCTATACTGACCCTATACTCACCAACCTTCAATACACTAAACTTAACCAACTGGAACTGTGTTACAATAAAGTGGCCAGATTTGCCACCAATCTCCCTTGCAAATCTCATCAGTACTTGTCATTCAGACAAATCAATGTATCACAACTAACTACTGTACACAGTCTAATTTAGAAACCTGAAAACTGTCCCATTCTAAAAATATAATTCAAGACTATACTCCAAGTAGAATGTTATGCACCATTAACAAACTTTTACTTCTCCCAACAAGGCTCAATAAAACAGCAGATAACACTCTGCATTATTTCATTGTCAGTAACAGCTGGAGTTCCATCCCTTCAACTTTTAAATAAATAAAGCACACAGACCACAAGATTCAATAAAATCTATGTAGGATTCTTGTAGAGCTTACACAGAATGTGCCCATGTACATGGCCACGGTTCCTCCTCGGCAGCAAGCCATGCATATTAATCATGGCATGCTGCCGAGGGAGACCACAGTAATACAGATAATGAATCCATGTAGGCAGTTGTGTAGAGGCTGTCCTGTGGTTGTGGATTGTCCAGGAAATGCCTGGACAGATATTATGTACAGGATAAGAACCCTGTAATGTTCCCTGCTAGTGTAGAAATATGTGTGAGTTGTAATTTTTTTACTTTTATTTATTTATTTTTTTTTGCCCATTTGCACAGTGTTGCATGGAGTGCAGCAGTGCCAAGCTGCATTTACACATGCACAGCTGACACCTGCCTGACATCTAAAAATAGAAACAGGATGTAATTAATTAGTTATGGTTGTCTAAGTTTTTTATTTATTTTTTAATGGGTGTTTGTGTGGCATGGTGCTTAGCAATGCTAAAAGGTAGCTTAGTAGTATATGTGAAGGTATACTGATGTTTTTCACTATACAAGTAGCTAAATAGGTAGAGACATGGCCTAAAGTGTAGTAGGTCCTGGGTTTCAGTTCCCAGCAGTCATACCTTTTTACATTTATTGCTGTGGAAATGTGTGATGTGACCTACCGGGTGGTTTAATTTAAAAACAAAATTCTAACATTTGGAAAAGCTGCATGGTGCTAAGCACTGCTTAAACAGAGTCAATGGCTACTCCTTTTCCATGTTGCTAAGCTTTGCCAAAATATGGTTGTGTGAGTTTACGTTAAGTGGGTTTGCACTATGCTAAGCAAAGCAGCACTTTTTTGAATGTTTCAGTATGATGTGTAAGGGCTGGAAAACAGCCTATATTAAGGCTAATAGGTAGGGATTCTGCAGCATTCGTTGGAGTCTTACTAACCTGTTGATATGCCTAGCAGTGTTGGTGAGGGAGTGCTCTTTCAGATGCGGGGGGGGGGGGGTGCAGGAGTCCAGAGTGTTTTTTGAACTCTCAGTCCAGAACTACAAAGCTTGGCTGTTGCAGGGCAGTTACCAGGGCTCAGAATGCGAAGTTGAAGTCTGGGATCATTTTGCCAGGGATCTTACCAGTACTACTGGTATCCCCTGCACTGGTGAGCAATGTTGTCACCCCTATGATGACCTGAAGTGAAGGAAGAGGAGAACCTTGGACACCTGAGTCCAAGAGGCTAGGGCTGGGCATGGCCCACACATATGTATGTTTATTACTACTTTCTTAAAATACAAGCTGAATCCATGCAAAACTAGTATGCATAATGGTGTGCTTCTCCTCCAACAGCTGCAGATGAACAGCCTCACAATGTCCAGTCTCATGCCAGGTGCCTGGCTAGGATGAGCTGTGAGCATGGTAAGTACAGATATTTTCTGATAATTGTAGTGCAATAAACAATACCAATAGCAATAAGCAATAAGGTTTAAAGCAGGATTGTGGTTTAATAACTAATGTGTGCAAATAACTGCAGTAGGGCTGTATTCACTGCGTGTGTGTTCTAATGTCACTGCAGTCAATTGTAAAACTGAAATAAATAATGAATACAAAAGTAATTGCTTGATAAATGTATTGCACAACCCACAGTATGGTTCAGGGCTGTCTTCAGGCAACTTTCACTCAAATAATGCTCTCTATTCCTCCCACTCCAGGAACAAAGTTTATGGGTAAGGTAGCCCATGTTCTGGGCAGATATGTGTATACTGCACAGATTCTAAGGAGCAATGACAATAAAGTGTAAAGCAGGATTGTGGTTTGATAAGTAATGTGTTCAAATAAATGCAATAGGGCTGTATTCATTGCATGTGTGTTCTAATGCCACTGCAGTCAATTGTTACATTATGTGCACATGTCCCCTGGAGTCACACCTTTTGGGTTCTACTCCCACACCTGCCAACTGAAACATGATGGCTATCTAGTCTACTTAATTCCACAAACATACCTCTCAACTGTCATGATTTTTTGTAATGTAATGACAACTGCCCAATCTGTATGGTCTGTGATTAGCAGATAAATTATTACCTGGAATGCAATGTATTTGCAAATCCATTTACAGAACACCTTGATAGTTATATACATGCACATTATGTGAAACAGTTCTGTGTAGTTATGTACCTGTATTTGTTAGTGCTTGGCTCATACTGTCCCATGCTAACAGCTTGAAAGGTATGTATATGCTACATCACCGATAGAAGAATTTGAGTCACTGTTCTCACAAGTGACACTGCACACCTGTAGAAGTATATATTAGTAGTCTGTGTGTTAATATCATCTGCAAATTCACTAATGGTATGTTTCTCTCTCTCTCTCTAGCCACCTTTTAACTTCTTTAATTTATTAATGTTCATAGGATCATAGAAAGTTAATGGACTAATGGCCCTGAGGCCCTTATAAGCCTAGTCAAGAGTTTAGCCAAAGTTTAGACATGTCAGTACCAGATGCCCCTGTCCAGAAGGGACATGGGTGGAATCCCAGGGGTGTATTTTCTGTTTCCCATCCAGTTACCCAGGTTGCACTTAAAAAGGGGTAAAGAGGTACTCTGCTTGATGTATAGTGGGAGTCTATTCCACAGATGGGAGAGTCTCTGGGACACAGTTCTGTCCCACCAAAAAGTCCTGTTGATGTCACAGACCAGGTTGAGGGTGCGTGTGTGGGTTACTTGAGTGGAGCTTGACTTATGAATATCCAGCAGTCCCATCAAGACGAGGTCCGAGATCACCATGTTTGCCAGACAGAGGTCACCTCTGAGGAGTCTGTATGAAACTGAGTAGAGGGATAGGGCTTTTAGCCTATCTGTGTATGGTAGATGTTTGAGGCCCTGGATTCACCTGGTGAGGAACCTTTGTGGTTTCTCCAGCTGCTGCATGTGCTTTGCGAGGTGCATGCCGAAAGGGGAGTTATACTTAATAATGGGCCTTATAATGGAAAAATACATGGATATTATGACCTCCTTGTTCCTGGATGAGATACCCTTACTTATGAAGTGGGCCATGAAAAAAGCTTTCCTTACAATGGAAGCAACATGTTGGCCAAAAGTCAGGTTACTATCAACCTGGGTGCCCATATCTCTCACAACTGATTGTGTGCTTAGGATGTTGTTATTAATGTGATAATTTGTGGGGACGTCACTCTCTCCAAAGGAGATGATGATGCATTTTTTGGTATTCTGCTTAAGGCCATGTTTCTGGCACCATTCATTTGTTTGGGTGAGACCCGCTTGGACGATGCTCGCATCACAAGGGGAATTGATGACAGCACCTAGCTTGCTCATCTGCAAACTTGGTCAGCCATAGCCCACTGGTTTTGGCCTGCACCTCAGGAAAGTATATCCCAAATAACAGAGACCCCAAAACCAAACCCAGGGGTACACCGCTTGTTACGGCTCTATTGCTTGAGGTGGCTTCCCCTATTTTGACTAGGTGGGTTCTATCAGTTTGCCAGTTTGCTACCCATCTGATAATACATGGATTGATGACTAGTTGAGAGAGTTTATCTATTATGCCCGAGTGGGGAATAGTGTCAAAGGCTTTGGCCAGGTCAAGGTAGGCGGTGTGCACCATCTTCCCCTCATCCATGGCTTTGGTGACCGTCTCAAAGAAGTTGACCAAATTTAACAGACATGATCTCCCCTTGATGAAAAACTGTGTGGGATCGAGTGTTTGGAGGGTGCCAATGTCTTTGTTAATGAGGTCCATGTTAATCCATTCCATGGCCTTGCATATCAGGCTAGTTAGGCTGATGGGTCTATGATTTCCTGGATTGGTTGATGCTCCAGCTTTGTGCAAAGGGATGACAGTGGCTGTCCTCCACTCAGCTGGGATGAAGCTAGTATTCAGGCTTTGGTTGAATAAGGCTCCTAATGGTGCTGCAAGTTCCTACCTGAGTTCATGTAGGATGCAACCTGGGATGTTATCGGGTCTCATGGAGGCTGTATTTTTTGCTTTTGAGAGAGCAGTGATGACCTGTTCCCTAGATATAAGGGGAAGGGGGCAGGTAATGGGGATGTCCTGATTTACTGATGTTATTTATTACTATAATTTAATATTAATATATTCTGTTCTGGGTTATTTCATACTGGTTTGCTGTTAAAATACTTACTGTTATGTTATTTATTGTTGTGTTCCACATAATATACCTTAATATGTATTTGGATTAATCAATATTATGTTTCATTATAGTAATACTAACATTGGCTTGATTAATAATAACTTGAACTTATCGTTATATCTAATTTACTACAACGTGACAAGGTAGGCCGGTTCCAGGTGATCCACCTACCATGGCTCCTCTGGCCATGGCACTGGGGCCCAACACATCTTAGCCACAGCCTGGTGGTGCACCCTCTGCTTCCCCTGCACTACCTGTGACACTGGGTAGTTCCACTCCACAGCCTGTGGCTGGGCCACACTCTGGGAGCGGGGGTGGAGAGGGTAGTGTTGTCACCCATGATGAACTACCAGGATTGGTGCACAGGATAGTGTTCCAAGGTTTTGGACGTCACATGCACTGGATGGAGAGCATGCTCACCACCCTAGCTGGCAGCCTCACCCACATCCCAGCCTCCACCACTGCCACCCCAGGGACAGAGAATGAGGAGCACTGACAGTCCCATGGGTGGGGACTTGAGTCATGCTGCTACCTTGTGGAGGCACCTGACTCTGGGATTCCACAACACCCTCCCCATCCAAGGTATTCACCCCCCTGTTGTATCAAACACCACCTTTCTCTGCTGCATTGTCTGTCTTGTCTTTCTTCAAAAGCTTCCTCACCTTCCCAACTTACCTCCTCCACATGTACCTATGTCCCTTCTCCAACATTCCACTCTCACCTTAAAAAAAATGGGCACCTGTCCTAAAAATAAAAAATATTGCCCCATACATAGCTCTCTATTTCACACACGTACCCACTGGACACACATAGTTTGGTACAATTGGTTGACAACACAGTTATGTTGTCACCACTCCTCTCTCTGGATGTGAGAGTCCAAATTCATTTACAAATTCTGTCAAAGTGCACAGTTGTTTCTGATGAAGAAATGGATAACTATGGTTCTTACCTTCACCTGTCCTGCACATCCCTACCTGCTTTTCACTATGTTTTCCCCCCGCTTGCACCCCATTTCACCACTCTCCTATCTCCTCATTTTTCTCTCCTTTAAAGATATTTTGCACAACACTGTGTGATAAGCCAAGCTCAGCTAAATGGAGCTATTTTGATATATGTTTTTTAAATTATAATAAATTCATACAAAATAAACCTTTGTCCCCTATTTCAAACCCAAGACCATCACACTTGCAGATCAATGCATTAACCTACCACACCACACAGCTGTTAATTAAAACAGATGGTTTAAGCAAAACATAATAATTGCAAATCATCATCGTTAAGCATGTTTAAGCAGAGCTGCACATTGTGCCTCATCGTGCAAACTTGTTGAAAGAGTAATGGAAAAACTGGGAGTGTAACTTAGAGTCTGGTGCAGGACTACACCACTAGAAATCCAGACACAGAATAATGGGTGCAAGTGAGGTCTCTAATAGCAGGTAAATGGGAACTTTTATCAGCAACATGTAGGACTACACCTGCTAAAACAATAATGTCAAAACACATGTTCAACTGAGACTCTGGTGGAGAAATACATGCCTGTAAAGCCAGGCACATAATAATGTAATGTAATGAAGGTATGTCAAAGCCTGTATGTGTGCACTTATATCTTCAGAAATGCACATGCTGTAATAGTGACTCAGTAGCTCAGTCTGTTAAATGCTTTGCAAACAGTAAGTTTTGCCACACATGGTCCTGGGTTAAAATCCAGTGGTGTATAGCATTTAAATTACATTATTGTGAAGCCATCAACAAATGATTGAGTCATGCACTCGTTATCCACACAATGCATTTCAAATGCAATGTCTGCTTTTCAGTGATGGAAGTCAAAGGTCTGCAGATAGGAACACACTTGATGTATCCCTATAGCAACACTATAAAGTGCATGAACTGTCAAATCATGCATTAATATGCATTAACAGAGGAGTTTAACTTCGGTAATGCAAATGAAGCCGACTAATGTCAGAGTGCAGCATGCAATAATTTCATAATGATATTACAGCTTAACACAGCTGTAAAACTACATACACATATGGAGGTTCTGCTATTAACAAGGACTACCAGCACACATTCCAAATAACTACCATAATGTAACATATGGCCTGACAGTTGCCCACATGGTTGACATAATGGTATATTTACCCCCTATGTTGCTCAAGGACACAACAAACATTTTGCCTACTCTGTTAGTGATACCGTTTCCAAACATACTTACCTGATACACATGCCTTAATTTGCAGTGGAATGCGTTCCCTCAATCTGGCCCTGCCTCTACAACAAGGCTGACACAGCTCCCACAGTTACTCTTACAGCTTCTTGTCCTCCAAAGTGTTCACACTCTCTGCCTATGTATATTGCCTGCAGCATCAGCTGCAGCCTGTAGCACACACATCTGCATGTAAAAGTAGCTGCTACAGACGTACCCTTTGCAATGACATAGTATCTTGACCCCAGTAAAGTCCAGCACAACATATCAGAAAGGGCTTCTAAGCTATATGATGACCTTATATCTAGTTCAATGGTTGCATGCCATTGGCTGATTTACTGCAAATCAGCTGAGTTGGTTGCAATTAACATTTGAGAACCACAGATTGGTTTAGAGCCAATCACTTGGCAATGAGAACCATGTTAAAAAGGCAAACATCTGGCTAGGGGAACCAGTCTGTATGAGACTTTCTTCACACAATAAACGCTTTTCCAAAAACTTTATATACCTACACATATCACCAGAGGAGTATTGTACTCCATCAGGTATGCAACCTCTTTATGTACAACATGATGCATATGTGTGAATATACTTAGTGGGAATGGGAATTACAGCATTAAGCCTTTCTGAGAACTGTATCGATGACATGTTACACCTACAGAGGATGTACAATGCATCAAGGGTGGAGTGTTTTTTGTCAATGTAGCACACTGGTCTTGTGGGAATTTCCCTTTATAGTGGTTGTAATAGCACACTTCTATTTGTTTGGCATTGTTGTTTTGACATATTATCAGGGGGTTGCCCCCAGGGGACACACTACAATGAACTCGTGTTGGGTGTGTGATCATACAGCAGTATCTGTCATGGCACAAACAGGAATAGCTGACTATTGCTAGTATCTTAGTTATATTCACACTTTTAGTATGCTTACACACTGTGGAATATGACGTGTGATCAGGCAGTAGATACTGCCAATAGTCTATTCTTGCTGTATCTCTATATAACGTGCTCCCATGTATGTGATCTTGTCACGGGTTCCCATTTTGCTGTCTTTCAGGAAACATGCATGCAAGACACCATGCCCCTTTCATGTATGCTGAGAATGATATAATCCTGGAAGACCTCCGTCAACACCATGAACTCCTACTGTCCAGGGAGAGGCAAAACATGGAACATCGGGCAGCATTGTGGGGTGACCTTGTCTGTGAAGTTAATGCCATAGGTCATCAGAGCAAGACATATGAGCAGATTCGACACAGTGCAACATATATGATATGCAGAAGAGCAGCAGATGTGGCCAGGGATTGTCGTATCACTGGTGGAGGGCCTGCAGTGGAGCAACCACTCTCAGCCACTGAGGAATTCCTGGTGAACTTATGAACACATGACAGCTCACAGGCATCCATCACACCATATACTGTGAATGTGGATGTCACAGTTTCCACATCAGAGGAGCATCCAGATAGGCTTAATTTGATCATTCCAGGTAGGCTTAGCTTGATCAGCACTGGAATACTGTAGCATTCAGTGTGTCAGAGTATACATGCTTTTATGTGAGTGTCAGGTGTTTGTTTCTGGGACGGGGGTTTAACTTCAGTTTGAATCTCATTTTGGGCAGGGAGTTTAACTGCAGTTTGAATCTTATGCTCGTATTTTAACCAACATAACAATTAAAGTAGCTACTATAAATGTGAGATATATAGACATATTACCCTATTATAGTGCAACATGCAGTGGTGTTTACATTATCTCTCCCTCAACTTTTCACAGGTTCATCAGGAATCAGACAAGACTGTGGTCCTGCTCCTGGTAAGCACAACACTGTTTTGTTACAGATGTAGATTTACTGCAATGTGTTCCCTAAAGTGCCATCCCAGGCTTGCTGGCTGGATTGCTGTACTGTTGGCATGATTGCCAACTGCACAGATATGTTCTGACTGTACACACTTTAGAGTCATACCTATGCCTTGTAGGTGTAACCACACTGATAAATGTGACAGTATTGTCAGGACATTTCAATTTGCCATGTGTCAATTGTGCAGTCTTCATAAATGTCAACAATTTACCTCAGTGTTGCTGATGAGATTGCTGTGTAAAGAGCTTTTATTTACAAGTAACTGCAGATGTTTATGGGAAAAGTAATGTCATTATGTCCTACTATATGAGGTTGGGGTTAAACAGGTCTGTAATAGTGACAACAGCGTATACAGCTTTACATATATTGCAACATAATATTGCAGAGCATAATAGTGCAGCTATTAATACACTGCTTTTACCTTTTTTTATCACAGGTGACTGGGGGGGGGGTTGGTTTCTGTCCCCTACACAACCTGATGTGTCTCTTCAGACTGCACAGGTAGGGGTTTCAGGGGCCGAATCTGTCCCAAAGATTTACATCCCTCTTTTGCCCTCATTATCACTGCACACTGTTAGTATGACTACACATACCCAGTCATCGGAAGCCACAGATATTGGACAGTCAGAGGGTGGGGACATTGAATAGGGAAGTGTGCCAACTATGCTTCCAGTGAGTATTGACACTGGCCATAAACAGAGAGGTGGTGAAGTTCCACACTGGTGGATTGATATGCGTGCTCTTAGGAGGCCTGCTGTCCTTCCACCACCTGTTGCATATATCTCATCACAGATCACTTGGCATATGTTTCGGGCCATCATGGATGTGCAGGCACATTCTGAAAGGAACTCCAGACAAATTCTCAGGTTTACGGATGCAGCACGGTCTGATATCTGTGACTGCCTCCACCACTTTGCTGATACCCTGGATCAGTTCACTGATGCAGTGGAAAGACGTTGGTCTGAGACAGATTGCAAAATATCTGTCTTGGAATGCACATTGTCTGTTTTGGAATGTCTGGTTGTAGTTGAGTGCTGGACTCATGGACGTAGGTCAGCAACTCCATCTGCAGACAGTCCACGTGGCCATGCACAATCACACTCCATAGTGGCAGTATATCCAGTGCTCCAGAGGGGGCGGTGTTGTCCACACCAAGACATGTCAGGCCTTGGGCTCATGGTCCCTGGGCAATCCCTTGCAAAATACAGTCACTGTCGGGTACTAGCACTGCTTCTTACCTTGGGCATGGAGATGCCAGTGCAACTCCTGGCAGAGCCAGTTCTCATGTTTGGGGATGAGGAAGGTGAAGTGTCAGCTCTACCATGCACAGTTCAAAGCTGTTCAACATACACACATGCAGGACTAGCACTGAGCATGACTGTGTTCATGCACACACTCACACACCATTATCAAAATCAGGTCACCTACAGAACCACACAGCACATTTCCATGGTCCATCTTGCCTGCTTCCCTTCCTGACTCACACACATGCTTTCAAGCTATTGGGTCTACCTAGGCCTCCTGCACCCCCACACAACACCCTGTGCAAGTGATGATACCTGTGCCATATTGCTGTTATCCTCATTATCGATGCAGGAAAATGAAGCTATGTGTCTGATGCACAAGGTGGCTATATAAATTAATATGTAATTGTGTAATCCAGTGGTGCTTTGCCATGCCACTTGTACTGGTCACTGACAGAAATTGTATGTTGGCATTTGTAATGAGTAAGCCACATTATTTTGTGTGCCTTACATTGTATGATGTTGTAATGGCTGTATACTTAAACAATGAAAGGTGTGTCACGGAATTGTTTATTCTTCAGTTTCAGGAGTTTGTAGGGAGACAACTATGGACACACAGCAACAATAAACCCATAGATGTCACAGCTCAGGATAGAATGTCAGCACAAAAGAAATATGTTTTCAGTAAGGTACAGCACTATAGGTGCTTGGTCTCATAGGTTTATATCTGTATGTACTAACCTATGAACCTATGAGCCTATGAACCTATAACACGCTAACAAGGATAATGATGTCATTCAGCTTACTCATGCATCCCTAATCTATGAAAAGTCTGATATCTTTGATAAGTGTCACCAGGTTTTTGGGAGGTAACACATCTACAGGCTGTAGTGATGGAGATGACACATCTACAAATTTCCTGTGTACATTACAGATATTTGTCCTACACCAGTTAGGAGTGATTGTCCTGCATCCCATTGTGTAACTTGCACATGATGTGCATTACAGCATACGTGTGCTTCACATGTATGGGGAGTCTGTTACATATTGGGTATACTGCCTGTTTTACATACCTGTCTCTCCAGCATGTACTATTTATACCACAGTGATGGTATAGGTGTGTAGAGCAGGTAATACATGTGTTAATCCTGTCCTGGATAAAAGGGAGGTACACAGTGGGATTTGACACCTCCCTGTAAGGTGGAATTACACATCCCTCCAAAGCATGTAGGAGACAGACTACACATGTGCAGTCTTGGAACAGTCTACATAGGACATGTTATCTATAATATGTATTGGTTTATCATGATGGAACTTGTGTGGCTGCTACAGCTGCAAGATATGCCTGTGAAGTGGCATAGCAAAGGTGCCATTGCACTTAATGATATTGTGATGAGTGCCAAATACAGTATAACAATAATAGTCTGAGATTTACATGCCATACCTTTCTGTATAGGTTGTACACAATTGTATGGATCCCCACCTTACCAACCAGTGAAAGTCAAAGGCTACATTACTCTCTGTGTCCATAAGTCCATGAGTAATGGCTCAACTGTGTATGATATGTAGACACTACTATATTTTCCCAGGGTAGATGACTTCCAAAAGGATAGTACTGGGCAGTCCTTGGCATTTACTATTTGTCAGGGGCTCTAACAACAACTGAATATGTGTCTCAGGCCATTCTGGATAACTGTTGGTTCTGTGTGGCATTCAGTGATAGCTCCTAATATGCAATCAGCTGCTAATGTAGTCAGTTAGAGGTCACTGACAGTGGCCATGAATGCAGAGAAGGAAGTGGCTAGAAGGGGTACACCATTAATGATGTTTGAGGGAACTCCACTGGTTACTGGCATTATTGTAGCATAGGTCTACCCAATGCTATCTTCCCAGATTATGACTATCAGTCACTTGGCTACCCACCAGCTGATATACCACTCTATAAATAACCTACACAGTTTTCAGCAAGGCCTGCTGGTCTAATATTGTCAAAAACCTTGTCAGGCCATATTATGTGGAGTGAGTCATATTCCCATCATCCATTGCATAGTGCAACACTCAATGGTGTCCACAAGTTAGAATAGGTAGGCGTGATCTGCCCTTGAGCAATACAAACTGTGTTTGGCCCAGTGTCAGTAGGTGTACAACATTATTACTGATCTTATCCATACTAACTCCTTTCATGGCATTTTATAACACATGACTTAGAGTTCTGGGGACACTACTTGGCACTGCATGTTAGTTGTCCTTTGTGGAATAAGTATTACAGTTACTTCCATGATGTTCCAAGAAAAGAGTCATCCAAGGTATCTGTACAGAGCATAGACAAACAAGTTAGGGAAGTGTAATTTGTATACCATGTGAAGGTAAAGTGGGGATTTTATACAAGTATTCTGCAGTTGGACACTACTCAAGCGGTATGTACTGGAAGGACACAATTACCTTGTGAAAACTGTGGAAAGCAGGGAAATCTAAGGAATTGCTGATGCCTGGCTACTACTAATGCTGGTCTCACCACAACCACTCTCACATGAGATACCATGCTCCGATACGTTTTCTGACATCACACACAAAATCTTACTATGAAGCTCATGGTGAGAAGCAGGACACAGCCTGTTTGTTCATCTACATAGTTGTCACACATCATGAAAGGCTCTGTAGGCTTCACATACCCTTCTCCAGGTAGATGCCTTGATTAGCAACCTGGGCAATCAGTTGGCTTTTGCATATATTATGCCTTCTGTTCCAGAATTGGTGGTATGTCACTAGGGAACTGTCAAGATGGTGATTAGGAGTACAGCTGCAGCATCACAATATAATGTGCAATGTCCAGTGACATAGATGTCCAGGCTTGCTGAAACAAGCAGAACAGCAGCAATGACTCATTGTAGGTGACAATTTCACAGCAAATCATGCATCCTGCCCTTCAACAGATTAATGGTGGATATCTGCATAACATAGCTGTGAGGCCTACTGCAGTGGACTGGCTACCTTTGGCCAAAGCGTGTCCACCTGCCACATGTCCTATGCATGTCATACTGTACAGTTATGTACCTGAAATACATCTGTGTTCCCGCATCATGTCACACAACAGCCAGTATAATGCTATCTGGTTGTTTGAGAGGCATCGTACACCTGCAAGGGCAACGTAATGTCAGCAAAGTTGAACAAGTCCTCTATGCATGCACAGGCATCCACATCTTCACTGCAAGGAATGCCTGCAGATACTGTATGTCGGACTGTCAACCCCAGGGTGTGACAGCATGACATTAACTTTGCAGGACTTGCAAAGTGTCAGAAAAACAAAAACAATAAACTGATGAAAAAACAAACAAAGCCAGTGGTAATCTCCAAAACATTTATGTAAGCACTTTCATTGAACAAATAATCCAACTTCTTCAGACAGTGGATTATTTATTCAATGAAAGCACTTACACAAACGTTTCAGAGATTACCACTGGCTTTGTTTGTTTTTTCATCAGGACTTGCACAGTGTCACATTTGTAGATATGGTATTGGGACCAAGCCTAATGACAGGATTATGGACAATCCAAGGTCCACATGGCTTGCAAAGCATTGTATGGCACACTGTCAAGTACTGTTCCATTAGGGGACCTAAGTAAAGGTGATGTGTTACATTTCTACATCTGTCATGACACTGCCTAACCATGGCTTGCTGTGATGTATACACAAGCATGACTGTATTACTAATGACACTATCGATGACTGCTGATGAGATGTGGAAAGTGTCCCCACCCTTCTACTCCTATGACACACAAACACAAAGTATGACACATGTGACTGCAGTTCAAATCTTGCTTCCATGGTGTCTCAAACAGCAGTCATTACATATGGCAATGAGAATTTTGCCAACAGGCACAGCTCACCACCTGCACCACCCACACCCACATCATACACACTTGCATGTGTGCAGCTCTTTACCAGACACATTCCCAAACAACAGACGCCTCAGGAAAGCCTGTTTCTTGAGAGCCCAGTACACATAATAGTGCATGCACCACTGTCTCACCAGTCAAACACTTGAGGCAAAACACAAAATCACACCTATTATTCATAGGTGATTACATTGTTAGACACATTGATGTCTGTGTCAACAGGCTACAAAATGGAAAGATCACAGTTAGCTGTCTGTGGGTTCACACAATACACCATACCACACATTGCCTAAACTGAAGGAATATCAGTTAACATAATGGTGACATCATAATTCCTGCATGTGTGTACAACTAGGGACATACGTCACTGGACTGTATGCAGATACATGACTGAGTTTAGACAGTCTGTGTCTCTCACAAATATGTGCATAGCTTTCAGCTGCAGTTGACCATCAACTAGGATGATGGCTCCATCCACACGGAAAATGGTGGAAGTCAATAATTGTCTTAGCGTATGGTGTCATTGTAAGGGGATCTACTACATGTCTGCCTGGGATGTCTTACTCAACAGACCTCAATGTTTCACCAGAAATGGTCTTCAACAATCACCCCTGAGATTTTGAGTATTAGTCAAGGCTGCTGACACCCCCACAGTGCATCTTATAGGCACTGTTTGGAGGGAAACCTTTGCAATGAGAACACCATCTTCATACAACATTGTGGTTATGTTGCTACTTGCTGGGAATGGCAACACTGAACCCCACTCTGTGGTAGGTGTCCCACTTTGGAATATGCAGACATTTGTGCAAAGACATCTGGTTCAAGGCTGTGGACAACATCATAGCCATACCAGACTACACATCCTTCCATAGGTTCAGACCTCAAACTGACAGTGTGCAAGGTAATGCAGGAGGTGTATACATATTCATTAAGGACAGATACACATCCTGATTTAGTGAAACAATGTGATTTCCTGGAGACACTGCATGTACTGTTCACTACTGGATGGGCACCTAATCAAGCCATTGTCAGCTACAGGAGCAGCTCCATGAATCCAGACTCCCAGTTGTGCTTATTTGAATGTACTTGTGTCTATCAAGATATATTAGTACACCATGGTTTGGGGTGGCATTAAGTAACCATCAGCTGTGTTGCTTGGTTCTGCTGAAGCTCACTTGCCCAAAGGTTAGTCCACAACTTTAAGTACAATGCCCTGGAGCAGTGCCATGACATCCCCACAAGGGGAGCCAATGAATTGCATCATGTGTTTATCAGTATGAGTGACCACTGCAGCCCCTCACTGTGAGGTCTTCCCCGATGAGATCTGACCACAGATCAGTCATATTAAAACTATCAGAACTAATCCTCCCCTTGCAGAATATACGGACATATATTTCAACAATGCAATTTATTATCCCCTATGAGGTGGTTTACATAGCTTAACTGCACCTCCCCTTCAGATGGGACAAGCAAGTATGCAGAGCATTATGCAAGCAGCAGTACAACTGCATGGACTCGGCTGTACCTGACAGGAGGAACACGGGATCCTCTTGGCACAGCAAACCTGTCTGGTGGAAAACTGCCATTAGCAGGCTGTATAATAAGAGGTGGACATTGCAGTGTGACATTTGGGTTGAGGGTGCCCCCCCTAAAATGGACACACAACCTTCTCAGCTAAAAAAAGCACATGGTGTTGTTGTGACATTATGTAGAAAGAGTATGTGACAAAATGAGCCGCCCACAAAAAGAAGAACCACAATGTACAGTGTAGTTACATGTGCAACCTCAGAGGACAGGCCCAGATTGTCAGTGAACTCGTACGTAATCATGCCACATGTAATGGGTCTGTACTCATAGCTAACCTGTTGTCCCACAGGTTCTGTGTCAACTTCACTCCCCTGTCCTCACCAAATGTGCTACATGACATTCCTGCAACCTGTCCCATACCATCCATATCTACAGAGCAGGTCATACCTGGCCTGCCTATGGGGATGCACAACATCTAATGGACATGCTAACATACCAGGCTGTGTTCTACATGGGCTATGACAAGGATTACTAAGACCATTGCAAACTCCTTGCAATTATATTGTAACCACTGGTTGCACCCCAGCTGACTGGACAACGGCAACCCTTATATATTTGCACAAAGGTGGTCCATCCACTGACCACCAGAACTATAGACCTATTTGTCTGACTAGCCATATCTGTATGTCCATGGGGCAAATCATCATGGAGCGATCAGCAGACATATATGTGCTCTACACACAGTTGACTGTATACAGTTTGGATTTCGGACAAGGAGATCATGACTGTTAAACATGGTGGACATGTCTGAGGCAGTCACCAAGCACCTGGGTGAGGGGACATCAGGGCATACAACCCCCTGGACTTAGCCAAGCCATGTGACTATATCCCCCACTCAGGCATCATTAACAAAAGCACCCACTTAGGCATCCACTGTAATATCATTGTAGAGCTCACTAGGTGGCTCATTGATGGCACACATACTCAACATAGGGAAATCCACCTCCAATAGCTGATCTGTAAGAGCAGTGTTCAACAGGGCTGAGTCCTGGGTCCTCTACTGCCTGAAATCCATTTATCCATGATGCAAGTGAATACTGAATGTCTGTGGCTGACAAAGTTGGCTGATACCTGCAAACTGTGAGCAGTCATAGAGTCTGTGAGTTATGTCAATATCCTACAAGAGGGTTTTGATGAGCAAATGCCTGTTGACACACCAATGGCCATAAACTCCATGCAGATATATATGTAGTATATATTCTATCACTAACACCTATGTACCTGGTAAGTAGCACATCAGTTGCAACATGTGATGTACATACTCAGGGATGATAGACCTGGGCACACAGATCTGGCCACACAGGTTTATACCTAATGTACCTGAGATCACCATGTCTAACCCAGTGGTAAGAGGGGAATCATATATTATAACTGAGGACACAGTCACCCGTAATTGACATACTCTTAACTTCCACGTACTCTTCCTTCAGCATACCAAAATTTGAGTGCAGTGGCCATTTGGTAATGCACCTTTCCAAGCACTACTGGCAGATGCACACAACAATATACTCCCTCACAAGGGAACTTCACATCCTCAGTATCTGTTCAATGGGGATTGTCTGAAATCAGTGTCATTGTAAACTTGTGGAATATAGACTACTCAGAGATGATCTCTGCCTTGCATACCGGGCAATGTGTGACCCTGCTTGAGTGGAAATTATGCATATCTGTAGGTGGCATGATACATGGATTATTCACTCTAAGGACATTAACCTAGTATGTGATGTTAGTAATACATGCTGGTGGGAGAGATCTGTCTAGCAGACTTTAAGACACTTTTGAAGGAAAACCCTGCCTAATGTCAAACAGAGTACCTCAGTGCACCTTATCAGATGCCAAATGTATGGTTGGCTGGGTGACCATCATTTCACCACATTGGTTCTGCCTGTGTCCTTCTTGGACTGGGGCAATACGTGCTGATCATGTAAATAATAGTATAACATTAGAATTGTGAGGGCTATACGGCCATTATCCTAGTGAAGTGCAAACATTCTATGGTTCCATAAGCTAATGTAAAATGCTTTAACAGCCACATACACAAAACTGACTACATTGAGGATAGCACCACTTCCAGTTTACAGGATAGTACATGGGACACACACACACTGTAAGTTGGCTGCATGTAGACTAGAACACTTGCCTATCTAATGGTACACCCTACAGATCACAGTATGTGATACATGCATCATACCTCATGTCTGCTATTAATATCTGTTTAGGACATATCATGCTTGATAACATTAGCAGACCTAGTTGTGGTCAGGCATTTGAAGGCCTACATCACCTACAACAAAAATACTGCACAAACCTACCTTTTTCTAAGTTACTTAGGTGATCATATTTATGCTGTATGGAGATACTACCTAATAGCAAGTATTCACGTATGATAGGTTCCATATGTAAGTACATGAATGCACACACACACACATACACACACACACACACACACACACACACACACACACACACACACACACACACACACCAAGTAGCCTGGAGTAAGGTTAGAACCCCTATCTATCTATTCTACTCACTATAGATCACAATACTTATCACATGCACCACAGCTTAGGTCTGACATTATAATGGCAGCTGGTAGTGTTACCTGTAGGTGACATCATCAGGCCTTATAGAACAGGATGGTTTGGAAGCCAGCAGCAACTTACAGGACCAAATAGTGCAGACCCATTGCAGTTTGATAGTTAGTGAGGGATTCTCAGTTGTTTTGCAGGGACACACACACACACACACACACACACACACACACACACACACACACACACACACACACACACACACACACCAAGTGGCCTGGAGTGAGATTAGCACCTCTGCCTATCTAGTCTTACTCACTATAGATCACAGAAGGTATCACATGTGCCATGGCTGACATCTGTTTTTATATATGATTGCAGGCAAACCACTTGTGGATTACACCAACTAGGCTTGTGTTGAAAAGCATCATGATATTGCTTCATACTGTTATCTGCATCTAGTATCCTAGCAGTCAGATAACTATTTATCCTAGCTATGTATCTACAATTACCAGTATGACCATATGTGGCTGTTTCCATTTGGATGGGCAAGCCTATGGGCAGGAACAATGTGCCCTGCCCATGCATCCATAGACAACATTATACATTATACAACATGCACACCTGTTGCTGTATGTGTGGTGATGGCCAGCAGGCACAGGGGTCTGTAGGTAAGTGCATTATGTATTGCTGAGCCCTTACTTTGGATCCTTTGACCAAGATTATAGATGTGTAATAGTGCAGCTTTACTCACCATTATTAGGGTATGTAGGACAATACAGATATCCACACACATATTTATGTATGTAAAAGGGATGTATATATAAATGTTGCTGTGTGCATATGTATATATATATATATATATATATATATATATATATATATATATATATATATATATATATACACATATATATATAGGTCTAGGACATTTCACTGAATGCACATTTCAGT
>NC_056743.1:1393105695-1393215695 GCF_019279795.1 Protopterus annectens
GATATGAAGCATCTGTTGTTAAAAATTGCATAGGTAATCCTTTGTAAAAAGGATTCACTAAGTTTGACTGAATTAGTTGACTCAGTCATGTTACCTTTCATGTAAATTAATATGGAATTTTAGTCTAAAGAATCATAAATGAAAACCCAAAGATTCACGGGATATGGTTTAATGGTCCACATTCATGAGAATTAGATGACAAAAAGTAAATACTTCTGTCCTTCCACATCCACCTGTAGCCTCCAAGTCTTTGAAATGATTTGGGGATGCGAACTGTAACTTATAAGGGTTCCACTTCTAAACATCGAAATTTCAAAACATTGAAGTTCAGATCATCAACACCAGAACATCGAATTTTGAAATAACGAAGGTTACGAGTGTAACCAAAAAAAAAAAAAAAAAAAAAGAAAAAGAAATTTTAACAATTGTATGCAGGGGGGCTTCACCCCCCTGCACCCCCACACCCCCACTACTTTAATATTCCAACTCTGAGACCACACTACAGTGGAGTAAAGGGAACTCTACCATTTAGCGCAGAATATTTAGTGCAGAAATGCTAAACGGGAGATTTTCCATACCCTATCTGTAGTGCCATCACACAGATGGCACATAGACACACACAGTATGCAGAGCAGCTTGGTGCCCTGCAAAAATACTTTCTCCCACCTATGCTTACCTTTTTCTTCCCCTTCAAACCTTCGATGTTTTAAAACTCAATGTTCTGGTCTCGATGATCTGCACTTCGATGTTTTAAACGTTTGATGGTTTGAAAGGAAACCCTATAAGATATGTTTTGTCTATCCTTATATTGCTCAGATGTCATATAATCATTTATAGTTTCAAACTCAAATCTCTTTTATAATTTTTTACTAAAACGTTAGAGGCTTCTTCTCAGTATCTAGTCCATGACTCAGTCTAGCACCATACTAGGTCTGCTTTCTATCAAAGATTACCCATGTGTACTCTTTCTATATCATTAGAGACCTGATTGCACTGGACCTCTTCATTCTATGTAAGGCTAATATCTTCATGATATTAGACCAGAGACCTAAATCTTCATAAACAGAAAAATAAGCACAGAAGAGTGAAAGGTTTATAACCCAGCGTCTCCTAAACCTCGGGAACAAACTTCACCTACATGTTAAACAGTGCAACTCACTATTTTCCTTTAAACATAAACTAGATGACTGGATGGGTACTCAAGAATTTACTCAGGGATTGACAGGTATGGCCCTCCTGGGGAAGGAAGGTGTTGCTGAGGGAGGATACTGGCAAGGAAAGAATGGTTATGAGGCCCAGCGTTTTTTGAAATATCTATGAATGCACAAATCTATGTCCAAGAATTCACTATCAACATAATACTACCAGTATTTCACTCATTTTTGACAAATCCCTGTGTGGGGAACAGGACACATGAAAAGCCAGCTGACTGATAATGTTAAAATGCAAGCAATGCACTTTAACTGACAGAGGTCATTGTAAGGGGGATCTCATTTTCCCCAAAGTCCAGCAGCCTCAGAAATGAGTATAGTAAGAGAGATGTGTACAAAGCCACATTTCCCAGCACACCAGCTTTTTGGGACTTTCCTCAAAATAGTGTAGATGTTTCACTCTGAAGAGGAATTTGATGTAAAGTTCATCAATCAGATATCCCATTCCTATTGCTCATCAAAAGTAGATCTTGCCCAAAGTCCACTGAATTATCTCTAAAAGCATACATCTCTCTTCCTTTTATGCCCGTTTATTCTGTTGTCTTTTTTCTATGTTCTCAGTTTTGTGGTTCTGTCTAACATGTACTACTATTTTCCACATTACAAAGTCTTTTGTACCTTTTCTATGACTTTATCCTCTTATTGCTTTTTGGCTACCTTTACAATTCTTAATTTTCCCCTGGGCTTGTATGACTGCAAGTGATCTATTTGTATTGATTTTATAACTCTTGTTTACCAGTCTGTTTACTTGATAAATGTTATTCTAGTTGCTCAGTATTTAAAGAGACCTGCATATATCTGTTGTATTCTACTCACTTTCATTTGACTGAAAACCATCCATCCATCCATCCATCCATCCATCCATCCATCCATCCATCCATTTTGCCCATTTTTCAAACCACTTGTACTAGGTAGGGTTGTGGTGGTAACAAGCTGAGCAGCATAGACCAGCTTTCCCTAATGGATTCATAACACTCAATCAGCAACTCAGAGTGAGTGCAGCTTGACTGAGAAAAAAAAGTCCAAAACAACTTTTAAAGAACTTTTTAAGGAAATTTATTTTGTTCCCCCTGCACCCCCCCCCCCACTTCAAACTTAAATATACCTATGTTAAGGGCGCATAAAACTGGAGAAAAAAAACCCCTCTGCTGTCAAAAAAAGTTGTTTCATGTAAATTTCTTTGCTCGATTGGCAGGTGTTGGTCAACTGACATATTTCCTTTCCTCACTACACATCTGCAAATCATCCTGTGGAATGCCCAAATTTTGTCAAGGAAGCTGAAAGATATGATCTGTCTAATGTGTCAGATTCCCCTGAGTTTCCTCCCAGTGGGCTGAGCCTAATACTCCTACCATGGGAGATGCTCAGGGGTTATCCTCATAAATTGCTCAGACTACCTCAACATATGCCTTTCAATGCAAAAAAAACAGCAGCTACAGTCAGAAATCTCCCTGAACAGACAAGATCTATTTTATAACACCAACCCCCCCCCCCCCAACACACACAGATCACTACTCATTGGATTACGTACAATACTTCCTGCCTAACACTTATGGTTTACAGTAAATGCCTATCTTATCCCATCTAATTCCTTTGTTTTGTAATTCTAGCAAAACTGCATTTCACCCACTTTTCTAAAATCTTTTAAACTCTAGGAATAATTAAATCATTCTCCTTTATTTCAATATTATTTGCAATTTCACAAGAGAGATAAATACATACATTAAAATAACTTTCCAAAGGTATCCTGAAATTTAGGTTTCATTAATTTCTTTTTGTCACACAAAAAATTGCTCAGTCCTAACTCCTCTACGTCAATGTAGAGCACCAGACAGATCCAGATACATACAAATATTTTGCATAGTGCTTACTTGGTGGATTTTTCACTGCAATAACTTGAACTTCGCAGAGTGTCAGGAATTCATTCCGGGTAGGAATAGCAACAGTCACATAACGACCCAATAATTCACTGCAGTTCAACCACATTGTCTTCCCAGCATTTAGACTAGGAATCGATCCACATCTGGTAAAGGAAAATTACAGTCAAAGGCATTATTGTTTCAGAATGAGCCAGACAATCAATGAAAAAGGAGTTATACGCAATATTTTTTTTAAGTCTTAAATAGTTGGCTGTATTTCACAGATATATACTCTGCTAGTGTCTGGAATATGGTTGCA
The DNA here is from genome assembly GCF_019279795.1 of Protopterus annectens. Classification (NCBI taxonomy): domain Eukaryota; kingdom Metazoa; phylum Chordata; order Ceratodontiformes; family Protopteridae; genus Protopterus; species Protopterus annectens. The sequence continues at coordinate 1,393,109,085 of NC_056743.1, forward strand.
GGGGGTTGCTCACAGCTAAGAAGATATGCATTAAGCATCATCTTACAGTCCCCACATTCTTTCTATGGCTATTAATTAGCATTGCACTGTGTGCTGTGTGTCATTGTATCCTGGCGTACATCTGATAAATTCACAGAGATCAAAAAATTATATATTATACTTTCTATAGCAACACCATATTTTACCTGTATTTTATCTTGTTGATATCCAGTGCTACAACAGTGCATGCATTACTTCAATATCCAGTTACATAATATTTGATTACCATGCTATGGCATTGCTTTTTATCATCTATTATGCGAGACATCTTTATAACTGAGATTGGCTGAGTAACAGAAATGGTGTTGTTTTAAGTCCTGTTCCTAACACGACCATTTCACAGAGATGTTTATTTGCTATTTGCTTTGGTCTGTCAGGAAAACTTAAACTCTAGCTTGATTTATATGATCACTGTTTGGTACATTAGTGACTAATCAGTGCATATAAAAACAGTTCATCAAATCTGACTTCACATATTGTTATTCTGTTTTAAGTAGATTAATCATAAACATATGGGAATGGCTTCTGCAGTAATGGATATTTACAGGGTTGAATAAAATGGATTTTTTTGCAAGTAATGATGACAATTACATTTTAACTCACATTACTAGTCATTTTAATGACCCCCTAGAATGATCAAAAATATATATTATACAAAGGTTTTTATAGTCTGCTCTAATAAATTCATCTCCATGTACATTTTAGATGTTCTTGTGTAAGCCTGTCCCTGTTCATAGGTGTTGACTAGGCTAATGACTACAAGGACCTTTTTAAGCCAAGCCATGCAGCCCAAATCTCTGGCAAGTTCTGATAGCCTTGATAAGTGTAAGCACGGGCCTGGGAGGTGAAACATTTACAATCAGGGGCCTGGAAAATGAACCATTTACAGGTTACCTGTATCCATTGGAGAGATATGTGCCAAATCAGGGATAAATTTCCTGTTCCCCATCCAATTGTCCAAGTTGCACTTGAATTGGATTAGGGAGGAACTCTGGTTCACATGGATGGGGAGCCTGTTCCATAGATGGGGTAGTCTCTGGAATACATACTTGTCTCTCCAGCAGGTCTTATTTATATCACAGGCAAGGTTTAAGTCTTTAGAATGGGTAATTCTGGTGTTGTTTGTTTTGCAGATATGCAGGAGGTCCATTAGAGTGGGGTCTAACAATGCCCTGTATATCAGGCATAGATCTCCCCTCAAAAGCCTATAGGAGACAGAATATAGGGATAGCGCCTTGAGGTAGTCTGCACAGAGCATTTTACTTATGTCCTGTATTCTTTTAGTGAGGGACATCTGTGGACATTCTAATTGTTGGATATGCTTGGTGAGGTACATACCAAAGGGGGCATTGTACTTAATGATAGGTCTAATGAATGATGAATACAGTGGAGCAATGACTTCCTTGGACTTAGATGACCTACCTTTGTTTAAAAGTTGCACAACAGAATGATTTCCTCACTACTGTAGACATGATGGTCAAAGGCTAGATTACTATCTATGTGTGTGTCCCTAAGTCCCTGACTACTGGGTCCACTCTAAGGGGTGTGTTGTCAATATGATAGTTACCATGGGTGGATGACTTCCCAAAGGATACTATTATGCATTTCTTGGCATTTACCTTTAGTCCATGGCTCTGACACCAATTGTTTGTCTGTGTCAGCCCCTCCTGGAAAACATTTATGTCAGTGTGGGATTCAATGACGGCTCCTAATTTGCAGTCATATGGAAATTTAGTCAGGCAGAGAGCACTGACATTGTCCATGACTTCAGAAAAGTAAATGCTGAAAAAAAGCGGTCCAAGGACTGATCTCTGAGGGACTCCACTTTTGACTGGCCTCATTGTAGAGTTGAACTCTCCAGTTCTAACTTCCTTGGTCTTGTCTGTGAGCCAGCTGGCTATCCACCGAGTGAAATACAAGTTTGTGCCTAACCTCTTGAGTTTGTAAACAATGCCCGAGTGAGGTATTGTGTCAAATGCCTTGGCCAGGTCAAGGTAAGCAGTGTGAACCATTTTTCCCTCATCCATTGCTTTGGTTACCTTCTCAAAGAAGTCTGCCAGATTAAGTAGGCTTGACCTGCCCTTGACAAAACCAAACTGGGTTGAGTCCAATGTCTGGAGGTTTACTATAATTCTATTTATCATTTCCATGATAATTATTTCCATGGCTTTACATATAAGACTAGTGAGACTTATGAGTCTGTAGTTTCCAGGTCTGTAGATGGCCAACCTTTATGCAGAGAGATAACTGTTGCTGTTCTCCATTCATGAGGCACAAAGTGTATTTGGAGGCTACAGTTAAATAATAATTCAAGAGACTCTAGTAGGTCATGTTTCAAGCTATTTAGAAGGCATCCTTGCATATTGTCTGGGTCCACTGATGTAGCGTTCCTGGTCTTAGAAAGAGCATAGAAAACCTTTTCTCTAGTGATAATAGTGGGAGTTATATTTGATGCTATTTGCTGAGGGAAGGTTGAGGGGGCGAGAGGGGTAAAGTTGGAGATGAATTTATCAGACAGGAAGTTTTCTATTGCTTCTGGCTCATCATAGTTGGCTCCATTTTCATGTTCACCTCCTTTTAGCAAGATTTATGGATTCCTTAGTCACATAGCAATCAGGCTCTGCATTTTAACGTAGCATTAGAATGAGGTCACTGTTGCAAAAATAAAAGGTTCTCTTAATCTTTAGCATATCAGTGGCTTAAATTTACAAAATTGCAAGATGCTGCAATTGATCAGAGTGTATGATTTCTTTATTAAGTATTTCTCAACACACTTTAAAAAAAAGTACAGCTGAGTAAAAATGTACCACAACAGCAGATGCTGAAATAGATCATTGTTGCTGTACTGTTGACAAATGGGCCATCTCTTTCCAAAGATAATGTATATCCAAACAGTATGCCAAAGCTTAGATGCTCCTTTTTCACATGCCATACATCCAGTCTGAGACCTGTACATAAGATGTGTCTATATCCGAAGCTTGAGTTTTATAGAAACTCAAAATTTATATTGCCAAGATGATATGACTTAGTTTCAGAAAACTCAAACTTCAAAAAACAACAAAAATCTGCCTTTTTTCTATGTTCCGCTGCACCCCCTTCACATTATATATACCAAATCCCAGATTGCACTACAGTGGGGAAAAGGGTAAATTCCCTGATCCCCACTGTACTGCAATCTCCATTTAAAAGCTTCACGTTTTCTGAAACTCAGTTATATTGTCTCAACCATATGAATTTCCAGTTTCTGAAAAATCAAGCTTCTGACAGGGACCCCATATGTATGAGGCTTGTTATAGAAACCAGATGCTCAGTTCAGACTGAAATGCTGAAGAAAAGACAAAAAAGAATTCCACTTTAGCCGAAGAAAATAAAGAAAAACAAGGATTGCATGAAGGTGCACATTCCATGAAACCTAGAATCTTGAGATATTCACTGGCTGAAGTCACAGACTGAAAAAATCAGGAACTTGTTTTTATAGACACGGTGGGCATGGAAAAAACACAATTGTTGGTCCTATGACAGGGACCAGAGAAGGTTTCACTGAAGAAGAAGAAGTTTGTGTAAGTCACACAAACGAAAAGCGCTTTACATTGATTAATAAATTTATTTACTGTGCTGTTATTTAAGTGCCGCCTCATCTGTTCTGTTTCGTTTTTGTGCTTAACAGTTTGTCGTAGCCTCTTGTCCGTTTCTCTAGGTTTCACTGTTGTGTCAGGATGTTGTGGCCATATGTGGGGAGACAATGTCTATCATTAGTAACATAGTTGGCCCCATTTTTCCTGTAAAAAATAAAAAGAAAAACTAAGCATGTATCTACTCCTCCTCATTTGTTTGAATAAGAGTAGTTTACTGTGATTGGCTCCGGGAGTGATTCAGGCTATTATTTATTCTTGTAGAGTAGCTCCTGGTAAAAGAAATAGGGATGCCTACTTTCCTAAAGAGATTCAATATTCAGAATCTGAAAAGCAAGATGCAGGGTTGGATTGAGGGTTTTGTCCTCAGATTTCTCATTCAGACTCAGAGGAGAGTTTTCTTTCTGATTGTCCCTGTGGGGGTTTCTCTTTCTCTGAGACTACTGCTAACATTTCTCATTATTTTCAGTAGGAGAACACAGAGTATTCTCAGTCCCTGAAATGTACTGAGTTGATAAAAAAGGAATTTCCAGAACCTACCCCCATTCCTTCTGTCATGTCTGCTTTAGAGGATGTATATCTTATTTCCTGCAATTTTCCTGATAAACAGCCAGCTGCCCCTTTGAAAGCAGATGGGAGGTATAAGTTCCTCAGTGTTTTAAATTTGTATATACTATTCTCAATTCTGACTGAGCTTCTTCTGCTGCACTTAGTTAATTCCAGTCTAACAGTTTCTATCTTCTTTCATAGAGCAGAGCCTGTGGTCACTACATCTGACCTTAATTATGCAGCAGCTCTGCCACCAGACCCTACTCCTACAAGTTTACTGAGAATTTTGTAATTACATAATAGCCTGCAGTCACTACATCTGACCTTGACACTGCAGGAGTTCTGACACAAGGTTCTACTCCTAAAAATTTACTGAGAATGTTGTCATTGTATAATAGTCTGTGGTCACTGTAGCTGACCTCAATACTGCAGGAGTTTTATCATAAGGCCCTGCTTCTACAAATTGACAGAGAATATTGTCATTGTGCAATCTAAGCATATTTATTATGAAGAACCTTGCTGTGTATTAACTTTAATCAGTCACACACATGCCTGGTCTGTGATTGAAAGTCTCTGTGAAACAATCTGTGCATACTAAGAAACTCTTACTAAGTTGGCCACTGTCCCCTTTTTCTTGACCAGTAGACTGTACTGCAGGTGTCAACTATTTAGCCTCAGGACATGACAGAAAACCTGTTTTATTTTTTATCTCTTTGCTACTTGCTTCGTACTGGCTATAAACTGATTGCTCTCAGTTATAATTTGACCCAATAGTGGTACAGTAATTGCAGTAGAATGTATTGCTAAATATCCCATCAGTGTTGCTTCATCTTACAGTCAGTAACTATCTTCCTTCATAGAGCAGGAATGTGTGTTATGTTATTACATTCCGGGTCTATATTATAACAGTGAATGCTTGAAATAGCAAACGCTGTATAATCGACAGTAAAATATCTCGGCAGCAAAATGACGAACACATGGAACAGCAATTTTTTTCCCAGGGAAAAAAAAAATATTGCTCCGGTAAAAAAACAAACAAACACAAAACAATGTGGGGGGCTTTGCCCCCCAACCCCCCCCCCCGATGTGGGGGGCTGTGCCACACCCCCCCACACCCTCTACTTAAATATACCAAATCCAAGATTGCACCACAGTGAAGAAAATGGCACTGTCCCGAAAACAGCCCAGTGAATTTTTTTTCCCTGGGAAAAAAATCACTGTTGTGTGTGTTTGGGATTTCGTTGTTTCAATTAAAAATGTTATATTAAACAGCATTTGCTGTTTTAAGCATTTGCTGATTTAATAGGGAACCTTACATTCCTATTTGCTCTAAGACTGTGTAGAACAGTGAAAAGACTTTGGTAATGTGTTATATTTGTAACAATTGCATACAAATTGGATATGCTTTATGTATGCTGAGCATGTTTCCCTTTAAAAGATATGTACATAATGTGAGTTGCTGGTGTTGCGGTATTTACTAAGTGATGGCTTTTTATTGTGCTTATTAGAGTAGTGCCATGCTCTACATCTGTATATATACACTGTATTAATGTGGTTCTCCATCAGTATACCTCCTGCTAAAACTACTTTCAGCTTACATTCATAAACTTTCTTACCATCACTCTACTCTTATACTTCCCTGAATTCTCTTGCTCTGAATTACTGTGGTCCTTCCTCTCTTTTTTGTATAACATGTACTAACTTCATTGCCTCAATATAATATTAAAGTTTAGCAGAGTTTTTCTTTTTCTTTCATATCAGAGCCTGCGGTCACTATATCAGATCTCAATACTGCAGGAGCTCTGCCACAAAACCTTTCTCCTACAAGCTGACTATAAATTTTGTCATTGTATAATGTAAATATTTATCTTAAAAAGCCTTGCTGTGTATTAACTTTAATCAGTTACATATATGCCTGATATGTGATTGAAGGTCTCTCTGAAACAGTTTAATAACTTTAAGAACCTCTTATTAAGTTGGCCATGGTCCCCTTTTTCTTGACCAGTAGACTATAATGCAATTGTCATTTATTTAGCCTCTGGAAATGGCTGAAAACCTGTTTTATTTTGCATTTCTTTGTTAATTGCTTTGTACTGGCTATAAACTAATTGCTGTCAGTTATAATTTGGCCTGAGGTTGGAAAGCCCACTATGCTTAGCTGCACTACGCTTGGCTTTGCTTTGCTCCCCTACCCTCCCTTGAATTATCACCCAGTCTCTCTTACTCTAACATTATACTTTCCTCATACACATTTCACTTGTGACTCTTATTGCACAACTTTCTCTAAATGACCTTACTACTTCTATACATACACTTCCGTTTCTTGATTCCTACTTCACTATTTCCATTTAATTTTTAGCCCCATTCCCAACTATCTTTCTCCCTCCCATACTGCTTTGCACTCTATCCACTCATTATCACAACCTTCCATAATAGTATCTACCTATTCCATATTGTATCTTTCACTTTTCCCAAACAAGAACTCATTTTTTCTTATTTTGACTATGTCATTATACACCAGCCTTTCATACCCCTCTTCTCCTTACATTCCAAAGAAGATACCATGACAACCTAGCTCTCTTCTTTTATAGAAAATACTTCTCTCTCAGTCCCTACCTATCCTCTACCTGCTTTCAGAATGAATAAACCATCACAGAATCTCCTTCTGCCTTGCAATTTCTTGTTTTCTTCTTCATTGTTGCTTCTCCACTACTTGACATCTGTTAAATACAGATTCATGTGCATAATTATGCTACTCTTCAGCTTATCCTCAATTCTTCTCCTTGTACTGTGCCATCGTTTATCCTACCCTGACTCAATAATATGTCTCAGCATCTCTCCAACTCTATCCCAGCCACCTATCCATACTTTCTCTTTACATTCTCCATACATTGCGCCAAACCTGTTTAATATTGCCACTCACCTTTAGTCCAAATATAGATGATTAACTGCACTTAAACTCACACCAAAACAAATTAATGCAAGAATCATCTCTAAAAAACAAGTATGCATAATTCCCCAATGCACTAAAATCCTTCTAGGAGGAGACATAAACCCTGGCCCCACCTACCACAATGAACACAAAGTTAATTCTCTCCCACACACTACTCTCACCCAACAACATCCAATTCTCAATCCCAGTGATCTTATTTTTGCTGCAATAAATGTTAGAAGCATACAAAATGAAACTGCTGAACTGCATGCCTGGATTACCCAACATCTCACTTGTAAATGAAACTTGGCTTAAACCCAACATAAACAACTCCAAAGTTCTACCTCCTAGCTCTAATATCATCCATAATGATCACATAAAGAGAAAAGGTAGTGGTATTTGCTTTAATATTTCCCAACACCTATCACATTTCCCCTTAGAGCATACCAATACCAAAATTTAGTTCAGCAAAGCTTCTTATTGCTTTCCTCAAAATAAACAATTATAAATAAATATGTATTACTGTTTTTTATATCCTGCCTGTTAACAATACAGCTATACTGGAAGATATCCTGCATTGGACAGCCTTAACATTTCTATAAGAAAAAATACTACTGGGTGATATGAATATCAATTAGTTGGACATAATCTCTTCTTCTTTCGGCTTTTCCCGGTTAGGGGTCGCCACAGCAGATCACCTTGTCCGCACATTGATTGGCAGTGGAGTTTTATGGTGTCGAGTTGCCAGCCCGGCGCCCAGCCTTCCACAGAAGGCACACTCACACACATGCCTAGGGCCAATTTAGAGTGTCCAATCCACCTGCAGCATGTCTTTGGGATGAAACCGGAGCACCCAGAGGAAACCCACACGACCACAGGGAGGACATGCAGACTCCGCACGGAAGGCACCCCAGCCGAGAATCGAACCGGAGAACCTCTTGCTGTGAGGTGGCAATGCTAACCACTGCACCACCGTGGCCACCCAGTTGGACATAATCTCTAAGTCTCCTATATCTAGCATGAATTTATATGGTTTTGCACAACTAATTAATAGCCCCACACATTATAGCAGGACATCAAATTTCCTATGGATCCTAGTATCAGACCTTAGCAAATACACCACCACAGGTATAATATCAGACTACCTCATTGATCACCTCCCCATCCATACGACCAGACATCTCACACATCCAGTTAAACAGCATATTTATAAAACAACATGCATCCTTTCAAAGTTTAACCCAGAAATGTTCATTAGTGCACTGTCATCTGTTAACTGGAACTTCCTAAAACCCTTCCACTTAGACAATGCTGTAAATGAATTCAGTACAACTTTTATAAATAAACTAAATAGCCTTGCACCTCCCAGAAGGAAGAGACTAAAATCAAATACTGCAGTTTGACTATCCAAAACAGTAGAATGCTAATGTAGGCTAGAGAAAAAACATCATGGAAAGAATAGCAAAAATATAAAACACCTCAATATCTTGAAAAGTTTACAATGCTCCTTATCATACTAAAATCAAATAAATGAAGACAAAAAACTATAGTATAATAACTTTCAGAATAACATTAAACACACCCGTAAAACATTTTGGACATCCACTAAAGGAGTCTTAAATCCCCGCCAAAATTTGAACCAAAACTCTTCTCCTGATAATTCACCACTTGAAATTGCAATACAGTTCAACTCTTATTTAAATATAGTATAGCATCTCTGACCAAGGATTCCTAAACATCTATTTCCAACCTTGCTCAACAGCCACATATTACCACATCTACTTTTACCTTCACGCCTGTGCCCACATCTTACATAAAACTATTCTTAAACAAACTTAAACCATACTCTTCTTTAGCTGATGACTTTTCAAGCAAGTACCTAAAATAGCAGCCAATAGCATTGGCTATCCTGTCTCAATCCTTGTAAATAGGTCAGTAGAGGAATTCCACATTCCATCTCTCTGGAAAAAGTCACATATTATCCCTCTGCACAAAGGAGAAAGTTCAACAGACATTAATAACTTTAGATATCTAGCAATCTTATCTCCCATCACCAAAATACTTGAAAAATGTATTCAAAAACAATTGCTAGACTATCTCCTGCAGGAGGAACTCCTATCCCCTACACAACATGGCTTCCATTTTTCCCATAGTACTAGCATTGCCCTTCTAACCTATATAGATGTTGTCAATAAGGCTAGACATAATGGCAAACTAGTCTCTTCCTTATTTCTAGACTTGTCTAAAGCTTTCAACACTGTTTGTCAAAGCAAACTTCTACTTCAAATGTCCTCACTAGGTCTCTCTCAGCCCAACCTTCTGTAGCTCAAAAGCTACCTGTCCAATAGGTATCAGTCAGTAAAATGGCACTCCATGTTCTTTCCTTACCTCCCAGTCACCACCAGTTTACAACAAAGCTCTAGCCTTGGCCCCCTCCTCTTTAACATTTTTTACCAACACCCTCTATACATTCACACAAAAAGCCACCTTAATATAGTATGCAAATTATTCCACTCTCAATTGCACATCTGACAACATGTACACCTCAAAAAAAAATTACTCAGGAAGCTTTACCAGCCACCAAAACATGGCTTCATAACTCACAATGTATATTCAACCCAAAAAAACTTCCACAAATCCCTCTCATGAAAAAAAACAAAAACAAAATTTAAAGTCCTCTCTCGATAATACAACCACCAAAGTCACTTTTTATAGCAAATTATTAGAGGTCATAGTGGATGATAAACTTACATTTGACCTGCATTTACAAAATTGTAAAAGAAAAACTAATCAAAAACTAGGGATGCTTTATAGAGCCAAAAATGTTCTCACCAAGATAACTAAAACTACACTTGCCACTACTTATCTTCTCCCTGCACTTCTTTATGGCACTCCCACCCTTACTAAACTCTAGGCTTCATAAAAATTAAAACTTGAGAATAATGCTATAACAAAGTTGCTAAATTTGTGGCAAATACCCCTTCAGAACCCATCTCTGTATGAAATGCCTCATCAACTAACATATACACAGCTCTTTACCACCTACAAAATTATCCAGCATCCATCTGCCTGTCTAGTACTAAAAACAATTCTACACAACTATGTTCTCAGTCGGTCATTGCAATCTAGTAATCAAAATGTGCTGTCTGTTACATACTTATCAAATCTGCTGGGCACTGTCTGTACTCATACATGGCTGCTAAGGCCTAGAACTCCTTACCTGTATCCATTAGGTCAATATCCTCCTTCTCTTCTTTCAAAAGACTTCCTAGCTAAAATCTGGCTTTTTTCTTGCTCAAAACCAGGATAAACTATATTGATAAATGTCAAGAAGTACCTTCGCATTCCTTATATCTGTTTACTCTCCCTTCTTCACTTACCTCCTTACGTCTATCAAATTCCCTTCCATGACTTTCTGTCTAAATATACCATAAGCATGTTTTCCCATCACCTTATATTGCAATTCCTGTTTGTATTAGACTAACTTACCTTCAGCTTCACTACACACTGTCTAACATTTCTCTAAATATTAAATGATTGTCATATAACTTGCATTGATTCTTAACAAATGTTTTTATATCATGTCTGATTTGTTATAATTATTTAAACTGCAGATGTTTTTGTTTTATTTTTGAAAATTGTAAAATTATTGCTCTTAAAATGTTTTGTCATAATTTGGAGTCCCCCCCGGGCCTCCACTGAGAATGGGCTTCTACCCAGTCATCCTTGCCTGGTAATTAAATGTCAATAAATAAATAAATAATGTTGATTCAAAAATGTTTGCAAGTTTTAATGGACAGGCTGGAAGTAGTCTTTCCTTTTTTAATAGGGGTAGAACTAGCCATGTTTGCTAAAGAGTGATCATCAGCTGATCACTGGTAGGTGCCATTAAATGTAATGAAATAGGCAAACAATAGTAAGAAAGGTAGAGCTGGGTTAGTCTTCATGGATATACAAATATATCTGCCTTTCAAGTGACAATGTCGGAGATATTGAAAAATGTAGTGGGGTAGGGAAACTGTTTGACAACTATTAGGGCATCACATTAGTTGCTATAACTTAAGTTCATTGATGGGGGATACTCAGAAAAAATGGATTATTTTGAGGGAGAAAGCAGAGGTGTCACCTATGGTTGTCATTATTTCTCTTAGTTATTGAAAGTCTCATTCAAAGGGACAGAGTAGAACTAGACAGAAAGTGTGAGAAGAAAACCAGTAGTGGAATGTTCTTATTTGGAGATGACTGGATGTGTTTATTAGGTAATGGTCATAGGTTAATACTAGGCTAACTGTCTTTGTAAGCATAGCCAATTACCACATGTGAGAATCAAACCCTGCACCTTGTGTCGGTAAACAGCAATATTAACCGGTCTTATGATAGGGGATGCTGTTAGGGCCCCAATGATTGTCTCATGATTCTGAAAATGCATTATGCATTCTTTTCTAACTGGTAGGGTATCACCACAGACAGAAAAATTAGATTTATTTAATTTCACTTTTGGCAACTGGTTCTACCACAGCAAAAAACACCTCTCCTTACTATGCACTGCATTGCCTCCATATATGAGATGGGTTCATGCCAGTGGTATGCAAAAATATCAGTCCATGATGCAGAAGTGAATATCTCACCAGATGTACTCATTGACACTTTCCCTGGGATTCAGGGACAAACAGCACAATGCAAATGGCAAAACTGCACCATAATCCATGGTATGCAGGGTGGGTATGATTCAGAGACACAGCATGATCACACACGTGAAAAAATACAGCAGCTATCATGGTATGCTAATGTCCATATACTGAGATGGAAATGACAACATTATGATAATGAAGGCAATGGTGAATGAAAATGAGGTAAGACAATATGGGGGGGATGATTCAAAAACATATTATAACTATGTTACAAAAGTCTTATGAGCAAAAACAGAGAGCACACTAATGCACTGTGGCAGTTATGACAGAAAAGATCACCTCAAACATGAATGCTTTCTGTTAATGTTGCTTTTACCTGTGCCATATTTTATTTATTTATTTACATTTGATTACCGAGAAAGTCTGACTGGGTAGACAATTTGTAAAGAAATTAAAGATAAGTTTGTCTATTCCCGTTTGTATTAGACTAATGGACCTTTCATTTCTCTACAAACTGTTTAAAATGTCTCAAGATATTAAATGATTGTCATATTCCTTGTACTGATTCTTAACCAATGTTTTTATATTATGTCTAATTTGTTATAACTATTTAAACTGAGATTTTTTTTTGTTTTATTTTTAAAGATTGTATAATTATTTTTCTTAAAATGTTTTGCATTAATTTGGAGCCTTTCTCCCTGGGTCTCTCCTGAAAATGGGTTTCTATCCAGTTTGGCTTTCTCGGTAATTAAGTGCCATTAAATAAAATAATTAAATAAATAATTAAATAAATAAAATATGCTACAGGCAAAAGCAACATTAACAGAAACATATATGTCTGAGGTGATCTTCTCTGCCATAACTTCCTAAGTGCATGTTGTCACTCTCCACATAAGAGAAGGGTGTGTGCACTCTTAACATTTCAACCCCTCAATAACTTGGAAATAGTAGATTGCTACCATGTGGCACAGACACTATAAAGGACCTGGTACAGATTTTTCGCCCTCACATACAGGCTCTTGTGATATGTGGAGTACCCATTCTTGTGAACACAAAGGTATGCACAGTACTTATGCTCCTTGCTACAGGAACATTCCAGTGAATGAATGGAGACACAGTGGGTATCTGTCAAGCATCTGCATCATAGATAATACATCAGTTTCTCAATGCCATGCTACAGCACATGGAGGAACAAATTTGTTTCCCACACATAGCACAGGGGAGAAACAATACCATGTAAGTATTCCATGGAATAGCTTATTTTCCTGCGGTATTTGGTGTCAAATACTGCAGCCATATCTCTATCAAGGCCTCACCTTGAACACAGGGACAAGGGTATATAAACCATTGGGATTCCACTCCATCAGCTGCCAGATGGTCTGCAATATTTAAGGTATAATATACAACAATGCACAGGGCATGACATAAAATTTATCAGTGTGCTACCCTGGCACTGCTTATGATTCCCACACATGGCACATGTATGACTTATATCAGTGATTATAGAAGGACTTCTCTTATAGTCATCTTATTGGTGATGCCAGATACACCTTGGAGCAATGACTAATAACAACTGTACAAAATGTACTGAACATTAAAAGAGAATGTATACAACACTTCACTATCACAGACATGAAAAATCATCAAATTCGTGTTCTGACTGATGAAGGCCAATTTCTGCTATTTTGTTGCCACTAGGCTCTCTGCAGTATGCTCCAGAAACATGCAGCAACATATCTGCTGCATGTGCAACATTGAAGAACATGTTGGTACACAGACAATAGTGCATTAGGGGAGGATGTGCCAGAGCCAGCAGTGGAGGAGTTGCCCAGTGAGGAGTTTATGAAGTATTTGAATGTAGAGATGACCAAGCAAGGAAAAGGAAGACTGCACACTGGCAGTGGCTAAGAGACAGTGTCTGGTTTACAACCATGGGCCAAAATAGACTTATCAAATAATATCAGTGATGCATACAATACAACAACAAGGTCATGCTGTATGTGTATAGACTGTTCGCACTGTGTATCAGAGACAAGCTGCTCAGCTCAGGTAACTGAACAGTGGGGGCAAGTCAAAGTTGCCATCGTAAACACAGCTGGGGAATGCCACAATGACAGTGAGTGTGTGTGTGTGTGTGTTTGTGTGTGTGTGTGTGTGTGTGTGTGTGTGTGTGTGTGTGTGTGTGTGTGTGTGTGTGTGTGTGTGTGTGTGTGTGTGTTTGATGAGTGTGCTCAGCTTAGAAGACTGTACAGAGCGGGGTTGGTGCCTCAGGTATGGGGTAGTTATCAGAAATAGGTAGGGGCTGGTCCCATGACATGTGGGTAGGTGTAGCACCTGCAAAAATTGCCACACTGTGCATGTTCCTCTGTTACAGATTTAAGGGTTCCTCACTAGGTATTTGTGCCAATCATGAACACCCCAATTAACTGGGGTGTGCCATCTGAAAAATGTCTCTGGCATGATCTGCATCTGACACAGATGATGGAGTTCTCAGTGAGCAGGAGCTGTGGGCTCTGCCACTGGAAGGTCCTTTATGTGTACCATTGGTAGGTCAGAGGGCCCTTGACACTGGTTGTAGGCAAGGATGATGTGATGTTATTGGACCTAGAGCAACCCCTGACACCCCCACAGTGGTTTCCTATTCTGAGGAAGTATATTGGCTATGGAACAATGTTCTCCATGACACATGAGATCCTGGAGGGGAATCTTGTCAAGTCACTGAACAGCTTTGCACCAAAAACCCGTTGGTAAACAAACAAAAAAAAAATCCCAAAAAACACATTTGGAGATCACTGAAGAAATCTTTTCTGCCAGGGTGCAAGGCCTCCCTTCCACCCGCATGTGGGGGGGACACATCCATATCCCCCCAACTTATATATATGGCCTCAGAGTCATACAACAATGGGAAACAATACACCCTAAAATATTGTTGAAAGTCATTTTCACAATTTTTTTTCAACCAAATTGGTTTTGCTTTAAAGCTGTTTGGTAACGTGACACAACCCCCATTGGAGGATATAGACTGCCTATAGCAACTTAAAACAATGATAACTAAATAGGCAAGGGCTTTTTCCATGTCATCATGAGGTCATGTACAGCACTGATCTATTCTGCAATGGGTATGGTGGCATCAGTCTGTCTGTGTCTATATAACTGTTCTGCACATCCATTGTGTATCATCCACAGAACCACTCAGCTCAGGAGTGGGGTGGGAAATGAGGCCTTTGTGGCCACCCATACACTAGCCATACTTCCATCCACACATTCACAGGAGTCACCATTACCCACTGTTGTCTGATGTGCAAGGGATGAGGATGTGTTCTTGGCTGCTTTGTCGGCCAATTCCTATCCTATACTGCTCAAATGTACCTGACTTAGGCAGTGAATTGCAAAGACAATGGAGCTGTGTCTGTGGGAAGGAGAATAATATGTCTGCCATGGTGCCTCTGCTTGACAGTGGCACTGTGTCCACAGACTGCACCATGCAGTGGTTGCCATCATCATAAAGCAAAGATATTTTTCAGTCAGACTTGCAGACATCCATACAGGAGAACACACAGACCAAATCTCATGAAAAAGCAGACAGAATCACCCTAGTGTATTAGTCCTGTTTTGTGAAAATCACAGATTCCAGAGATGCTACAGCTATAAAACAGTATGTCATGCAAAAAACAGAAACTCACATAATTGTTCAGTTTATAAAGCATATGAAATCCTGAAGTGCCTGTAGGTGTGATATGACTATATTGCAACTGCAGTCACTTCAGGTGTGATATGACTATATTCACTATGTGACTGGTTCTTGATCTGGCATAGTGCACTAAATGGCATAGATATATAACAATATAGCCATCTGAGGCATTACACACTGACCCCTATGGTGGTGGCTGAAGTTCCTACTAATGTCAACTCTTCCATTGGCTATGAGGGAGTAGTTTGCCACCCTATACAGAAATTCCAGGAGCTCTTCAATGTTCATTAAGTGATGTTTGGGTAGTAAACCCCAACAGTGGTCATGCTGTTCGATGCAAGTCTGATTCCCTTGATGTGGACATAGTGGATGATGTTGGTGACCCCACTGTCAGCATTTACATCTATTACAAGACCCTGACATACAAAAGTTAGGAGGATTCTCCTGCTGTGTTCAGTGAGTCCAGCAACAAGTCTGTCTCAGGCTGGGAGAATGTCTACATTTGTTTTCTTTTATTTGGAACCATATTGGTCTATAAATTTGAAGATTAATATGTGGTAAGATGTGGGTCAGTGATACCTGTCACACCCACATTACACTTCTTTACTCAATTGTCTACAAGATACACAGACTGTGCAATACCTGACCCAGTCAAAGGTGTGCCTCTACAATGCCTCACTGTATGTACCCTTTGACACTGTGAGTGTATGCCATTGCATCTGTATATGTAGCCTGTATAGCATGGTCCTCCAGAATCATACAAACAGCCTCCATCACATGTGGAAGGCTGCAGCTGTTTTCACTTGTTCCCTATCTGTCCAATTGGTGGTGGTCATCAACATCTGTTAACTATGCAGCTAATTGTCTTTGATGTTCTCCATCCTCCTCAAGAGAAACAGTTTCAAACAAAAAACAGGTATGGCGCAATATGGCCACTGTCCACTGATGAGTTCTCACTGGCCTTAATAAATGTTCAGTGCAAGAGGAGATTGAGGCCCATTAGAAGCAATCCTTGAGTATGGAACTTGTTGCCGATGTGTTTGTTCTCAGGTAGCATTGTACCCATTCTTATCGATAAGACAATTCCCTTCACACATAACTTTCATTTTTTTGGAGATTGTCCATTTTTTTGCTTCATATTTTTGGTCAGTAGCTCATAAAAGTTGTGATTTTCTAGCAAATCACTGAATACTACGTTTCCAAATAATGACATACATTTGAGTTTCAGATTTTTGATCCTTCAGAAAATGCAAGCGAACACAAAACCTGTTTTTCTATGTTTATAAGAGCAATATAGGCAATATGTCCCTATTTTTGGACCTTTGTCCCCTATTATTTTAAGTTTTGTCCAGATTTCTTCTGCTAAGAAGTTGAGAGGCATGTGGCCTAGATCACTTTAGCATGTTGCATATTAACTACTACTCATTACGTATTATCACCTTTGGAGTCTCCCCAAACAACTGAAACATTTTGAAAAGCAATTACACTTAATAATGGAAAGATACAATTTGAAAAGCAATTTCTTCCCAACAACAGAGACATAAACACTCTGTAGAAAGCAATGTCTTTCCCACTCACCAACAGATTCAGATTTTGAAATGCAATCCCTCGAATGCAACAAGACACATTTTAGAAAGCTATTCCCCCACCCAAAAACAGACAGACATATTTTGAGAAGCATCTCCCTCAAACATGACAGTCACATTTTAGAAAGCAATTGCCCCACACAAAACAAAGAGACATACTGTAGAAAGCAAGCCACCCACCCCACACACATATATGGCCTCTAACTCCTATCATCTAAGATTCTGCATATTGTCATCAGTATATCACAGATTACATGCAATCAGATCATCATGACATTTACACCCCCCCCCATCATGTATTTCTGCACCTTTATACAGTGGCACTGCAAACTGTCACTCTCTCTTAGTGCCTGTCAGTACATGATATGTGAAATGCTACCGAATTCCTCTGTACTGTAACCTATGATATGGCAGTGGTTTCTGAGGGCACTGATTGTGGCAGGTCTCCCAGGTGGTGCATGAAGTAATTAAAAGTATTTCCAGTCTTTATGTACAGAGACCAATGGGAGTGCCTGCTGGGGATGTCTTATTAGGGTTCTCAGTGTAAGGTAGATGCTTGGCACTGTCTTACCTGGGTTATAATTGGTGTCACTGACATCACATGCATTTATGAGCAATGCAGGCTCCACTATAGGGACCTGAAGAGGCACCACCTTGACTTCTTTGCTAATGGGAAGCGAAGTTTAGGGAAAATGCCCCAAATTCTACAGCAAGTAAACAGATTCATTTTACTCTAATAGGTTCATAGGTTCATAGGTGGGTACTAGGCTATCTGCCCGAAGGCATTTATAAGACTAGCCAGAATGTGCTGTCTTTTGCCGCCCCCTTAGATTAGTTCCCTGTGCCTCTGTCCAGCAGAGCCACTGAAGTGATCCTCGAGGTAAACTTTCTGTTTCCCATCCACTCATCAAGGCTTCTTTTGAAGAGTGTTAGCGAGGAGCTTTGCCTAATGTAGATTGGGATCTTGTTCCAAAGCATGGGAAGTCTTTGGGACAGGAATCTATCTTTGCAGCACATCCTATTTATTGTTGTGGTGAGGTTTAGATCCCTAGACCGTGTGGCTCAAGGGGATAAGGTTTTCTTTAGGTGGAGCATGTCCATCAATTATGGGTTGGACATGACCTTGTATGTCAGGCAGAGATCACCTCTGAGTAGGCGGTATGCAACTGAGTACAACTGTAGTTTCTTCAGTTGAGCTGCATAGGGCATCTGTTTGAGGCCATTGATCCTCTTGGTGAGGTACTTCTGTGGTCTTTTCAGCAGTTGCAGGTGTCTTGTAAGGTACATCTCAAATAGGGCATTGTGCTCTAAAATGGGTCTGATGAGTGATGAGTACAGGGGCATAATGACCTCTTTTGATCTGTATGTGAACCCTTTTGTGATTAGGTGTGCCATGTAGAAGGCTTTTTTAACCACTTTGGCAATGTGATTATCAAAGGTGAGATTACTATCTACTTGGGTCCCCAGATCCCTTATTACGTCTTCCGTATTTAGGGGACTACCACCTATGTGGTAGTTTGTGGGTACTTTGTTTTTTCCAAAGGGAATGACTATGCACTTTTTGGCATTTAGCTTGAGGCCATGATTTTGACACCAGGTATCCATCTCAGTGAGACCCTTTTGGAGGATGTCTGTGTCAGCCGGAGAGTCAATTATAGCCCCTAGTTTGCAGTCGTCTGCGAACTTGGTCAGCCATAGTCCTCCTGTGCTTGCCTGTACCTCTTAGAAGTATACGCTGAACAGGAGGGGTCCTAGGACTGAGCCGTGGAAAATGCCACTTGTAACCGGTTTAGAGTTGGACCTAACTCCCGCAACTCTCACCATGTGAATTCTGTCCATGAGCCAGTTGGCAACCCATCTTGTGATGTAGGGGTTTATGTTCAGGCTGGTGAGCTTGTCTATAATACCAGAATGGAGAATGGTGTCGAAGGCCTTAGTGAGGTCTAGGTAGTCTGTGTGTAGCACCTTCCCCTCATCTATAGTCTTGGTAACTGTCTCAAAGAAGTCCACCAGGTATAGGAGGCATGATCTGCCCTTAACAAAGCCAAACTGGGTAGGGTCCAGTGTTCGGTGGTTCCCAATGTCTCTGTTAATGAATTCCATGATGATTTGCTCCATAGCCTTACAGACCAAGCTAGTCAGGCTTATAGGGTGATAGTTCCCGGGGTCTGTTGTGGCTCCACCTTTGTGGAGCAGAATAACCATTGCTTTGTGACACTCTATGGGTATGTAGCCTGTGGAGAGGCTGAATGTGAACAGTGTGTTTAAATGAGGGGTTAGTTCATCTTTGAGCTCATGTAGGACACAGCCTGGGACACCATCTGGTCCCACCGATGCTGTATTTATAGCTTTGGAGAGGGCTGTTTTAACCTGAGTGTATGTGATTTCAGGGAATCTACATTCTCCTGGTATGGTTATGGGCCCTTTTGTGGGTGAGAGTGGGGTGAAGTTTGCGCTGAACCTGTCTGTCAGGATGTTGGCGATATCAGTTGGTTCAGTGTATTTTGTGCCATTCTGCACTAACTCCCAGCAGATCTCAGCTAAAGACTGCCTTGTGGTTATCTTTGGAGTCCTTGGCAATTTTCCTTTCAAAGCTTGCCTTGGATGATTTTATGAGAGATCATAGTTTCTTGTGGATAGGGATCAGGGATTTCTTCTCTTCTTGGGATTTTACTCTGTTCTGTACTAGTTTCCTCCTTCTATTATAGCTTGTTTATGGCAGGAGTCCATCAGACTGGTTTCCTTTTCTTGCAGGAGTGATTCTTGGTTTTGCTTGGGATGGCATGATCCATGCATTCTTATAGCTGCCCGTAGAATGCATTAGTAAAGGATTTTGCAGCTTGGACAGTGTTATCCTTCAGCATGGGGGCTTTGAAACTTTCCACCTCAGTCTTAAGTAATGTGAAGTTTGCTTTTGAAAAGTTTTTCACGGTGGTTTTCTTGTCCGGGGGTGGGGGTGGAATATGGATATCCAAAGTGATTTGTTTATGGTCAGATCTAACCAGCGAGGGGCTGACCTCTGGTGTGGAACAACGGTCGCCCATGTTGGTGATGACCAGGTCCAATATGTTGTCACCTCGGGTGTGAGTGTTGACCAGTTGAACTAGGGCATTTGAGATTATAAATTCTAGGAGAAGTTGGGCAAGGGAGTTAGTGCTTGAGTAGTTCTCCCAGTTAATGTTTGGGTAATTGAAATCACCCAATATTAGGGTGTTTGGTAGGATCTTTATGTTTCCCAGTGTTTCCAGAAATGCAGAATGGGGGTCCTGGGACATGGTGGGTGATCTGTAACAAGCTACAATTTGAATTGCAGTTTTCCCCATTGTTAGTTGCACATGGATGATCTCTGAAGCATCATGCTGTGCCACTAACCTGGAGGTGTGGGTATCCTTGATGAATATGGATATGCTCCTGCCTTTTGTATTTCGGTTTGGGTTCTGTGGCCGAAATGTATGGTATGAGTTGTAGCCTGGTAGTACTGGGGTGCTCTCTGGAGCCTTAAACCAGGTTTCTGTCATTGCACATATATCAATTTTCTCCATACTGAGGAGTGCTTTGAGTGCGTGCATTTTGAGGTTTAGACTTCTGGCATTGAGTAGCATTATCCTCAGTTTTTTGTTACTTGTGCTATTTACGGCAGTGGGTTTGTCTTTTGAGCCTTGCCTAAAAAAGGCACATGGGGGTGGCAAGAGCCTTTGCCAGTATTCGAAAGCCTAAGGGTGACAGGTGCAAGCCGTCTCTAGTGAAGCAGTGTGGCTTGTCGAGCATGTCATCCCAGGTGGACAGACACTGGATCCCCTTTGAATGACACCAGAAACTTAGCCAATTGTTGAAATTGATATTTTTTTCTTTATACCGTGGTATCATTCTTGGTGAGGGCAGGATGCTACTCAGGGTCAGGGTCATACCGGCCTGGGCTATGTGATCAGAGAGCTCTTCCATGTCTCTTTTCATGTAGTCCAGGGAGTTATGGCTCAGGTCATTCACACCAATATGGACAATGACAGAGTCATATTTGTGCTTGTTCTGGAGTGACCTGAGTGCTTGTGTTATGTGGCGGATCCTGGCACCCGACAAGCAGCTAACAGTAACCTTCTCCTTATTCAGCCTAGTGAGTGGGACATCAGTGTGCCTGACTATAGAGTCACCTATTACTAGTATGTTGGGTATGTTATTTTGCCTTAAGGGCTGTGATTGCATGGCACACTGGTTTTGTGAAGTATGTGTTTCATGGTTTGTGTTGGGGGGTGGAGGTCGCTTGGATGTTTGCTTTGGTGGTCTCTGTTGGTTTTGCAGATATTTATTTAGAGCCTTTGAGTATGTTTTCATGTATTTATGTGTGATTTTTGCTGGTGCTGGTTTAATGGGTCTATGTAAGACTGGTGGTATGATGCAAGTATTTCCCTTCTCCTCTTGACTGTCTGATCCAGTCTTGGGTTGAGAGAGCTTAGCCTCTAGTTTGGCTGTATAACTGCATCTCTCGCATGTATTAATGTTTGGTGGTAGGAGGATTGGGTTTTCTGTGTACATGAGGCAGTTGTAATATTGCCTCAAAATGCCCAGCTTCACCAGTTGGACTGGAGAGTACACCTGAAACTGCCCTTTGGACATGCCTGGATAGGTACAGTGAACTGTTTTACTGGATGGCTGGTAAGTTCGAAAATTAAAGAGGAGACTTTGTGGAGCTGGGAATAGTTTTACCCTAGCTAACTGGTGCTGCCTTGCACACAAAAATGGGTAAATATGGTATTTATAGCAGGGAAATGAAAGAGATAGAAATTAGCCCAAAATGGCCAATAAACTACTACTTTCTGGGCTGAAACCACTCCTTCAGGGACAGATAGGCTGCTCAAAGCTCCCCTTTCTCACAGGTGAACTGAGAAACTTCCTTCTATCCAAGTAAGGTATGGGCAAACACAGAGATTTGTAACACAGCCATGAATACAGCACTAACCTGAAAACTGGACTATACTAGCTTAGAAAGGTGGGAAGCAAGTATATATATATATATATATATATATATATATATATATATATATATATATATTTTTTTTTTTTTTCAAAAAATAAAGCAGATACACTCAAAAAACAGTTTAAAAGCACAGAAAAGGACAGTCATTGTTATATATTGCAGATCAGAGTTGTAGTCAATGTTCCCAGTAATAAAGTAGGAAGAAACACAAATACAGTAAAAGCAGATGAATAAAGTGCAATTTATATATATATATATATATATATATATATATATATATATATATATATATATATATATATATATATATATATATATATATATATATATATGTATGTATGTATATATATATATATATATATATATATATATATATATATATATATATATATATATATATATATATATATATAAAACACAATAGAAAACAAACAAACAGATTTAAACAAGTTGCCCAATTAACCAGAAAAAAGCTTAAAACTGAGCCCTGTTCCAGCAGTCTTCAATCAGACAAGTTCTAACTGCACACCTCTGCTTACTAGTGTGCAGGGGAAACCTTCTCCAAAAAAAGATGGTCTGGATCAGTGCTCAAGTCATACAAACAAAGCTAGATTCAGCAGGCCTGAATTTGGTCTATACTACAGCAACAAGGCGCACCAATTTCAGAAATTTCAGGACTAATGTACTGTTGACTGTCCAGTGAAATGTATGACAGCTGACTCAGTCATACTTCCTGTTTCTTTCATATCTTTCAGCTCCTAGGGAAGTAGAGGAGAACAGGCTAACATTTCAGAGGCATCTGAAATGACAGTGGTAAGTTTATAACATTGGTAGTACAGCTGCATTTGCAAAGCCATGGAGCACATCGTATCTGACCTCATAAACTTTGATATCAAAAACCTTATCAGGCTAGAACCACATTGGTTTGGCTTTGTCAAATGGAAATCCTGCCTATGCAGTTTGGTTAAATTCTTCAAGATGGTCACACAGGGTGTAGACAGCCGTCATCCTGTTCATACAGCTTACCCGTATTTGGCCAAAGCATTCAGCGCTATACTAGAAGCATAGCTTGCTCAACCAGTGCCCTGCACCAGTCCCACAATCTAGCACCTCACTCCCTCAGCTCTTCAAGTGAAGAGCAAAAAAAAAAAAAAAAAAAAAGGACTTTTGCAAATTTTGTATAACTGCAAGATGCCAGTTGTCTATCTTTGTGCAAACAGTACCCAATCTACACACCTCCCCCAACTCCAAGTGAAGATTAAGAAAAGAAAAAGTCTGCTCCTTCTACTGGTACATCAGTCAGGTGGCCAGATGTACAACACCCCCCCTGCCTCAGCCAATCAGCTACTTTTTCTGTGCCTTGCCACTGATCCTCCTTCCTCTCATTTTAGTGAAAAGAAAAAAGAAAGAAAGAAAGAAAGAAAGAAAAAAATATTTGTTTTTTTTTAAATTGTAGCAAGTAGTTGCTGTAGCTTATACCCTGTATGAAGGGCTACAGCACTCAGGTTTTAGAGAAAAAAACAAACAAATAAACAAACAGATCACATCTCTTTTAAACTGTAGGTTTTAGTTTAACAAAAAAATAAATAAAATAACAATATATTTTTTTTAAATTGCAACAAGCAATTGATCCAGTTTAGATTACACATGGAGCCCTGCAGCACTCAGGTTTGACTGCAAATGCAGTACTGGCTTTTAAAAGCCGACATTGCACTAAAGCTCGATCTGGAATTAGGATGAAGGATTGGATTGCCAATTTCTCTCCCTAACACTTTGTGTCCATAACAGTTGCCCCATCACCCTGCCCTAGCTACACAACCCACTATAACCCATACTGGCATGGTTAATAAGCTAAGTGCCTTAAAAGCAGATCCATTTGTGTGAAGATAGAGAGCCAAATAGCTGAAAGATTGAAATAAAACCAACATTGTTGCATTGGCAGGTGCCTCCTTGGAAGAATGAAGGTAAGTAGTGATGTGTCCAGACCATACTGAGGCCCCCCCTTTTCTGAATCTACTTCTCTGATCTCTAGGTCATCACTCGGGACCTTTGGTGAACTAAGTTTGCAAATGACTGCAAACTGAGTATTGTTGTCAAATCTCCATCTAATATCCACTCAATATAGCAGGGAATAAACCTTATGAACAACTAGTGAATGGAAAAGGGTTAAAATTAAATGCAAAAAAGTGTACTATTGTGTCATTTGGCAAGGAACTGTTTCCTTCATTGTACATTTTAGCCAGTGCCCTACTCCAAGATGATAATGTAGTTAGGGATCTTGAAATCTTGGTTAATGATTGTTTTTCCTTTGACTACTATTTAGCTACTTTAGTGGGATGATCCTTCTGTTTAGCAGAGTTACTAATGACTTTCTTTCCCCTCTAACATTACTTAAAAAAGTCATGTAATACTTTTCTTTACGCAATCTGTGTGGATTTCACAAGCACATCCCTTAAGTGGCCCATCATCATCATCATGTTAATTGGCTCCTATTAAATTGTTAATCAGCTTCAGACTTCATCACTCTACTTCAGCCATGCTAATTAGCTATTATGTGAATGCATAACCATTGTTTCTGAGTCACATGGTGTGTGTTCCAGTATGGAAACAAACAGTGCGATTAATTTTTCACACATTTATAGAAAATCAACAATTGTTGAAAAGCATCATCTGGGATGTTCTAAAATTCCTTCTACCTGAAGATGCCGTCAAACTCTTCAACTTAACATTTCTCTGGATCCTAAATAACTTACCTCCTCCACCAAAAGAGAGTAAAAACTAATCATGCCAACTGGGTTACCAAATCCACTAAGCAACCCATGACTGCCAGGAACAAAGCATGGAAAACATGTCAAGAAAACAAAAATCCCTCTGACCTCATCCAATATGAACAGCTATGTAATCAAGTAAAATGTCTAGTCATAAAAATAAAAAAAATAAATAACACTACCTTAGTCTACAAAACCAACATAAGAAAAACCCTCCAAAATATCTGGAGTGCAATCAATTCCTTAATCTATCCAGCGTCCAATAATAATTCTTATCCAAATCCAGATAACATATCCACTGAAATAGCCTCCCTCTTTAACTCAGATTTCATTAATACCATAGCTAACCTTACTGCCATCTTTCCACAAACTAACTTCACCCCTGCAGATCCATCTTCACAAAAATGCCACTCCTTCCTCATTAGCCATCTTTTCTGTCTCACCTATACTGATCTCTACTATAAAAAAAATTCTTAAACTCAAACCTGGCACTGATGAGCCTGACAACTTACCTCCAGAATTCCTAAAAATTTCAGCCAGTTCTATTGCTTATCTCATCAGCATACGTCTTAACAAAGCCATTCAGGAGAGCCACATACCTACATTCTGGAAAGAGCATTTATTTTTCTTCTCCATAAATGCGGCAACAATTCTGACATTTCCAACTTCCGACCCATCACTATCCTTTCACCCATCTCTAAAATATTAGAAAAATGCATTCACGCTCAGCTTCTTAATTATCTGCTTCATAACCATATATTTTCTCCTACTCAGCATGGTTTTAGGCCTGGTAACAGTATTACTACAGCTCTTATATCCTTCATGGATACAGTTAACCAGGCAGAGACGCCAGAAAAATAATGTATTTGCTCTTTCTTGACCTTTCTAAGATCTCACATCCCCTTTTTCTCACTAAACTCTCTAACTTAGGCATCTCACCTCCAAATCTAAGCTGTTTCTCAAACTACCTCACAAATAAGCAAAAATCTACTAAGTGGTAACATTCTTTCTTACCATTTCTTCACACAACCACAGGTATTTCCCAAGGATCCATACTTAGCCCCCTTTTGTTTAGCATTTTTATAAACAACTTCACACCACTCTTACTCAAGGTACTGTCATCCAATGCATGGATGACTCAGCCATCATCTGCACTGCTAAGTCTATATCTGAACAACAACAACTTATCCAAAATGCCTTTACTTCTATCAAAACTTGGATAACCAATAATTTGATAACTAATAATCATCTCGCCCTAAACCCCAACAAAACTAAACTCCTGTTATTTACCCCTAAAACATACCACCCTAAACAATAAAAAAAATCACTATTCATTCTCAAAACAACACTACCATTGAAGTTGTTCCAAATACAAAGCTACTAGGTGTCATTATTGATGAAAACCTAACATTTGACCTGCATATTCACAGCAATATCAAAATACACATCAAAATTGGGCATCCTCTATAGACAGAACTACTTCTTAAACCACTGTGCAAAACTGTTCCTAGCCTCTTCCTTCCTGCTATCATCTCTTCTATATGGTGCTCCTCTCCTTACCAATATTCATTCCTCTCTGAAATCCATACTAGATGCATGCTACAATAAAACTGCTAAATTTGTAACCACTGCAAAATTATCATCTCACTGTTGTTCCTCATTACACCAACTAAATTGGGTAGAACGTCAACATTATTTTACATATTTTCAATTAACCACTGCACACAAATTTATATACAAATGATTAAATTGCCATGCCCTTTCTGCTCTACTTACCCTGTACCATCCAAATAGACTTCTCTGATCTGAAAACCAACTACTCTTGAATGTTAATAAACCAAACCTCTCAGCTGTTCAGCTACTCTACTGTTTTACTATTCCCCTTCTACCATCAAGACTACTAGCAATCCAGATCTCTTTAAAAAGTCCCCGAGGCAACACCTTTCCTCTCTCTGGGAGTGCATATATGCCAAAATGTCACTTTCTAAAACCTGACTCCTTCCTCTATACTATCACACCTTCTTTCTATCTCTACTCTTATATAACTCTTTCTATCTCTTAACTCCTATGTAACTAGACTGCTGGCACTGTCTGCTATATTTACCAACTACATTCAAGCTTATAACTTCATAAGTGTTAATTACTTACTTATAATTATGATACTTATATTCTACTTGTGTAAACCACTATATCCTTAATATTGTACTGTAATACTGTACCCTGACTCTAAATTGTCAACTACAACTCTCTTATTTGTATTGTACTGTTTGTATTGATCTATTGTACTGTATTATATGTTATATATTGTGTATCGTGAACATTATGTATTGTGTTATGCTTATATTGTGCATTGTTCATTTTAGTGTGGCGCTTTTCTCCCCGGGCCTCCACTAAAAATGGGCTCATTATGGCCCAGTGGACCTTCTCAATAAATAAATGCAAATAAATAAATAATAAATAAATATTAAACAGTAATTAGTGACATTATCTCACTAAATGTTAATGCAAATCTTAGTATACTGAACTGAGCAATGAATGCAAGTAGCTACATAGTGTATTGTCTTTATCAAAAGTCAGCTTTTACAGAAAAAACATACCAGGTGCCATACCTTGGATTAGTGAGGCCATGGTTTTGTAAGGAGTTGCCAACATATATTTCTGATCCATTTATTCTTTCTGAGACAGCATCTCTGTTTGTTATGGAGACTGAGGAAACTATGAAGTTGTTTCGCATATCTACTGTCCACCAGGGGCCAAAATCACCTTGAGTATGAGAGCATGAATGACCTTCAAAAAAACTGTTGAAATTTCTGTCATTAGCATGCCATTCTACTTCAGTATAGAAAGTACTAGATTGTGTTGGAATTCCATCAGGTGCTACATTTTGTACTGCAGATAAAACAAATTGAGTTAAGACAGAAACCATATATAAAGTACCACAGACAAAATAATTCCTTGTAAATTTAAATAACTTAGTACTGTTTTAGAAACACATGCACATTCATGTCAAGTCTAAAAATAACTAATTGCAGCTAAATATTAACTATGTTTGTTCTTACAGGGATACTTCATGAAATAAAGTTCCTTATTTCTTATTATCTCACTCAAGTTTACTATCTATGAGGTAAAAACTCAAAGCCCCCGGATTCATGAAGCTCGGCGCAAGGCCAGTGTAAGGCTTGCGCCGGCCGTGCAGCGTACAAATGGCGTAGCAGCGCCACATGCATAGTAATGCGTGTGCGCTGCAACCACAACCACGTGCATAGGGCACGTGCGTGAGTCCAGGGAGCCTAACCAGGTTGCGCTCGGAGGCGTGGCCAAGTCGGCAGGCGATGAGCAACCTAATGTGCTGAGATCCACAGGCCGCCTGCAATAGTAACCGCACCTACCAGTGTCTGTGGATAATGAAACGTATGCAAAGTATGCTACATAGTACCCGTCCACACAAAATGGAGAACCAAAACATAAATGCACGACATACAAAATGTCCCCGTTCATGGAACACATGATACCCAGAATACTGTGTCCATTACGTATTGCACTGTCAGCAGTCATACCCAGTGGAGGTGTACTGCATCATGTCAGCGGCCCGCAAATACACACAACCAGCCTCATGGGCATGGTCACCAGCAGTCCCACAGTGGTAGTGATAGTACACAGCCGGGCAGTCGTGGCCATATAACAACCATAAAGAAACCAGATATCCCAAACATACACAAACATATGTAAAGTAAAATGTGCCATACACAGCAACGTAACTGTCACATACACATAGGATGGCATATGCCGAATCGGAATATCCAGAAGCAGAAGCCATGCATGCAAATGTAATACACAACAACCCCATCATAGCACGTAACCCACACCCATGTCCGAATGTCCACCCAATCCAGCTAGCAGCCATGCGCAGCTGCACACCTACACAGAGCGGGTATACCCCATATGTAGTAGGAAGTATTGTCATAGGCAGGGACAGGCTTGCAAATATGTACCCCACATATGTCAACAACCCACCCCAGGTATTGAAATCCAAATGGCTGCATGTGAATGTGTCGGCAGAATGTGTACATCCCGCGTGTGGTGACTGACCTGCCGAAACCCCATAGGTGTTCACACGCCACGGTGTCCATAACTGTACACATCTGGACAAAGCAGTATGTGCAGCCATGGTACCGATGAGTAGCTCTGCAGACATGCCAAACACAATACACAGGTCGGAACAGCCGTCCACCAAGCAGGCCACCCCAGCAGGGTTTCCACATGCACAGATTGTCAAGATGGGACATCACTTGTAGATGTGTGGTTCTGCATGGTAAAACACCCACGGCCATTGCAAAGGATAGAATAACACGTATATGCCAGAATGGACGGTTATTGCATAGCATGTGGATAGCCTAAGCTATCCAATATAATAGTCATGTGTACCAGAAACAAACTGCCTGTAACATGCAAGTAGTAATGAAGGTGAGAAATACACTACTGTGTTAATATCACAGGACATATGGCACGTGTCAAGTGTCCACGCAGGACACAAATGTCCATAATGGGGCCTCCCCTGCATAGAGGAACAAGTGGCAACCCCACCCCCCCACTGAAGTATTGGCAGTAGAAATACAACCCAATGACACACCAAGACCACCGTCCAACCCATGACAGCAACAAAAGCTGGACAAAGACTAACACAATGCGTGCACAAATAGGGACACATGTAATCGGTGCTCTCACAACCTTCAACAGGCCACCGAATAATAGTATGTACATACGCAGGAAATGCTGCGAAGGATGTGTGTTAGTCCCCAGTATCACAGAGGTACGTACACATATACAATGTAACCAACCGTCACATATGTTCACTGTAACACAGCATACCTGTAGGTAATACATAGTTCAGTCATGTGCCACAGAAATATTCACATATGAATGATGACAGGGGATAGACAATTGTGAAGGGGAACAATGCACAACATGGCAAATGTATGATGACTGGCACCACCCACATCATTGTATGGCAACAGCATAAGCTATTGTAGGTTGTCCAGACACCCGTGTGTAAACACGGATTGAATATTATAGCAATAACCCATGCCTGGGTGTGGGTAATGCTGGATATATCCACAGTTGGCGTGGTGCGGTCCTGAGGGCGAAGCCCGAGGGACCAAACAAAGGCAACCGTGGGTAAATACAGCATTACCTACACCCAGGAGTGGGTTATTGCTATCATACCATGACATCATGTAAGAAAATAAACTATTAATTCCCTGACATAATGGCATAGTATAATGCCTGTCTGCTGCCCATCCGCAGAAGTCTGGCATCCGCGGCGGTGCTGATGTACTGCGCGAGATGTCCGTTGCTAATGTCGAAACTGTCTCGCTATGTTAAACCCAGTTAACATAGCAAAACACTACAAAAAAGCAACGGAGAGCTTGCTGTCCCCGTTGCTTAGTTTTACAACCTGTCTCGCTATGGTAAATGTGTATAGCATAGTGAGACTGCCTCAAAGTAAGCAACGGACATCTCCGTGGCTAATTTAAAGCTGTCACACTATGTTAAACCCATGTAACATAGCGATACAGCCTTCAAATACCGAGGTATACTAATGGAAATAGGTCCAGGCGACCGGACCATTTTCCATTACTATAACTCGATTTACAACGGGCACGCTGCCCAATCAGCATGCACGGTTTGGAATAATGGGGGGGTTATGGTATAATGAACATGGACAAACCATGCCCATGTGCCTCGTCTGACATTCGTACATGGTCAGGGCAGTTCAGTACACTAGGCGGACAAGACCAAACCCAGAGCACCACAGGAACACCCTGACAATCGCAGACCTGTATGCGTTGGGGCAATAAGCCTCTGTGATCTGAATATTCCTGCGGTTATGCCATATGCATCCTGGGTCAAGAGCATTAGGGAATAGGGAATGTGTAACATGTAGTACCACACTTTTCCCAGCAGGAGAATGGATGCCTGTGATGTAAGTGAGTGCGGGGGGGGGGGAATATGTAAATGTAGCTATGTACCATGGGTATGCATATAAATGAGACAGGACAGCAAACGTGCAGTGGTCACAGCAACCGGCCAACGTGAATGCAGTCCCGTTTGAATTACGACTATAGAACATATAAATGTGAACGTGTAATTAATGTGTCTGTGCCACAAAGACAGTTACACATGTAAAGGTGGAAGTGTGTTCCGCATACGTCCGTTAACCGGATCACAGATATGTCCCTGGAACTGTCACAACTAATACAGGCCATGTAAGCACACAGACTCGGTAAACATATGTAACCCAGAATACGGATATGCATGTGCGCCTGCGCGTAACCCACAATAAGGGAATGCAAGTGCACCTGTGCGTGTGTGATCCGCTCACAGCAGAGTAACCTAATGCTGTTTCCCCCACGTTAGTTATATATGTCTCAAAACTGTCAGCCTCTGAAAGTATAGAACCGGACAATGCCATGCAAAGTACTGCTACAAATAGTGATAAACACATGATATGTGCTTAGACAAACATAGAAAGTGGATACAATAACGGGTGTGTTAGTAGCAGGGATTGACGAAGGGTATGCATCTGTAACCTGACCTACTTGTCAGAAGGTGCCACCATAAGTCTCACATGAAATGCCAGCAAATTGCCAGATAGACACAGGTCAATGTGAAACACACCTAAGATAAAGGGTCAACCATCCGTACACTCTGCCAGTATCTGTATAGTGGAAAGGTATGGTATGGTTATAGATGTGTGTACACAGGTAATCCACAGACATTAACAAAGCAAGGTGTAAAACGAGGAGTTTACATGTATATATGTACACACAACAGACTTATGTCCCATATATATGACACATGGATATAAATATGCCAAGTAATAGATAATATGGGTAGTCAAACAGACATCCACGAATGGGGAACATACAGCAGCAGTCAAAATCACTGGCCAGAAAGTGACAGTCCAGCAAGTTCTACACTTTAAACATGCACACTGGTGTCCATTGTAGGACTCCAAAAATGTATCCATTTGCAGCACCCGCTATGATTGACGCAAAAGAAGTGACACCCGCAAATACGAATCAGCTATACATGCACTTAAAGCGGGTTCAAGGGTGATGACACATGTGTCCATGAAATGCACGACATATGGACAGATATCCCTAGAGTTGGGAGTGCATATACGTGTGTCCACATCCCAGTACCGCACACATTAACCATGTGTAATGTGTACCGTAGAGGGTTGCAGGCATGGGAACCTGGGTATGCAGAAATGGGCCTAGGTGTTGCTTGGCGGATAATCCGTAGGCCCGCCCTTGGGAGGGGTGTGGGTATAGCACATGCCTTTATCCCCACTAATGGTGCAACGCATCCACCGGATAATGCAGAAAGCAGGTTGGAAATATGTACAGCCCTATATCAGTGTCCTGTAGGCGATTCCCATGGATGGACATGCGTACGACCAAGATGGTACCCATAACTGGTAAACTGTCAGAATAACACAGCTGCAGTAAGGCATAGTACAGGAAATACAGATAGGGACTATATTAAATATACCCCAGACAAAGTCAGACCATTG
Source organism: Protopterus annectens (assembly GCF_019279795.1). NCBI lineage: Eukaryota > Metazoa > Chordata > Ceratodontiformes > Protopteridae > Protopterus > Protopterus annectens. The sequence continues at coordinate 1,393,141,464 of NC_056743.1, forward strand.
TGCGAATACTGGCGTAGCCATGACTACGGATGTTATGAGTGTCACCAATCATGCAATGGAAATAGCGGTCAACATCACCTACCGCACAGTCCATAATGCCTAGGCAGCAATCAGATAGGAAGGCACATCACTATGTGAAACGTAACAAGGGCAAAGGCCGAATGTCAGGGCGTGTACACATAATGACAACAGGTCAAGGGTATGAAGGAGATAACCTGTCCAAGATACATGTACTGAACCGGTGATACTAGGCGGACAGGTGAGAAGAAAGACAGCAGGACAAATGTGCAAACATGTATAAGTCATACCCCGGAAGATGTGAATGACAACGTATGCCCCGCGAAGGTCAATGTGGAAGGTAACCAGACACAACGGTAAAGTGTCCCCCAGGGTGTCATGACGTGTCAATATAACAATTACCAGGCCCCCATAGCCGTACGTGAGCCCCGCCACTGACGGAAAGCGCAAATACGATGCACACATATGGTACATGAAAGAACAATTAGTGTGGATAAGCAGATGTAGACCTGTGTGAGGAGTACAACTGTCTGCGTGGGTGTGTCGTGCAAATACAAAGTAATGTCATGTGGTCTGTCATGCTGCCATACACTGTGTGTGTATTGTAGCCAGACAGTAGTTATGTTGTATCAGACACATACTCTGCAACTGCACAGATGTACGCGGACTGTGTAGAAGTATGCCCCATATGTTTGCTGCGTTCCACGTCACAGTAACAGTCCGGCACCCTCATAATAACTGACAACAGGAAACAACGACAAACATGCGATGAAGACACCAAATCAGACAGAAATGCCATACGCATGCATAAACATATCACTGTGCCCACTATCAATGTTTCTAAGAGCAACATGTCATGACTAGCCCTGAGTGTCCCACTATCACATAAGGCCTTGTCCAGATATACGCTCCTTGAGGTGGAGTTTTATGAACAGACACAGATACATGTGTGTAGAAACATTATTATGCACTGCAAGATGACAAAATGTGCAGCAGTAGGAGGGGCAGTACTGTCCGCAGGTATGTGCTGAAATGCACATTAAACAGCAGTCTACATAAATAACCTATATTGGCGACACCTGCACAGATGATTATAGTGGGACATACACACGACTATGCACACAGCTCAGATAGACATACACACACCATAAACAGGCAATGCTGCACTAAGTCTATGGCGTGTACGAGTACAGTGACAGTACAGCAAGGATAGCTGTCTGCCAAGATATACAGCAGATGTCTGTAGGGTGTGGAACACCTCCCGGAACACGGACATTGCATGGACAATGTTTGGATTTGCATCGTACCACATTGCTATGTGCAAGCCGTGCACATATGCGATACATGGGACTGACAGCTGTCCATGCAAGAGCAGCGCTATGGGCATAAAATATGTATATGTATATACATCGAGAGAGATACAGACAGACACATGTGGCAAGGCCAGTAGTGGAACCTACAGATCACTACCCTATCACACCACAGCAGGACGCACGTAGAGAACACGCTACGGAGGCCGCTATCCACAGCAGACACACAGGCAGTCCACTAGGTGCGTCTCAACATCCGCAAACACAGAGATGTCAGCAGGATATATGTGTGTTGCGATGTGTCTAAAACCATAACCTATGAACCCATGTGGCTGGGAGCATAGACACACACACACACACACACACACACACACACACACACACACACACACACACATCTGGCAGGCATGGGAATTGACCTTACACCTACCTACCCTATTGCACGACAGTATGACAATTACAGAATGCGCTACTCGGAGTACTGAACACAGCACCGTCAGAGGCATACGTCTAGATGGGTGACATCATCCGCAAAGGAATAGACGCTGATAGCAAATGTATGTGTTGTGGGGTGACTAAAAGCATTACTGTCCCCAGAGGCGGCTGGAAACACACACACTGGGAAGGGCTGGGGGTTGAACCTACACCTAACTACATGAACACACTACAGCATGATGCAATACAGAATGCGCTACCGAGATTACTGAGCACAGCACTGTCAGAGGCATACTTCTAGGTGGGTGACATCATCCGCAAAGGAATAGACGCTGATAGAAAATGTATGTGTTGTGAGGCATCTAAAAGCATCACTGTCTCCAGAGGCAGCTGGAAACACACACACACACACATTTGGAAGGGCCAGGAGTTGAACCTACACCTACCTACATGAACACACCACAGCATGCTGCATTTACAGAACGCGCTACCAAGATTACTGAGCACAGCACTGTCAGAGGCATACCTCTAGGTGGGTGACATCATCCGCAAAGGAATAGACGCTGATAGCAAATGTATGTGTTGTGAAGCATCTAAAAGCATTACTGTCCCCAGAGGCGGCCGGAAACACACACTGGGAAGAGCTGGGGGTTGAACCTAGACCTAACTACATGAACACACTGCAGCATGATGCATTTATAGAATGCGCTACCGAGATTACTGAGCACAGCACTGTCAGAGGCATACTTCTAGGTGGGTGACATCATCCGCAAGGGAATAGATGCTGATAGCAAATGTATGTGTTGTGAAACGTCTAAAAGCATTACTGTCCCCAGAGGCAGCTGGAAACACACACACACACACACTGGGAAGGGCTGGGGGTTGAACCTACACCTAACTACATGAATACACTACAGCATGATGCATTTACAGAACGCGCTACCGAGATTAGTGAGCACAGCACTGTCAGAGGCATACTTCTAGGTGGGTGACATCATCCGCAAAGGAATAGACGCTGATAGCAAATGTATGTGCTGTGAAGCGTCTAAAAGCATTACTGTCCCCAGAGGCAGCTGGAAACACGCACACACACACACACACACACTGGGAAGGGCTGGGGGTTGAACCTACACCTAACTACATGAACACACTACAGCATGATGCATTTACAGAACACGCTACCATGATTACTGAGCACAGCACTGTCAGAGGCATACTTCTAGGTGGGTGACATCATCCGCAAGGGAATAGACGCTGATAGTAAATGTATGTGTCGTGAAGTGTCTAAAAGCATTACTGTCCCCAGAGGCGGCTGGAAACACACACACACTGGGAAGGGCTGGGGGTTGAACCTACACCTAACTACATGAACACACTACAGCATGATGCATTTACAGAATGCGCTACCAAGATTACTGAGCACAGCACTGTCAGAGGCATACTTCTAGGTGGGTGACATCATCCGCAAGGGGAATAGATGCTGATAGCAAATGTATGTGTTGTGAAGCGTCTAAAAGCATTACAGTTCCCAGAGGCGGCTGGAAACCCACACACACACACACACACTGGGAAGGAATGGGAGTTGAACTTACACCTAACTACATGAACACACTACAACATGATGCATTTACAGAACACGCTACCAAGATTACTGAGCACAGCAATGTCAGAGGCATACACCTAGGTGGATGATATCATCCGCAAAGTCAAGGATTCCGACAGGGAATGACTACAGAGTGAGCAGTCACACAGCATGTTACTATCCCAAGGTGGACGTACAGTAACACGGCAGTGCTGCACTTGTGAATACTACCTATCTACGGAACACTACAGCACGAAATGGATACGGGATGCACCACGGACAGTACATCCTTTGAGAGAGCAACAAGTGTGTATGATGTAGGCATCCACTGTGGCATAGCAACTACATATAATTCGCCTGGACGGCCACCATGGTTATGCAGGATGTCATTGGGCATGGCTACACGCCTGGTATCAGACGTCAGTGCCGAATGTACTGTGTGTCCATGCATGGCGTACTGGGCATGCTCACACACTTAGCATTTGCAAAGTGCAAACATGCATACACATGGAGTGTAATCATGAAAGGGCAGTGTGTGGAACGTACTGTGTGTCCACCTACACAGCAGCAAACCGGGCATGCTCACACACCTAGCGGTTGCAAAGGGGGAACATACATGCACACGGGGTATACTCACAGAAGGGTGCAGTGTGCACTGTACTGTGTGTCCATCCACACAGCTGCTTACTGGGCATGCTCACACACTTAGCATCTGCAAAGTGCAAACATGCATACACATGGAGTGTAATCATGAAAGGGCAGTGTGTGGAACATACTGCGTGTCCACCTACACAACAGCAAACCGGGCATGCTCACACACCTAGCGGTTGCAAAGGGGGAACATACATGCACACGGGGTATACTCACAGAAGGACGCAGTGTGCACTGTACCGTGTGTTCATCCAGGGCATGCCCACACACTTAGCATTTGCAAAGTGCAAGCATGCATACACATGGAGTGTAAGCAAAGGAAGGGCAGAGTCTGGAACGTACTGTGTCCACCTACACAACAGCAAACCGGACATGCTCACACACCTAGCGGTTGCAAAGGGGGAACATACATGCACACGGGGTATACTCACAGAAGGGCGCAGTGTGCACTGTACTGAGTGTCCATCCACACAGCTGCTCACTGGGCATGCTCACACACTTAGCATTTGCAAAGTGCAAACATGCATACACATGGAGTGTAATCATGAAAGGGCAGTGTGTGGAACGTACTGTGTGTCCACCTACACAACAGCAAACCGGGCATGCTCACACACCTAGCGGTTGCAAAGGGGGAACATACATGCACACGGGGTATACTCACAGAAGGGCGCAGTGTGCACTGTACTGTGTGTCCATCCACACAGCTGCTTACTGGGCATGCTCACACACTTAGCATTTGCAAAGTGCAAACATGCATGCACATGGAGTGTAATCATAACATGCATACACATGGAGAGTAATCATGAAAGGGCAGTGTGTGGAACGTACTGCGTTTCCACCTACACAACAGCAAACTGGGCATGCTCACACACCTAGCGGTTGCAAAGGGGGAACATACATGCACATGGGGTATACTCACAGAAGGGCGCAGTGTGCACTGTACCGTGTGTCCATCTACACAACTGCTTACTGGGCATGCTCACACACTTAGCATTTGCTACGTGCCGTCCAGCATGCAGACGGAGTGTACACACTGCAGGTCACAGTAAGCTAAACCTGTCCACACGCACAGGGTGGTCACACATGCAGTTACTCGTACACACACAGATGACATCACAGGCATCACGGGTGCAGGTCAAACATGTACACACTGCAGTGAACACTGTAGCTGCCATGCCAGCACCATGTCATCAGTGCAGCAGTAAGCCTCACGGTCCAACAACAGCATGTGACATATGTCCACAGTCTGTATAGCAGTGCACACCAGTTGTGCAGAGTACACATGTACTAACAATGATCCAACATGTGTGCTGTAGTCCACCCATATCTGTATACATGGACAGGTTGCCTCCACACATACCACGGCCCTGACACAGCTGTGACACATGACTGCTGCTGTACCAGAGTGCACCAATGACCGGATATGTCATACATGTGATTGTCTGGATGTGTGCATGGACTGCACACATGACACATACAAAGCCTGTGATGTACCACATGCATAACACTGGCATACGCGGTGCTACACACACGAATGGAAGGTGGACCCATGTCTGTGGAATGCTCCCACTACAGGGTGTAGCGGTGTTGACTGGGACACATACCCTTGTATTGTTTGCCTGTGACAGCTGTGATACCATACCACAGTCCATGTTTCATGTATGTCAACACACATGTCAAAACCTAGCAATGCATACACACATGGCAACAGGAGACACATGACACATGTACTGTGCATGGAGCAGCCATGCACGAGCAGTGGCCGATGTCCATAACATAGTTGCAACACCCTACCACATGTGTACCCATCATAGGGGCCGTTATATGGTGGCATAGAAACAGCACGTATGGAGGGATGCATGTACATCATGTGTTTAAACACCTGTCGACATGCATGTGTGCAGGTGGTGGCTCACAGGTGTGTCACACACCATCCTACCCTGCCATGTGCATACAGTATGCTATGCTGCTGTTACATGACAGTGCCGACATAATGCATACCCAGCGGTCAGGTGTCATCGCCTGTATGTCACATGGCAACTGTAACACCTACCGCCTCCCAAGTGCATATATCTGCACATCTGCCAGATACCGTGTTGGTACACATAATGCACCACATACCGCTGCATGCCTGCACACGTATCATATGGCGGGTGTTGTATTCCCAGCACTGACCTGTGTGCATGAATGTGTGCCCATGTATGCCACATATCGGGGGGACTATGTCCCACGTGCTACACATCCCTGTACACCATAGTAGTGATCTGTACATACCTCAGTGTGGGGTGTATGGATTTGGATGGTGCAGTACATGCAACATGCCGTCTCTCCGTGTATGCATGTGTGGTCACCACAATGTGTGTGTGTCGACATGTTTGTATGTCTGCTGCTTGGTGTGAGGGTGTATGCAAACATACTGTTGTGAACGGACACTAACCACGCAGGGTGACCATCCCATGACAGTGCTGCATTGCACAACCCTGTCAATGCCATAGGTGTGAGCCATACTGGCCACCTGTGCAAGTCCGCCCCCTGTGACATGGCGATTGGGTGCATTGTATTGTGAGGGTGCTGACCACACAGGCAGGTGTCCCCATCTGCACACTATGGGGTGTGCATTATAGTGGTGTACACCCCGCAATTGCAACCATATTCCTGTACTGTTACAGGGTCCGACTGCTGCACAGCATGCCCCACAGCTGACAGGTGACACGTGCAGTCAGTGGCCAGCATGCTGTGTACGACACCTGCACCATGTCACCATACCTGTAGTGTGTCCTGCTATGTATGTGATATCTCTGTCCACTGTAGCCTGTGACACCAACCACATGCATCAGGTGCAGTATATGTGCGGACATGTGTGTCATGTAGGTGTCCAGGCAGGTTGCGGGTACATGTGGTATGCTGCTATTGCCAGATGTGCCTGTGGGTAATCCACAGCTACACGTGGGGGACCGATAACAGTGCTCCCTGTAGGCACATGCGAGTACACCATAGGAGGGATTCAGGTTATCAGAACCAACATGGTGCTACACATGTAACCGTCACACATACCGTGAACACATCACAATGCATGCTGCACCTGCAAACATGGTATGTCTGCTGCATGTTGACAGTACACAACCCACGTCACATACGCATCTGTCAGCTTTCATACACAACCACTGCAACATACACATCCCACGCTATGCATACACAGGTATCACATACACCTCTCACTATCCTGTCCACCCTGTGCATCAGAATATATTTGCATAACCCTGCACCGATGGTGTGGATGACAGGGATGCGGCAGAGGCTTCATCATATGCACAGGGTGATATGTTAGCCAGGGCATAGGCTGCACTAATGGATAATATCATGTGTGTGTGTAAGGGCCGGTGAGTTTACTGGGCATGTCTGTGCAGAATGCATGTGGATGTGGTGGAGCCCTAGAGTTGTGTCTGCTGTGTGTGGGTATGTGTGTACACAGTTCAGCCATATGTGATGCCTACACGGGGTATAATTGACAGCCCCAGACTGTACAGTGCAGGTATTACAGCTCACTGTGTCCGGCCGCAGCCACGTGACCTGTGCCTGCCTGGGGTTGCACGGGCACTACCAGGTGGAGGTATAGAGTGGCTACTGTCCGATGACACATGCCCGCTGGAACTGTGTCCACGATGGGACCGGCCAGGGCCACGTCCACATGGCCTGCTTTGCCCTGGTGTGGATGGTGCAGCACCAGCTGCACTGCTACTGCTACAGGAACTATGTGAGTGAGCATGAGAGGTGGCACGCACACGTCAACCTCCACTAGGTGGTGTTGCTGGCCTACGCCCACGTTTCCTATGCCGCACCCCTACCAGGTGTTCCAGCACAGACAGCTCACGCTCGTGGATTGCCATGCCCCTGTCAAGGATTCCAACCATTTCACCTAATCGCCTATCCAGTACATTAGCAATCTGCTGTTGAGCATTCGCCAATGACTGGATGTTGTCATTTAGGGTATGGATTGCAGCCCTCTGCAACCTCTGTCCTTCTTGGTTCTGCCATTCTGCACGTGCCTGTGCCACCATTACAGTCTGAAACATGCGTCTGGTGATACCAGCTGCTGCGCCCTGTACTGCAGGTGCATGTCTGCCAGTGGTCCTCCTACGAGCAGCACCAGCCACATGCCTGTATGGCACATCACCAGTCATTACACTGGCAACATGGTGTGTAGTCACACCTTCTGTAGCCACCACACATTCCTGTTCAATGCCAACAGGCGCTGACTGTCCTTCCTCTATGGGCAATGGTGATGTGGTATGTGTTGGCATCAGAACCATGTGCGGGGATGAGGGGGACATAGGTGGGATAGTAACCAATGGCGCAGATTCTGCTTCTGACAACCCTGCCTGTACCTCATGCATATGGTCATCACCGCTAGTATCTGTGGGGACACTAGCATCAGATGGACCGCAGGAGGGTAATGCACCTACACCACCTGTGAATGCAAAGACATACTGTAAGGTACATTACACACTGACACACACACACACAGACACACACACACACACACACACACACACACACACACACACACACACACACACACACACACACACACACACACACACACACACACACACACAGACAGACACACCATGCATGTGATATTTCAGATGGCATGCAGCATTCCTGCACTACAGCACAGGGAATGCAGCTCAGACATTATTAGTGTTAGTATGCATACCACCCTGGGGTGAACTCTACATCAAGCAGGTGTCATATCAGTAGGCATGCAGTACACACAATCATGGTAGTTTGCATGCATCCCCGTGATACACCATGTGGCCACAAACAGTTTAACAGTACACATGGCTGACGTTACCTTGACATGTAATCCGCTGACATGTGCAGTGACATGTATACATGTGTGACACAATGGTGTCCCGCCACATGCACCACATCGTAATGGGCTTCACAGAGCAGTGTTGTGTGTACAGCCGACAGATAGAATGCATGTTTAGCACATATGTATGTGCAGGTGTGGTTAGTGTGAGCCGTGTACATAGCTATACAGTGTGGAGTACTAGCACTGTGCCACTGCATGGCAACATGACGCATGTATGTCGCTGTGCAATGCATAACATGGACGCATTGCATTGTCATGACTGCAACACAGTCATGCTGTTCCACAGCACGTATATGGTAGACATCGGTGACACCTCCGGTGGCTGCAGACAGGCATTCCAGTTGTCCGGTGTAACACATCAAATGTACAGGTGGTCCACTATGGCTATGATTGCACTATGTGTGGACAATGTGCAACGGAGTCTATCCACATCAGGCATACTGTGTGGCAACATGCCTGTGGCTATCACCCATGGCCATGTGTGAACGGGACTGGGACACTTGTGTGTGATGGGCATCTTGTACACATGTCTGTGGTGTCCCATGTGGCATACACACATACATGTCAGAGGTGTCACAATCCACAGGGCTATGCAGACAACAGTGTGGATGTTTGTTATGTCGAGTGTAGGTCATGTGATGGTGTGACAATATTGCAGACAGAACACCACAAGCTTGGGACATGTCGGGTGGCGTGCCACAATGTGTGCACACAATGTAGGGGCATATGTCACATTGCTGACACCTGTGTGCTGCACAGATCACTGCTCACTGTGTGGTACTGTGTGCGTACCACAAATGTTGTTCCAATGCATACTACATATGCATCCATTGTAGAACACCTCCACCGTGGTATGCATAGCTGACCGCACATATCACACCAACAGGTAGTGTGGTTTCATGCCGGTGTATAATAACGGTTGTATCTACTGCACACAGGTGGCATGTGTGTGTCTGGTGGTGCAACCTGTATAACGTGACTGGAACTAAAACCAGGTGTGCATGTTATACCTGGCCACATGGCAAATAACTCTACACTGTAAATGCCTGATAATGACAACAGTCTCACCTGCAATGGACCCATGTCTGTGCGACACACCAGAGGTACCTGTATAGGGGCGACACAGCAGTATAAACATTATCCATGACTGTATGACAGCCACAGTTCGCACTGTGCATGTGACATCATGTACCTGTGTGATAGCATATGGTATGCACACGTCTGCATACACAACGTAGCATACTATAGTATGTGGCTTGTGTGCCCATATACCTGGCATGTGTTTTTACTTTACATGATGTACAGTGACACCTGCAAATACAGTGGATATCATACTCATATGCAGGACTGACTTACCAGGCAGCTCCAGGCTCATTGGTTGGGAGACACCCACCTCCACGATGGTGGCTAGTGTTTCTGCATTCTGTTCCCTGGGTGTCCCCAGACTGGCCAGTAGCTCCTCTGTGTGTGTGAGTGGGGGCTGGGTTGGTGGCCCACCACCCGTTCCACCTTGTTCCCTGGCGATTGCTGTGGCACACTGTTTCGCATGGCGTATGAGGTCCATGCAGTGTCGGCGTACCTGCTGGTAGGTGCGGTTGTTGCCACCCACGTCATTCACCCTCCTGCGTATATCCTGCCACAGGTCATCCTGCTGCTGCGCCTGCTGTGGCGCGTGGCTGAACAGCACGTCATAGTTGTCATGGAGCAATGGTATGATGACTTCATCCTCCTGGCAGCTGAAGGCTGGGAGTCATGAACGTGGCATTATCTGTAAGACATAATGATGGTGACAGGTCACATTCACGCTGATGTACTGGCATACCGCTGAACATACATTGCTATGACATGTACATCTGCACAGTAATCCCTGGGACACATCATGACACTGACACAGCTGACGTGTTGCTGCCACACCTGTCACACCATTATGCAGTGGATATCATCTCATATCTCAGTGTCGACACATCACACTGTACATACTACATGTAGATGGTAACTTGCTGTGGACATGTGTACCTGCCTGCACCTGTGTTTTTACCAATCTGCACTTGGCCCGATGTGTCCACAGTACTACTGTTCACCCGGATGCTGTGTATATGTCACATAGCATCACAGACGCAGCCGTTATGGCCGTCAGCAGTGGCACTGCACACATACACATGGACACCTGTACATGCATGTGTTTTGCCATATACATCTACTCAGCACTGTACGGATGTTGGACATCCTGCCATTGCTCGCCTGTATTGCACGTGATACACATGGAACAATGTGTAATCATATGACATTTGCAGGGATGGTCAAACATAGCATGTGCGTGCACATTTTACACGCTGTCACACAGCAATTGTGACACCACAAGGTGCATCAGTGCCACATTACTGATCCAGTCAGTTAATAGTGCATGTGCCATGTGGCCATCGCACCATGTATGACTGATGGCACGTGCAGCTGTGATGGACAGGGTTGCATGGTATGGCAGGGTATATCACATATATGGCACAGGGATGTGTCCAGCCTGTGGAATACCAGTATTAGGACAGTGGCTGTCCATTCCATATGTCATTTATATGGGTATATGGACATGTCGCATGTCCATCATCATGGTGTGGACAATGTCCTTCTGCAAGGTAGGCAGCATGCTGCATGGTGGGGGTGTGTATGGTGCATGCTGGTATCGCACACCCATGCATAGACATTACCCCTGACAGGCGCTATGTGCTGTAATATTGTTCAACACAGTGCTGTATATGCCCGCACGGTGATATCCCGTGCACATGGATGGTACCCCAACCTGACATGGGTACCTCATATGTCTACATCCGGTGCCTGCTGTCACCACCATGTCGGCGGGTGCACCGCACAGCACCATCCCTTCCACAGTGACCATGGTGTTGAGCACAGCCAAGGTATTCATTTATGGGGACGGGGATGTTCACATAGCGGTGGCAATGTTGGTATCATCCATCAGACCATACACTAATGACACACACCTCACACACACAGCCCATTCAGTATGTTGTTCGCAACACTGACACAGCTATACTGCTAGGCCAGGTCCATTCCCGGCCGTACATACACAGATGCATAACATGTCTCTGTGGCATGGGCTACACTGACGGTGGGGTTCAACACATACCGTGTTCAACTGTAGCTGGCGCTGATGTCCTGTGCACATGTCAACACATTAACCCTGTTCTACTGTAGCCAGCAGTGATGTGCTGTGCACATGTCAATGCTGCACATTGTGTTGATGTCTGTCTGTCAACAGGCCACTGGTGGAACACGCAAGGGTATTTGTAATCAAATATACATACTGCCCTGTACAGCTGTACCACTAACATCTCAGGTGCTAATGTGTCATGGACATGCACACCTTACCCGGAAAGGTGATAGTGCATTGCCACCCGTACCCATCACCTCTTGTGGGTTGCTATTATCCAACACCCTATTTGTATTGTATTGTCAAGCTATGCACCTGTGCAGGACATGTGAGCATGTAATGCGCTACTGCGTACCTTTGCACCCATTGCACAACATGTCACACAGGTACACTGGCAGTCATACACTTCACAGCTTGCTGACGGTACAACAGGTGTTGTACACATGTAACACATATCCTGTCGGACATGGTCGTATGTACAGGCATGTCCGACTGTCATGTACCAGTGCTACCCCTATATGATGGATATGTCGTACATGTGGCAGTACAGCAACTGTCACATGTACTCGTGCAATGCCCCCCTACCACCGTACAGTGGTACTGCCTGTGGGAGATGTGCTTCTGCATCCATGCTGTGCCCATAGCTGTCAGTTGTACATCATTACGTGCAACGTACCTCATGTGATGTTTTAACAGGTGCATGTTCATCACAGCACCACATTGGAAGGGTCTGTCACACAGTCATTGTTGTACATGGTATATATGCCAGCCATGGCTTACTAGATGGGAATCATTGTAATTCATTGGGATAGCGTATTTATACGTTGGAGCAGCATATACCAGCCATCATATACCCTTCCTATATGACACTGTTAGGCAGCCAGTAGTAGGTGTTCTACGATCTGCACATTAGTCACACAGTACGAGGGCTACCATTACCCATTCTGGGGACAGGGTGCTGACAGCTGTGGATGGGGGTGATGCTGTCGACAACCATGACTGCACCTGACGGTCACGTCTGGATGGGTAACATTCACAACACACACCTACCATCACGTAGTACCACATCATCTACAACAATGGACATTCCTGCAAGAACAATGTATGTAATATGTCTGTATGGCTGCTGTAGGCACCACTGGTGGCCACCAGCATGGTGGCCAACATCAGTGTATATCCCACAGACTCATGGGTTACACCATTCACAACACACCAGTCACAGATGATGCTGTTGTGAATCACACTGCAGTTCCACACATCATGTTACACGAGGCATCATGCACTGCGATGTTGCGGATGGGTGAACACCTCTGAAACTCAACATACGCACACATGACACATCACCTGGTACAATATATCTCTCATACATCATGTTATTGTGACTGCCCTGTGATGGCAATACACAGACTACGTGTACTGGGACATGCAGTGGTTCACCGGTGTTATAGCCCTCTGGGTGTGTGTCTAGCCATGGTGTACAGTCGGCAGTGGTCTGGACACGGGGACACTGTACATTGACCTACTGTGTCACTGCAACAGTTGCCTATGCTCCTACTGTTATTGTACAGGCATGTGGTATCTGACCGCTATGACAGTCCAGGTCAAACACAATGCTGTGGCACGCATGACCTGCAGCCATCGGCCTGGGGTGTAGAGCACACATGTACATCATCACATGCTATACTGCCTCTCTGGCAGCTTCACATAACTGTCACTGGCAGGGCTGTAACCAGCAGGCACGGCATTGGGTCATGTGGAACAATGCTTGCATCTTCCACTGTGATGCACACAAGCGAGGCACACACACAATTGCACCACTCACATATCTCTGCGGTGACTGGGACCTGCCTCCATGTTCTGCGCAGCACACCTGCGATTACGGATTGTACATGGACCGTACCTTCCAGGCACATACCTGGACCGGAACACCCACAGATGAGGGGTTCACACATCACACAGTGTTTTGCACACATCCTGGATAGTTGCTTAACACAATGCATCATAGGTGCTCCATGTGCTGATAACCGTGTTTGTGACCGCTATACACATTGTAACACGCGACCGAGTCGACAGTGTACACCACAGGTTACATACCGTCTGTGTTGTTATAGTGTACATTGGACCTCAGACAGCTACCACTGCTGTGTGCTGACAGTAACCCACACTTCCCTGGGATAGACACCCATGTACCTACACATGCTTGGGTCATGCACTCCACTCAGCTGGATGAAACAATACACAACACATACCATACCTACACTACCCTTAGCATGAACACTACCTCCATGTGACTGGTGTGACACACCTGGGTTATCCCCTCTTTGGTGGATTCAATACATATGCTACACGGCCTTGCTGGCCACACCCTGGAAACACACCCATCACAGCATGCACGGAACATGTGTACTACAACAACTACTACGGACGTCTGCTGACAGCCGTTGTTATCATGACACCCAGGCAGATGGACACTGCACATACATATGCTGACACATACCACAGTGTGCTGCAGTAGCATGTACACAATTGCAGGAAACATGCTATTCCACACAGGGACATGGCGGTACTGACAGGTTCACAGAAGCCACTGTGGTGGTCATATTCCATGCACATATGATGTGCGACCACATGTACAGGCTGTTGCACAGTGGTGTACATTCACATGTGTGGGGTGCATCACCTTTCAGCCATGGTGGGTCCCCGAGGTCCATCATCACATACTCCAAGGCTAGCTACCTAAACATGACTGCCGCACATTGCGGTGTGGGGCCTCAGGCATTGTGGTGGTATGTCAGTATTTTTTGGCAACATCCACATCTGATGTCACATACAATAGTCACCCAAGCATTGCAGACCGAGCTAATGTTGGCAACGTGCCAGGCGATGGCGTACTTACCGACAATACACCCTCTCACTCACTACAGGGTCGCAATCCGTACATGGACATCGTAGTGTCCCTGTGGTCACATACACAGTACCGACATGCACACAATATGTCCTGGGACACTGGCCCAATGTCACCTTCCAATGTCCCTGGCTGTAATGTCCCACCAACCTGTTCAGGATATGTCTCTGCACCAGGCCACTATATTCACTGCTAGCCGTTCTTCGGACATTGTGGACCCTGACTGCCGCACAGTGGCATTTATCGCACTACACATGGGTAGCACTGCATTGCACGAGTGGGACTATAGTCATACACCCATGACTGGACCATTCTGCATAGCAATGGGGCACATCCTCGGGAACATGATTCCCACACACATTGATGGCCTCCGGTCCTTTCCTAGCACCAGTGTTGGGCTTGGGTATGCCACAGCAGGGCACATACACATGCTGGCCACCTGTCATACAGTTGCATGGGCAGTTGAGGATGGTACGGCGGCTGACACATCATACGTTGTCCTCACATTGCCTTTCAGCAACATTCCACACTCTGGTATTGACAACATACACATCCACCTGCACATCATACCCTGTGTCTCAGGATGTTATGCTATGTGGCTCATGGGCTGTACACACAGTGGTGCCAGCATACCATAGTACCTACTACATGTCAGGTACATATTGCATTACACAGTCCTCAGTCGCAGGGCCACTCATGTTCATTATATGCTTACATACAGAACATGCTGTCACAGAGTACTGTCCATGCATAGGTTTCCCACACCTACATACCAAGCATCATTATTGCTCCACCAACTCATACCGATACCAACCATATGGGTGTCAGTGTGGCAGATACTTCATATGCGTATCATGGCATCAGGATGCATGACACATGGTGCATGCACATCACCTTTGCATAACAACATTCACCCACTGACTATCACATGGATAGTGGTCCCGTACATACATATCACATTGTACATGGTTGCAGTACACACATGCCACACACAGTCCTGTGGTTACCGTATTCCACTGTGGCATGGATATCCTTCTGCAAGGCCACACCTATCTGTACTGTGTGTGATGCTGGTACTTAGGTAGCCATTGTACCTGTGAACGACACACATCTGCACACAGTCAAGGGTACAATACCACATTTATGGTGTACCTTCAACAACAGCTGCAGCTTTACATGGCACAACATTGACATGCCACGATGTTTACTGGGCTCAGACAGTTCACATATGCGGCTGACATACGGACAACACATCTGTACACATCTGCATACCACATACGCAGGGGTGTCTTCTGCTCTGACACGGCCCATGTCCCCCACATTGGTGATGCATAGTTATTTTATTTTATTTATATGTTACATTTGTTGACCGGGCTAGTCTAGCTGGATATATGTCCATTTTCAGTAGAGGCCCAGGGAGAGAAGCTCCACACACAAAGGACAGTAAAGCCCAATATAACAAAGTAAACATCTTTGTAACACATGACTAAAATAGAAGAATGTCAAAAGAGGACACGTTACATAAAGACTACGGTAGGCAGAGTAAAAACAAATATATATATATTTATATATATATATTTATATTATATATATAAAGCTATAGTCCTTATACATGCCATCTGCGGTGGGCAGTGTGAACGGAATGCTCCTGGATATGTGCACACACGCCACACTGCATGGGCTGGGCTTCTGTGTTACTTCCAAGAACACAACACACACCATGCTGTGGAACATAGGTCCTGTGTACATCCCGCAGGGACACACGGTAGCACTGTTCATGTGATACCTCCCTTGCTGTTTGAGTGACACGTAGTCCTGGTGCCACCACAGCAGCGGTACTGTGTAATGGTGCAGTTGACACCTGCCTCTGCTGTTCACAGGACACTACCATGGAGAGGTGACACTACTGTGTACACTGCCCATGTGCTTACACATGGACCTGCCAGACTGCATTGTTGCCCACTGTGCACCTGTGCAACTACTACAAGTCCTTTGGGCATGGTTACTTGGTGTCCCTTCCATTTAGACTAGCTATCATGCTACTACTCCTTCTCATACCTACAGGCCATATATATCCTGTTATTGTACATACCAGTAGGTGATACCTGTGTTATGCATGATATGCCTGTGATACTGTGTATGATATCTGTCATATCTACCTAGACAACTTTACATTACACATATTTCACATAGTATCCCCTAATGCACGGCATACTTGCACGTCGGCCACACTTTACATATGACATCAACGGTATATGCTCATACACATGCATGCTGTGACAGTCTACATACATGTACTATCCCCTGCTTATTTTTTAGTCACACAGTGCGAGGGCTACCATTACCCATTCTGGGGACAGGGTGCTGACAGCTGTGGATGGGGGTGATGCTGTCGACAACCATGACTGCACCTGGCGGTCACGTCTGGATGGGTAACATTCACAACACATCTACCATCACGTAGTACCACATCATCTACAACAATGGACATTCCTGCAAGAACAATGTATGTAATATGTCTGTATGGCTGCTGTAGGCACCACTGGTGGCCACCAGCATGGTGGCCAACATCAGTGTATATCCCACAGACTCGCCGGTTACACCATTCACAACACACCAGTCACAGATGATGCTGTTGTGAATCACACTGCAGTTCCACACATCATGTTACACGAGGCATCATGCACTGCGATGTTGCGGATGGGTGAACACCTCTGAAACTCAACATACGCACACATGACGCATCACCTGGTACAATATATCTCTTATACATCATGTTATTGTGACTGCCCTGTGATGGCAATACACAGACTACGTGTACTGGGACATGCAGTGGTTCACCGGTGTTATAGCCCTCTGGGTGTGTGTCTAGCCATGGTGTACAGTCGGCAGTGGTCTGGACACGGGGACACTGTACATTGACCTACTGTGTCACTGCAACAGTTGCCTATGCTCCTACTGTTATTGTACAGGCATGTGGTATCTGACCGCTATGACAGTCCAGGTCAAACACAATGCTGTGGCACGCATGACCTGCAGCCATCGGCCTGGGGTGTAGAGCACACATGTACATCATCACATGCTATACTGCCTCTCTGGCAGCTTCACATAACTGTCACTGGCAGGGCTGTAACCAGCAGGCACGGCATTGGGTCATGTGGAACAATGCTTGCATCTTCCACTGTGATGCACACAAGCGAGGCACACACACAATTGCACCACTCACATATCTCTGCGGTGACTGGGACCTGCCTCCATGCTCTGCGCAGCACACCTGCGATCTGGTTGTACATGGACCGTACCTTCCAGGCACATACCTGGACGGAACACCCACAGATGAGGGGTTCACACATCACACAGTGTTTTGCACACATCCTGGATAGTTGCTTAACACAATGCATCATAGGTGCTCCATGTGCAGATAACTGTGTTTGAGACCGCTATACACATTGTAACAGCGACCGAGTCGACAGTGTACACCACAGGTTACATACCGTCTGTGTTGTTATAGTGTACATTGGACCTCAGACAGCTACCACTGCTGTGTGCTGACAGTAACCCACACTTCCCTGGGATAGACACCCATGTACCTACACATGCTTGGGTCATGCACTCCGCTCAGCTGGATGAAACAATACACAACACATACCATACCTACACTACCCTTAGCATGAACACTACCTCCATGTGACTGGTGTGACACACCTGGGTTATCCCCTCTTTGGTGGATTCAATACATATGCTACACGGCCTTGCTGGCCACACCCTGGAAACACACCCATCACAGCATGCATGGAACATGTGTACTACAACAACTACTACGGACGTCTGCTGACAGCTGTTGTTATCATGACACCCAGGCAGATGGACACTGCACATACATATGCTGACACATACCACAGTGTGCTGCAGTAGCATGTACACAATTGCAGGAAACATGCTATTCCACACAGGGACATGGCGGTACTGACAGGTTCACAGACGCCACTGTGGTGGTCATATTCCCTGCACATATGATGTGCGACCACATGTACAGGCTGTTGCACAGTGGTGTACATTCACATGTGTGGGGTGCATCACCTTTCAGCCATGGTGGGTCCCCGAGGTCCATCATCACATACTCCAAGGCTAGCTACCTAAACATGACTGCCGCACATTGCGGTGTGGGGCCTCAGGCATTGTGGTGGTATGTCAGTATTTTTTGGCAACATCCACATCTGATGTCACATACAATAGTCACCCAAGCATTGCAGACCGAGCTAATGTTGGCAACGTGCCAGGCGATGGTGTACTTACCGACAATACACCCTCTCACTCACTACAGGGTCGCAATCCGTACATGGACATCGTAGTGTCCCTGTGGTCACATACACAGTACCGACATGCACACAATATGTCCTGGGACACTGGCCCAATGTCACCTTCCAATGTCCCTGGCTGCAATGTCCCACCAACCTGTTCGGGATATGTCTCTGCACCAGGCCACTATATTCACTGCTAGCCATTCTTCGGACATTGTGGACCCTGACTGCTGCACAGTGGCATTTATCGCACTACACATGGGTAGCACTGCATTGCACGAGTGGGACTATCGTCATACACCCATGACTGGACCATTCTGCATAGCAATGGGGCACATCCTCGGGAACATGATTCCCACACACATTGATGGCCTCCGGTCCTTTCCTAGCACCAGTGTTGGGCTTGGGTATGCCACAGCAGGGCACATACACATGCTGGCCACCTGTCATACAGTTGCATGGGCAGTTGAGGATGGTCTGTGGCTGACACATCATACGTTGTCCTCACATTGCCTTTCAGCAACATTCCACATTCTGGTATTGACAACATACACATCCACCTGCACATCATACCCTGTGTCTCAGGATGTTATGCTATGTGGCTCATGGGCTGTACACACAGTGGTGCCAGCATACCATAGTACCTACTACATGCCAGGTACATATTGCATTACACAGTCCTCAGTCATGGGGCCACTCATGTTCATTATATGCTTACATACAGAACATGCTGTCACAGAGTACTGTCCATGCATAGGTTTCCCACACCTACATACCAAGCGTCATTATTGCTCCACCAACTCATACCGATACCAACCATATGGGTGTCAGTGTGGCAGATACTTCATATCGTATCATGGCATCAGGATGCATGACAC
The DNA here is from genome assembly GCF_019279795.1 of Protopterus annectens. NCBI lineage: Eukaryota > Metazoa > Chordata > Ceratodontiformes > Protopteridae > Protopterus > Protopterus annectens. The sequence continues at coordinate 1,393,161,586 of NC_056743.1, forward strand.
ATGGTGCATGCACATCACCTTTGCATAACAACATTCACCCACTGACTATCACATGGATAGTGGTCCCGCATACATATCACATTGTACATGGTTGCAGTACACACATGCCAATAACACAGTCCTGTGGTTACCGTATTCCACTGTGGCATGGATATCCTTCTGCAAGGCCACACCTATCTGTACTGTGTGTGATGCTGGTAGTTAGGTAGCCATTGTACCTGTGAACGACACACATCTGCACACAGTCAAGGGTACAATACCACATTTATGGTGTACCTTCAACAACAGCTACAGCTTTACATGGCACAACATTGACATGCCACGATGTTTACTGGGCTCAGACAGTTCACATATGCGGCTGACATACGGACAACACATCTGTACACATCTGCATACCACATACGCAGGGGTGTCTTCTGCTCTGACACGGCCCATGTCCCCCACATTGGTGATGCATAGTTATTTTATTTTATTTATATGTTACATTTGTTGACCGGGCTAGTCTAGCTGGATATATGTCCATTTTCAGTAGAGGCCCAGGAGAGAAGCTCCACACAAAGGACAGTAAAGCCCAATATAACAAAGTAAACATCTTTGTAACACATGATTAAAATAGAAGAATGTCAAAAGAGGACACGTTACATAAAGACTACGGTAGGCAGAGTAAAACAAATATATATATATATTTATATATATATATTTATATTATATATATAAAGCTATAGTCCTTATACATGCCATCTGCGTGGGCAGTGTGAACGGAATGCTCCTGGATATGTGCACACGCCACACTGCATGGGCTGGGCTTCTGTGTTACTTCCAAGAACACAACACACACCATGCTGTGGAACATAGGTCCTGTGTACATCCGCAGGGACACACGGTAGCACTGTTCATGTGATACCTCCCTTGCTGTTTGAGTGACGTAGTCCTGGTGCCACAGCAGCGGTACTGTGTAATGGTGCAGTTGACACCTGCCTCTGCTGTTCACAGGACACTACCATGGAGAGGTGACACTACTGTGTACACTGCCCATGTGCTTACACATGGACCTGCAAGACTGCATTGTTGCCCACTGTGCACCTGTGCAACTACTACAAGTCCTTTGGGCATGGTTACTTGGTGTCCCTTCCATTTAGACTAGCTATCATGCTACTACTCCTTCTCATACCTACAGGCCATATATATCCTGTTATTGTACATACCAGTAGGTGATACCTGTGTTATGCATGATATGCCTGTGATACTGTGTATGATATCTGTCATATCTACCTATACAACTTTACATTACACATATTTCACATAGTATCCCCTAATGCACGGCATACTTGCACGTCGGCCACACTTTACATATGACATCAACGGTATATGCTCATACACATGCATGCTGTGACAGTCTACATACATGTACTATCCCCTGCTATGGCACTTCCTTGTTGGACATCCACTGCCAGCAACAGCGTGTGGTATGGCATTGTTCTCTTTAATGCCCTCCTGTGGCATCCCTTGTGGTGTCTCCGCTGTGTACATGATGTCCCACTGCTGTACACACGGTGGTTACAAGCGTTGGTATGCTCAGCAAGATATCACTACATAACTACCTTTCACCACTTTCTGCATTACGGACAAGTGTAATTAATTACAACCACCATTTACATACAGTACAGCTTATTAATACAGATCATGCGTTACACAACCTGACATATCGTGTGTTCTACATACCTTGTTGGTGTGTCGTTCCGTGTATCGTGTATCGTTTTTTCATTTCCTCTCGTTTTCGGTAGTACAATGCTGTTTTGGTATGAGCATATGGTTTGAATATCCTGAGAGTCATCCTTATATACGTCGATACCTGCAACATGTGGATTCATCCCACCAATTGCTGTTCCTCAGTGGGTGATTACGTGCATTTCACCTGTGCATCTACTCCATTTGGAAATTACGCGTCGATACAGGGGTATAATTGGATTCTCCACCTGGGCATTGGCTATTTGCCCTACCTTCGTGGAGATGGTCTGTATTGTGTTATGTTATGTGTAACTGCAATTGCTATGTGTAGCGAAAAGTATATTTTGGAGTTATGTCACCCGTGGATTGTGTGTGACCTGTGTAGTATTTGGTTCGACATGTGGGTGTACCTGTCTGGCCGATGAATGATAACGGGGTATTTCATTCGAAACTGTAACATGGCTGTTGTATTCATTTATGCAACGCATGCAAGTATGCATCTGCCTTTAATTGTGTCTCCCACGCGATATGTTGTGGTTATGCAGATGTCATTGACTGACTGTATGTTTGTGCTGCTATTATGGTTTGTATTCCTTTAATATCTACGGTGGGGGATATCGGTGGTTGTCCATGATGGATACGGGTTGCGGGCCTTGCATCTCTACATAGACAGTCTAGTTGTCTGTGTGCTCCATCCCTACTTGGAGAGGTAACAGTTAATAGTCTTTTGTTATGGGAGTGTAGGTTGGGCTGTTGTTAATTGGTTCCGATATCGTCTGCACGTGGCCTTGCTGCATGTATACCCCCGTAACTTCTGTGGTATATCAGCGGCTATGTGTATGTGAGTAATTACGTGCATATCACCTGTGCATCTACTCCATTCGGTAATTACGCATCGATACTGGGGTATAATTGGATTCTCCGCCTGGGCGTTGGATATTTGCCCTACCTTCCTGGAGATGGTCTGTATTGTCTTATGTTATGTGTAACTGCATCTGCTATGCATAGGGACAGGTATATTCTGCATTCAAGTCACCCGCGGATTGTGTGTGACAGGTGTAGTATTTGGTTCAACATGTGGGTGTACCTGTCCTGATGACGAATGATAACGGGGTATTGCATTCCAAACTGTAACATGGCTATTGTTTGCATTTATACGACGCATGCAATTATGCATCTGCCTTTAATTGTGTCTCCCACGCAATATGTTGCGGTTATGCAGATGTCATTGACTGATGTATGCTTGTGCTGCTATTACAGTTTGTATCCCTTTATTATCTACAGTGGGGGATATCGGTGGTTGTACGTCACGGATACGGTTGGTGGGCCTTGCATCTCTACATAACCAGTATAGTTGTCTGTGTGCTCCATCCCTACTTGGAGAGTTAACAGTTAATAGTCTTTTGTTATGGGATTGTAGGTTGGGCTGTTGTCATGTGGTGTCGGTATCGCCTGCAGGTGAGCTTGATGCATGTATACCTCCGTAACATCTGTGGTATATCAGCGGTTATGTGTACGTGACAACTATCCCTTGTCAGTCTGTCCCAGTTATTTGCAGTCATTGTGGTCCTGTTGTTGGGATAGCCTGTTTGCCAGTGGTTGCCACATATTCAGATGGGAATTGATTGTTTGACACTTGTAGAACACACAGCAGTGTTTACGGGCCAACACGTGGCCACGGTCAGTACTGGGGTGGCACATACATATTTCTGCGATACATACCTATTGCTGTGTGACTTTGCTAACGTATCATATTGCATGTAACATATCAGTGTCGTACATGCAGGCATGACTATTACATACGTCCTTTCCATTTCTTATGGAGAATATTCCTGTGCTACCATCTGGGACATATTCGCTTTGTATCGTTCTATGTCACGACACACCTAGCCAGGGTGGGGCTGTCACTACTACTGTGGGACTACTAGTGAACATATGCCTGAGGCTAGTTTACCGTATGCCTACACCTAATATTCTGCTCTGCCTCTGACTTGGCACCAACATACACATGTAGCAGACACACACACATTACACTCACACGGCGACGCAGACGGCACCCTCAGCACACACGTACACATACTACGGCACTCACGGGGATGGTTGCACACAGTACCTACGTGGACCGCAACACTGGTGGCGGTGTCTACCTCTCCCTTCATATCATCATACTATTACACGCGCATGTCTGTTGCAGTACTGTGTTCTGGTGGTGTTTCAGCCTCGCGGTTATGCATATCGGTATGTTACACGTTCCATGGTTGGCGGTATCCTCTTATTTGGAACCTCCCGGATGTTCAGATTGTCGTTGCACTATGTATACTATGTGCAGATATCGCGGGATACCTCTCAGTTACCTTATATCCCTCTAATTCCCTGTCTTATCTGTATTATAAATGTATATGTGTACATATTTATCTATATATATATCATATATATGTATGTATATATATATATATATATATATATATATATATATATATATATATATATATATATATATATATATATATATATATATATATATATATATATGTATATATATATATATATATATATATATATATATATATATATATATATATATATATATATATTTATATGTATACATCTTGCGGCGACCGTGGCAGGCACACAGCAACGCCATATGCTGTAGGACTCACATACTGTTCAGGTGTTGGCGTCACATGTTCCACTGGCTGTTGGGTTTACAGTGTTTGGGCACTGCCTATGTTGGAGTCACACATATGGCCACCCATACATTACACTTTACAGGTGGTCATGTTTGTGTGCCGTCCATTTCACTGTGTGTGCAGGTGGGGAGGTGTCAGTCCATGGGGCCTACGCTGTCAGAGTATGTGCTATACGTTCCCTCTTTGCCAAGGTGTAGGCATATTGGGTACGCCTCCGTCTGCCTACTGGGGCTGGCACAGTGTGTTCCTGGTCTGGAACCCTCTGTGTCTGGGCTGGCCTTGGCAACTGTGGTGGGCTTTGTGGCCCTTCACCATTATGTCCCTGCAGCAGCTGCTTCTGCAGGATCATATTATGTAGCATGGCACATACTATGAATATGTGGGCACTTGTGCCTGGAGAGTACTGCAAGGCTCCACCAGATGTATCCAAGCACCGGAACCATGATTTCAGCATCCCAAACACACGCTCTATGATTATTCTGGTTTGTGCGTGTGCCTCATTATGGCGTTCTTGCATGTGTGTGTGGGCATTTCTGATGGGAGTCATCATCCACAGCTCCAGTGCATAGCCAGCATCCCCCATGAGATGGCCTTGTGGGATGTCCCCCCTGACAAATACCTGGTACAGCTGTGAGGCATGCCAGATATGGGAGTCGTGGTAACTTCCAGGGCTGCCAGCATACACATCCTTGAAAATGCCCTGGGCATTGCACATGACCTGGCAATTGATGGAGTGGAATCCCTTGCAGTTTATGTAGCGTCTACCCTGCTCGCCAGGTGGTGACTTGATCTGTATGTGCGTACAGTCTATCGCACCCAGTACCTCCGGGTATTGTGCCACACGGTCGAAGTGGCGCATATTGCTAGCCAACTCCTCCTGAGATCTGGGGAAGTATATATGCTCATTGGCATGTGGTAACATGGCATCCAGAAACTGGTGTAGTACCCTGGATGCTGATGCCTGTGAGATGCCCGTTATATCTCCAGTTGGCCTTTGAAAGGTACCTGTGGCCAGTATTCGCAAGCTTACACATACCTTTGTGTCCACTGGGATGGGTTCCCCTCTGTTGTTTCTTGTTCTCAGGCATGGCCGGCACAGCTCCACTATTTGCTGCAACATGTCCCTGTCCACCCTGTATCGCTCTACTATCTCCTGGTCATGTAGCCCCCTGGTAGGTTACCCTTGGTCTGAACACTCTCCTTCTCCTCCGAGGCCTGCGGTGGTTGTCGGCATCCTCCTCCACAACACCGTCTGTCTCTAACACATGCTGATGGATCACAGCTATGGCAGCACCCAACATGTACATTTTAAAAGTTCCCCATGTGTTTACACCTATGGTGCGGCATTTGGGAATACACGGCTGTGTGTTGTGTGCTGTGCACACCGATGATGTCATAGGGTGTGTTTGTACAGCCGTATCTAAGGGTTATCTTCTGTGTTTTACCGATGGAACTACAACGGTGTTGCCTTTGGTGTTGCATTACTCTTGCCTGCCATGGATTACCTTTCGACCTTCCCTTACTATTTCTGCACATTGCACCTACCATTTTCTGGCATGCATCCTGCAGATCACTGTCATTTCTACTTTCATGGACATGGCATATCATGCGTTTTGTGTGCTACTGCCATTGTGCTGCCTGTCTGCTTTGCTCTGCTGTGTCAGGTCTTCTATCTTTGCAGTCTGATACCTCCCCTACTTTCTTTGCATTCATATGCCTCCCCTATCCCATTTTGCAGGTTTCTGCATGCAGAGTTGTCAGCTGCCGCCGGTTGGCCTTCGTGGGTTGATTACTGTTGATTGCTCATTAGTACTCCAATTACACTTCTTCCACATTTCCTTATATTCTTCACATCACCTTCCTGTTTCCAATATTGTTCGCGGGGTGTGCGTCACATGACTAGGTTCCGGGAATGTTGTCATCCTCGTACACATGCACTGTTGCACGCATTGTGTGCTCTCAGCTAAACTATTACCCAACACCCCGGTCCTGCAGCTTTGGTTTGCGATGTACAGCCCAGGTTTGCTGTGCTCCAATGTGCTTACTGCTACAGTGGCACACCCCTCTGCAGATGTCATGTATTCCCTCTGAGCCACTCCTCGGTGTATTACCGCTGCGCCATTTGGTACAACCTTACTCCGGCAGGGGATTTGCGATTCCGTATTATCTGCCTCATTTGCATGGCATTGACTACTAATTCATAGTTACCACGCTGAAGACTGCCACGAGTCCTTGGCAACCCTTGCACCGTGGTTGTGGCGTTCCATGCATACCATGGTGTACTATGCTGTGGACCTGATGTCTACTACGATGCTGTTTTATAACATTGTTATATTATTTCATTTTGTTGCACCTTCTGCACACATGTCCTGCGGTTCTGATGTGAGTTACTGTGGACATGCCATTTAAGTTGTTATTTACGTGTTGTGCATGTTTTCTTTTGCCATTGTCTGTCTATTTCGCCATTGGCATATGTTAACAGTGTGATACCTGGGTCTGACACTCTTCCATTACTCCGATGTTATGTTTGGGGAAATGTAAACCGTTTTTTTTTGGTTTACATTGCCGTGGGCTTATGCTACGCCTGCACCACTTCGTGAATCGCTATATGCCTTCATTTGCATGGTGGCACACCGCACATGGGGTGTTTAGCATACCTACGCTGGGGGCTGCGCAGATCTGGTGCACGCCAGTAGTGCACGTGGAATTGGATCGTACCTGAATCGCTCGGTGGCCATATTTGGTGTTGTAACGCCTACGCTATGCGTGCGCCTGGCGCAAGCTTCATGAAAGGACTTACTTACAGGAACTTCTTTTAAAAGTACACAGGCAAACTAATGGTTTGTGCTGCATTTGAAAACAGACCATTCTGAACAAATTAATAACATTTTCTTGACTCGAACTGGACACTAGACACATTCCTTCTGCATGGTTTTGCATGTATCTGATTACTAAAACTATATTTTTCTGTATATATAACTTTCAACAATAACACCTACAGAAAGTGGGCTGGAATTAATCAAAGTCAGTCATCTCATTTTCAAGTAAGAACTGAAAAGAGTATCATGCTTTTTGAAAGATGTAGCATAAAGGGAATAATTAATAAACTGATCCAAACTGTATAAAATGCCATGTAGAAAAAGTAATAATTTTCCAGAAAGATAAAGGAAAGTAGTGAATGTAGCAAAAGAGAAGAAGAAGAAAAATAAGTGAAAGAGAGAAACTTCCTAGACATAAAGGAGAAAGAACTGAAGGCATCTTTTAAGGTAGAAGATAGTAATTGTTTGTTAACGCTGGTACTGCAGATGAAGTGACTTGCAGGGCTAGTGACTTGAGTTCAAGATCTGGTCTAGATGGGCAGGGATTAGCTAACAGTGAGGAAGAGTTCTTCTCATGTAATTCGGAAACTGAGATAAATGAGTATAGACAATTGAACACTAGTTCAATTCCTACAGTTAGTACTTATATGCCACCTCAAACTAATGAATGTATTAGATATTTTCAAAAGTCTTTAACATATAATGTGGAAATGGAATGTGAGGCATTTAAAAATAAGAATAAAAGGTTAAAAAAGTATAATTTAACCAAAATGGAATGGGATTGTTTAAATAAATTAAGTAAAAATGACAAAATAATATTTAAACCTTCAGACAAAGGAGGGAAATTGGTTGCATTAAATGTGAAACAGTATTTAGAGATGTGTTATGAACACTTAAATAATGAGAATATATACGAAGCTATAGATATGAGAGAGTACAATGAGGCACAAAAAAAGTATGAACACATTATAGATAAAGGGTACAGATTACATTATTTTTCTTATAAGGATGTGAAAGAAAAATTCAACATTAATACTCCAAGAATGCCATGTTTCTACTGCATTCCAAAAATACATAAAAAGGTTTTTCCTCCACCAGGACGACCAATAGTGTCAGCAACTAATGGATATTTAGAAAATATTTCAAAGTTTTTACATCAGTATTTAATGCCTACTGTGAGTAAACTACCATCTTATATTAGAGATGTATTTGATTTTATTACAAAGATAAAAGATGTATATTGGAAGGCAGATATGTATTTTGTGGTAATAGATGTTGTGAGTCTCTATACGAACATAAGACATGAAGATGGAAAGATGGCTATTAAGTATTTTTTGGGCAATGAAAGTGTGGTGAATTATGTAATGGAATTGTTTGACATGTGTTTGACTAACAATATGTTTGAATTTAATGGTTCCATGTATAAACAGAAACAGGGCACTGCTATGGGGGCAGCTTTTGCCCCAAGCTATGCAAATGTATTTATGGGATTTTTTGAGGCTAAATACATATATACTAATGCATTTTTTGAAAAATATGTACAGATGTACTATCGTTATATTGATGATTTAGTGTTCATATGTAAAGGGGGACAAGCAGAATTTGGCAATTTTTTAACTGAAATACAGGATAACTCAATGAATATTAAATTCGATGGGTTACAGATGGGCCAAGAAGTGCAATATTTAGATATCTCTATTATGGGAAAAGAAGAACAAAAAATAGAGTATCAAATATATAGGAAATTTCAAGGGAGCGGCTCTGTATTACATGGTAGTAGCCATCATCCCTTACATATTATGAAAGCTATTCCCTACACAGAATTAAATAGGGTAAATAGACTGTGCAGTAATGCTATAGTTAAAGAAAAGGAACTTATGGCAACTTGTAATAAATTCATACAAAGGGGCTACAATAAATATAATATAAATCAGAGTTTGGATAAAGTCAGAAAATGTGGCAAGTATTATCCTGGGGGAGTGTGTAATACAATTAAAGACATCAAGGAGAATGTGTATTTTGTTTCTACTTTTTCTATAGCGTCCAATAGTGTTCAATATTATGTTTTAAATAGTTGGAAGTTAGTGCAAAAGGAAGTAGAGTGTTTAAATAACAAAAATATAGTTTTTTCATATCGCAGGGGGAGAAATATACAAGATTTTTTGATACATAGTAGGTTTAGAATGGTATATCAGCCAATGTTGTCTCAAGTTAAGGAATATGGAACAAAGAAATGTGGAAAATGTACCATTTGTAAGTTTATTGTAAAAGAATTTCATCAGATTAATAATACTGCATTCGAAATAAAGGGTAATTATGATTGTAATTTCATGGCAGTAATATATGGAATTGAGTGTGGTTGTAAAAAGTTTTATGTTGGGGAGACAAAAAGAACACTGGCATGTAGGATAAAGGAACATGTAAGGGATATTTTAAAAAATAAGGAGACCAGCCCTTTGGCAGGGCATTTTTTGAAGTATCATGGGGGAAAGGTGGAAAATTTGAAGGTGTCAGTATTAGATAGCATTGAGAATTCAAAGTATTTAAATGAAAAATCAATAAAACAAATACTTAGGAAAAAGGAACTATATTTTATATTAAAATTTAATACGCTCAAACCAAATGGTTTGAACAGCGACTGTTCATGGAAAAGTTTGTTGTAATGCAGTCTTGTTAGATACATAACATTTTACTGCAATTTTATTTGTTCTGTTTTTTTAAGAGAATGTAAGAATTAGTGGATTGAATAATTGTATATAATTAGTGTGTGATAGTAGGTGTATAAAAGAATGGTTAATTGTGTGCTTCAGGGAATCAATTACTCTGAAAAGGCTTTTTTGCCGAGGCGCTAGAGGAGAGAATAGAAGTGTGTTTTTTCGTGCTACTGAATGAGATTACAACCATTGGATTAAATCTTTTACAAAATTGCAACGGAGTCGTTCTTTGTGTGGTATTTCAACAGTTTTCGAGAATTTTGGTGGTTTATGAGAAGATAGTAATTGTTTGTTAACGCTGGTACTGCAGATGAAGTGACTTGCAGGGCTAGTGACTTGAGTTCAAGATCTGGTCTAGATGGGCAGGGATTGACTACCCAAATGGTGCTCAAATTATTAAATTGTGTGTGTGTGTGTGTGTGTGTGTGTGTGTGTGTGTGTGTGTGTGAATGGCTCCATAAAGATCCACACAATAGTGATTGACAGATCAACATTGAAAAAATGCAAGTCAGTGAGTATCAAACTGACAGTAAAGCATAGAGTACCTTTAATATATTAATTCTAAGATCTCTGTCTCTTGGAAAAAATACTACACTCTTGATCTTTAAGCAAAAAAAGAAACAAAGAAATCACACATTTGATATCACATATTAGACCCTCAATCACAAGCAACCTGCTGTTAAATCTGGGACCCTAAACACACACAGATATACACAGACACACCTGGAAAATATATGTCCATTTTTGTAAGGCATTACCAGAGGACATACCAAAAAGGAACTTACATGATACTTTGCAGGTCAAGGACAAATAAGGCATAGTGCAATAATTTAAAACAGCTTGCTTTTATTATAAAACATAATTTGAAGCAAATAGCCAATATAATTATAACATGCACAATATATAATATTAATTAATCTGAGCAATAACTAGGGACAGTGGCGGCTCATGCTACTGGACTGCAGCCCCCTCCCAGCTGTAAAAAGAAAAAAAAATAGTGTCCCTTATAATTTAGTGTCCATTTCCTGAACTGACTGCTGGAAATAATTTACAGTGTCCAGACCATTTTCCTGAACTCAGGCTGCTGTAAAAAAAAATAAATAAATAATTTAGAGTAAGTGTTCCCAAACTCTTGGACTGGTTAAACAGCAGTGAAGATTGGAAACAAGGCATCAGACTGCAGATGTCCCAGAAGTCTATATGGTTACAACTGCATAGCTTGGAAGGGAATTGGACTACAATGTCTGCAGGCTGGATAGCTGTAAAGCCTGTAGCTGCTTTTTTCATGGGACTTATTAGCTGCTCTCCCAGGTTAGAGCTGACATGGATGGATGGCTTGCTGTTCTCACAGGACTGGCCAATATCTTAAGATTACCTCTAAAAATGCCACCCTAAACAACAAAAAAATTCACTATTCATTCTCAAAACAACACTATCATTGAAGTTGTTCCAAATACAAAGCTACTAGGTGTCATTATCGATGGAAACCTAACATTTGACCTGCATATTCACAGCAATATCAAAATACACATCAAAAATTGGGCATCCTCTATAGACAGAACTACTTCTTAAACCACTATGCAAAACTGTTCCTAGCCTCTTCCTTCCTGCTATCATCTCTTCTATATGGTGCTCCTCTCCTTACCAATATCTATTCCTCTCTGAAATCCATACTAGTGCTACAATAAAACTGCTGAATTTGTAACAACTGCAAAATTATCATCTCACCATTGTTCCTCATTACACCAACTAAATTGGCTAGAACGTCAACATTATTTTACATATATACAATTAGCCACTGCACACAAATTTATATACAAATGATTAAATTGCCATGCCCTTTCTGCTCTACTTACCCTGTACCATCCAAATAGACTTCTCTGATCTGAAAACCAACTACTCTTGAATGTTGATAAACCACATTTAACAAGACATTTAACAACTCCAATAGAGTTTACAGACAGATCAACCATTCAGGACATTAATTTTGGTGTGTGTGTGTGTGTGTGTGTGTGTGTGTGTGTGTGTGTGTGTGTGTGTGTGTGTGTGTGTGTGTGTGTGTGTGTGTGTGTGTGTGTGTGTGTGTGTGTGCAATGCCCCAGTGAAATATACCTGATGGTTACAGACAGGCTAAAACACTGTACCTTGAATGCAAATAGCAAGAGTCTGAATTCCCTACTCACCACCACTTGTTAAAGATGTTCAGATTTTTGCCTCATATTTGTCTTCTGTTCTGTTCCTCACAAAATCTGTGGTTTTCTGGATTTTAATTCACTAAGTAATGACAGACATTTGAATTTCAGACTTCATATTCTTCAGAAGATACATGGTAATACAAAACCTTTTTTTCTAGCAATGTTCTAAGTTTATAAGATCAATATTTGAAATGTATCCTTATTTTTGGGGCTCTATTCCCCCATTATTCACTTTGTGCAGGCTTTTTGTGCTAAGAGGTTGAAGGCCATGGTGAGAACTGAATTATCTGAATATGTTTGAGGGCTGTATTCACCCATTATTCTCTTTGCCCAGGTGTTTTGTGCTAAGAGGTTATAAACTATGGTGTGAACTTAATTTATTAAATGATAGCCATTTAAGTTTCAGACTTCCTGTCTTTGCAGAAATGGTTAATTTGACATAGTGGTATGTTGCGCTGACTGTAGTGCACAGGGTCCTGGGTCCAAGACTTTGCAGTGAAATGCATGGTGGTAACACAGCATTTTATTCTAGCAATTTTCCAATATTATACAAGCAATGTTTAAAATGTGTCCATGGTTTTTGGGCTTTTGTTCCCCCCCCCACAATAAATGTTGGCTTTTTTCAGATTTCTTGTGCTGCAAAGTTGAGAGATAAAGTTGAGTGTCAAGTGGATTTTCCAAGGAGCTGAAAGCTTCAGGGGAAGAGAAGCTTAGTGCTGCTTATTCTGAGTCTGCTTGCTTTGTTAATAGCACAACAGGTAGTGTACTTGCTTTTGATGCAGAAGGCTGTGAGTTTTACTCCCACAGTATGTAGATGCATTGCTGATACTGTACTGTATTGTACTTTTAAAGGGGATGGATGGTGCAATCCTGAGAATGTTCTCTTTGGCGGAGATACCTAGTAACTATGAACATGTTATCAGTTTGCCATCTAGTCCCTATTGCAATATTACTAGCTTATCATTTTTTAGTGTAACCTAGGCAATGTATTCACAAAGGGCAACAGGCACTTTATTTGTAGATGAAACAATGAAATATAAAGTTGTTTGCTAGCAGCAACCTCTTATTAGTTGCAGATCTCTTTAATGTGGAATTATTTAGATGACTGCTGGATTGTAGAAGTTTGAATATACTTTTATGATGGAAATGTTCTGAATTGGACAGTTTTGTCATTGTTGGTGCATGCATTTTGTTTCATTGTTTTCTAGAAAAATGTTCAAAACAATAAATTTAAATCACCCTCTAACAACTGTACTGTATTATACAATATGATTTAATACAATCAGGAAGGTGTATCAAAGAACAAATGTATGTTTCGTGTGCAAGGGGCCTATGATTTGAAAACAGCTCAAAGTTAATCTTTATGCCACTGGCCAGATGTATTTTCTTTGAATGTGGGTTTCAATGCTGTTTCAATGAATGTGAGTTTCAAGGGTAGAGAAGTTTTAATGTTAAGTTGATTTTCATTGTGAGACTGCATTGCTTTGTTTAGCAGATGTCTATTAGTGTTTGTGCTGTAAAATGTAAAACTTTTAAATGAAACCCAAATCATCGTAGCAGTAAAGCAATATGCACATTACAGCGTCTGTGGTAAATTTGGTGAAATAGCCAAGTAATGGGACATTGGAATGGCTGCAAGGGGACTGCCCCATTCGACCATGATTTTGTGAGGCGGGAAGGATGGCAAACTCAAAGACAGCTCGGGCTGAATTATACCTCTCAACTGTCTATATTTTCACAGAATTAATAGATTTTTGCTTATTTTTGGTTTGTTCATCATAAAAGGTGTGGTTTTCTGGAAAATCATTTGGGATTGAAGTCACTAAATAATGACAGACATTGTGTTTCAGACTTCATACCCTTCAGAAAAATGATTGCTAAAACAAGACCTGTTTTTATATCAACTGTCAATTTTTAGTACTGTTTGCATGTTCCCCCAATATATTTGGCCTTGTCCAGATTTCTTGTGCTAAGAGGTTGAGAGGTACATGCAAATAAATCACTTTATAGAATTAGGTATATCCAAACCTCTCAGCTGTCCCCGATTTTGGCTGAAAATGTTGCTCTCCCCCTAATAAACCTTCAGCAAAATGGCAGTTTTGGAAGGAAATGTGGAGGGTTTACAACAATTAATAAATAATTGCAATGCTCAGTGTTATAGATAACTTTTAGTTCAGAAATGCATGCAGATTCTCTTATTTTGTCATCTGCTCAACTTAGTACTAATTTAAAAAAGTGTCCTTTCTTTGACAAGTTCCCAGCTGTATTGTGTGGCTGTTTTATATTTTTGCATCACATTTTTGGTCTGTTTTTCATAAAATTGTGGTTTTCTGGCAAATTAGTGGCAAATCATTAAAGACTGAAGTTAGAAAATAATGACAGCCATTTGAGTTTCAGATTTCATATCCTTGAGAAAATTCATACTAACACAAGACTTTCTATTCTATTATCTTTCTAAGTTTATAAGAATAATATTTAAAATTCGTCCTTATTTTTGGACCTCTGTCCCACTTCTATTTATGGCTTTATCTAGATTTCTTGCTCTGAGGTTGAGAGGTATGACAAATGTGTCAGGGCCATCACCGTCAGCCAGAGACATTTCAAATTGTTACATACTTGTTGCACCCCAGTCCCCCATGTTGTGACTATGGATGTGTCCAAGCAAGGCAAGAAGCCGTTATGCAGTGTAAGTGTGCAGAGTATCTCCCCATCCAAGGTAGCCACAAGTACTACAGTAGCTTTTCATCTGTCCTTGATTTTGCAGAGTGTTCTGGTTTTCTGTCATATTTTTATTCTGTTGATTTATGCTTCTTTTTATTCAGAAAATGCATGTTGTTGTAGTGCCTGTTGCCCTCTGTTTAAGAAGCAATGCTTTAATGGCCATCAGGTAAGCTTGTCTGAGACTGTAAGATGCAAGTAAGCTTTAATAAGCATACTGTTAAAGAATTACCAACACTGAAAGCCATTTTGTTGTTGCAATGCAGAGAATATTTACATAACTAGATAATGTATAAGCCTTAGGTATTGAAACGCATGTGACAGTATTTGTAATATAGGACCAGATTACAGTATTTTCAGAAGCTCATTATATTTGTTGGAGAATTTCAGTCATCTTTGCAGGCTTTACCCATAAACTAAACAGAATGCCAATCTATCATATGTGGTCCTTAACCTGTGCAGTAATCCTTTAAGCAATTTATCTTTGATCATGTTTTCCTCATGAAACAAATAGATAGTTGTTGTCAGGCAGCAGGTCTTTTTTGGGGTAAGAAACATTTTTACAAGTGGGGATATCACAGAGATTGCTACTTTCAGCATGTTACTTGGCACTTTTATAAAGCTGAATATAAATTATAATTAGAACTGCAGTGCAAGGAGAAGTGGTTTGAGTTGAGTGCTGCTTGTTTTTTACACTTGATTTTGACTGGCATTCCAGTAATGTATTTAAAAAGTAATTTATTTTTTCATGCCTCACAACCTTTTTGTTTTCATCTAGATATTATGTAAGCTGTCATGCACCCAATGCATTAAAATATATATTTTTTCTTCTACACTTCATGTTGTCTTGATTGGACTCTCATAATGACAGTTTGGCACCCATGGCAGTGTATTTAATTATAGCCCTGGTTTTTGTGGTTTTGAGCATAGCCCTGCCCCTTTCTGGTTAGCCTCACCCCTTCATCTTTGCCCCACCCATTCAGCTGTCTCCTGCAGCCCCCTTTGATTTAAAGTCACCAGCTGTCACTGACTAAAGAAGGGCAAAGAGGGAAGCTGACCCGGATGCAAGCTGTTAGGGGATGTGGTCAGCAGGTGCTGATGCCTTGGGAGTGCAGTACCTGCATTGCTTTATAAAGACATAAAGATATCATATCTTCATAAATGTACACTGAAGCTGTATTTGTAGACACATGTGAAGTGTTGTGCTCATTGTATCATTACATCAGTTTTGCAGCAATTTTGTTCTTATCATAACTTATGAAAAAAAGAGGAAACAGTACTTACCCTACATGAAGTAAAAACAGCACTAAAGAAAATTAAATCAGGGAAAGTAGCAGGATCAAATGAAGTTGCATAAGATATAATCAAGGTTTTGGGCTAACTAGATAAGAAATGGCTCTTGAGGTTACTCATCACAATATGGAGAGAAAAGTGTATCTTAGATGATTGTAGAATAAGCATTCCAGTCCAGTGTGCAAGAGCAAAGGGGTCATTTAACACTGTGGGCAGCATAGATGTTTCAAACTTCTGTCATGCTGCATGAAATTTCTGGAGATGCTGATTGATAAATGAATGTGCAGAGTAGAAGAAAGTTACATGGGTAATAAGAATTTTGGAGTCAGTTTGGGATGCAGCACAACAGACCCAATATTTGCTGTGAGACAGACAATGAAGAAAAATCTAAACATTCCTACCCTTAGAGAAAGTGTATGAAAATGTCCCAAGAAAGCTCATTTGGGTAGCCCTGTGATGGTTTGAGGTCGTGGAGCAATTGGTAGAATTAGCTATATACAAAGTCCCTGTCACACAAGTGCGGGCATTATTCAGACTCACATAGAGGTTCCCATTGGGAGTGTGGTGTGCATTAAGCTTCATTTCTGAGCCCACTGATGTTCATACTGGTCATGGGCTACTACATTAAGAAACTAGTCAGAGAGAACAGATTATCAATGCTGCTGCATGCAGACATTGTCTCTATAAGCAGACTCTGATTGGAAACTTCTGCAAATGATAGGGGATGGACATACAAAACTATATGTACATGAAATGAAACTGTGTACAGACAAGACAATTGTCATGGCAGAAAATGGAAAGATCAGAAGAAATTTAACACGGAAATAGAAAGAAAAATAGTAAAATAGGTTAAGGTGGATGAAGAGAGCAGATGTCAGAATGAAGAGGCCAATGTTAGAATCAGAGGTACTGTAGTCAATTGGCACAGAGCTTTAGGAATAGTGTCTGACAGAAGAATGTTATAGAAGCAGACAGTAAGGTATACAAAATTGTGGTGTGATTAGTATTACTGTATGGTACCGAAACCTGGGCAGTGAAGGCAGTGCAGTTGAGGACATTTGAGGTGATGGAGATGAAATACCTGAGAAGATAGATAAGAGGATGTACAATGAGACAAATGAAGAAATGAGGGCATCAGAGCATAAGTCAGAGTAACACTAGCTGCAGATAAGGTCTACAAGAATAGATTGCAGTGGTATGGTCACATATGCAGGAAAGTAGAAGACAATTTGTTGAAAAAGATTTGGGAGTAAAAGTCAAGAGGAAACCAACATGTCCAGCCAATGGATGTAAAGATTACATGAGAAAACACCAGCAATGAGGGGGCATGGGCAAGTGGTTAGCACAAGATTTGTTCTCTGATTCTCCTATACATTTTTGACTGGATTTCATTTTTTAATTTCATTAAACCACCTTCTAAAATGTGAAATAAAGAATTGGAAACTATTTGGGACTGCTTGGCGAAAAAAAAACTGCTCTTTTTTAAAATTTTCCTGTCAAAATTTCAACTTGAAAATATCAAATGAAAATGAGTCACCCTAAGGCAACACTTCAAAAAGCAATCATGAAGAAGCAGTTATAACCTATCATATATAGTATTCAGGACATTAAAACTGGATAAACTAGACTCTACAGCAGACACAATCAAACAAGACTATAAAATGTAGATAGAATTAATAAATGAAGTAGTGAAACAGCAAAAAACAGATATCTGCCATGGAAAACTCACACACTGACTTAGATGATAGACTGACTGAAGGAGAAAGTAACATTGAATTCATTTTAAAACAAAACAACAAGTTCCTGGAGAAGACAGATGATCTTGAAAACATGGTAAGAAGGAATAATATCAGGATATATGTAGTCCTTGAGAAGCAAAAGGGAGAAAATATGGTAATTTTAACTACTTGGATTCCAAAAGCTTTAAACCTCACTGAAGCCCTATAATATGGTAGAGAGAGGGCACACAGATCCCTATCAACAACAAATTCAAACAGGTAAACTTCATTTCTAAGATCCCTAATAGTGAAATTCATTTCCAGCCAGGACAAAGACTTAGTTCTAAAAATTGCCTAGTCTGCATCACCCATCAAAATAGGTGATAACATTATTAGATTTAACAACGACTTTTCTTCTTTACTTGTCTCAAAAAGGAAAGCATGTATTCCCTTGCTGAAAAGTCAAAAGAAATTTGGAACAAAAACACATCTAGTTTAACCAGCAAAATTAAGACTTTTTGCCAGAAAGAAGAAAATATTTGAAACCCCGGAAGATGCTGTTTCTTTTGTACAGAAAAAACAACTTACTTAATTCTATTGAGAAATGGAGTGGACTTCATCTCTGAAAACACATGCTACAAGAAATGAAGAAATTCTGTAATTTTCTGCATTTTTGTGCCTTCACCTGTGGCTGGCTCCATGAATTACTGCTTCTAAAGCCATTTGGAAATACAAAGCTGATATAAGTATACAAAGCAGATATAAGTTTATATTTTTGCTCTAACCATTTCAGTGATATTTAACAATCCTGTACTGCTCTTATTTGTAGTTTTTCAACAGTATTCTGCAATAGCTGTGTTTTGTGAACATATATTGGTTTAGTTCCAGGGTTTCTTTACTTGTCTTTACTTCTGTTTTGATTCAGTCTCCATTTTTATTAAGGTGTGATATACTGGTCAATACTTATTTGTGTTTCTATCTGATTGCTTTGAGGGTTTAACTTTAGAAAAGCATTTCATCTTGGTTGTATAAAGGAACTAATTCTGTAAGTTTCTGCTCTTCCGTGCCTTCACCTGTGGCTGGCTCCATGAATTACTGCTTCTAAAGCCATTTGGAAATACAAAGCTGATATAAGTATACAAATCTGATATAAGTATATATCTTTTTGCTCTAACTGTTTCAGTGATATTTAACAATCCTGTGCTGTTCTTAGGTTGTAGTTAGTTTTTTAACTGAATTCTGCAACAGCTGTGTTTTGTGGACATATCTCAGTTTTTAGTTCCATAATTTCTTTACTTATCTTTACTTCTGTTTTGATTCAGTCTCCATTTTTATTTAGGTGTGAAATACAGGTTAATAGCTCTTTGTGTTTCTATCTGATTGCCCTCAGGATTTAAATTTAGAAAATCCTTTCATCCTGATGGCATAAAGGAATTAATTCTGCAAGACTATGCTCTTTTATGTCTTCACCTGTGGCTGGCTACAAGAATTACAGCTTCTAAAGCCATTTAGAAATACAAAGCTGATATAAGTATACAACGTTGATATAAATATATATTTTTTACTCTCTGTTTCAGTGATGTATAACAATCCTGTGCTGCTCTTAGGTTGTAGTTTTAACAGTATTCTGTAATAGCCACATTTTGTGAACATATCTCAGGGTTTAGTTCCAAGGTTTCTTTACTTGTCTTTATTTCTATTCTGATTCAGTCTCCATTTTTTGTCCCATTCATCCACCAAATTGCTGCTGTGTTTTTAAAACCTAGGTGCTTTTGAGTTGCCCACTTCTACTATAAATCTGATATTGGACACTCCTCCCAGTCCCATTGCATCAGCCCATTCTATTGTGTACCCTGAGATCATTTAGGAAGGCCCACCTCTTAGTCTCTTAACCTTGAATTATCTTCTGTTTCCTCCCTTCCTACTCAACTAAAAAAACAACACTTTATTCAGCTGTTTTACTGTTTTCTTGTTGCTTCTTACTTTATTACTTTATCTTGGTTTTACTGCTCATTCTGAAAGTGTTCAATTGCATTTATTCTGCTGCATTTATTACTGCTTGTTAGTAGCCTCATCAAATTGTAATTGTTACTCTAAGTGTCTTAGTTTTTGTTAAATTATTTGGGCTTCAGGACAGTTATTTTACATTAAGAAGGTTTGTGGTTTAAACTGTTGTAGGAGGAGAGGGTAGACTCTGCCCTTTTTAGCTGGGAATTGCTGGGTGATGCCCTTTTGTGCCTGCTGTTTTATGTGTCTTTGTTCTGGTTTAAGCATTTGAGTTCCAGACCAGTTATTTTACATTAGGAAGATTTGGGGTCTGGGGTCTAGTGGTGGGACAGTATAGTCTACACCCTTCTAAGCTGGGAATTGCTGGTTGAAAGCTCATTGTGTCTGTTATTCTGAAAGTATCTTAGTTCTGGTTTAAGCACTTGGGCTCCAAACCAGTTACTTTACTTTGGGAGGGTTGTGGTCTGGACTCTTGTGGTGGAGAGTGTGGCCTACACACTCCTAAGCTGGGAACTGCTGGTGAAGGCTTATTGTGCCTGTTATTCTAAGTGTCTTTATTCTTATGTACAACAGTTGGGTTCCAAAACACTTACTTTACATTAGAAGGATTTGTGGTCTAAACTCTTGTGGCAGGAGAGGATAGTCTACACCCATCTAGCTGGAAATTGCTGGTTGAAAGCCTATTGTGTCTGTTATTCTAAGTGTCTTTAGTTATGGCTTAAGCAGTTGTGCACCAAAACCAGTTGTTTTGCTCTTAACATCCCTTTCCTCTCCTGCTCTTTCCTCACTAACATCACGTTATACCCCTCCTAGAACTCTTCACAGCTCTGACCAGCTCCTTCTGGACACCTATAAACCAAACAAAAACATTGGTAAACTTCTTCACAAATATAGTATTTCCCAATGCATGGAACAAACTCCCCCTTAACATCTGAATCTGAACAACTCTTTAAATCCAAACTTAAAACTGTTCTCTTAAATGCCAACACCTGTCACTGAGTGATCCCACTTAAATCCCACCCTACCACCTTACTACCTCTCATACTTTTAACACCCACCTATTGCAAGTGTCCTATCTCATTTGCATCTCTTTCTCTTTTTGTTTATTAAAAACAACCAAAAAATTCTAACTTTTGTACTGCATGTTATGTACACTATTGTGATGTTTATGTAAACTTCATTTTCAGGCCTTCTGTACATTTCTAATTTTCTCATGTAAAGCACATTATTGTAATGTTTGCATAAAACTTCATTATCAGATGTTTTTCTTTTCTGTAACTTTGTAATAACTATCTGGAGCTTTTCTCCTCAGGTCTCCACTGAAAACAGGACTCTGACTCAGTTAGACTAACCCAGTTAACAAATGACAAATAAATAAATAATAAAATAAAATTAGGAAGATTTATGGTCTAGACTCATGCGCGGAAAGAGTGTGGCCTGCACCCTTTTTTGCTGGGAATTGTTGGTGAATTGTTGCATTATTTAAACTGCTTTCTGCTGTTGTGACTGTGATTCTATGCACTTTGAATTTCTAGTACTTATGTATTTTATAGCATAGGTTAGATTCAGACTCACTGAACCTATACTGTTTGGTATCACTTGAGCACTAAAACCAGCTCTTCGCTGAGATACTGAAATATCTGAGGCATCTGTCACTTCCAACTAACTACAAGTGCCTGTTTTTGCTCTAATATTGCGCTTTTAATTTGTATTTGCATTCCACTGTCTGAATTGTGTGAACTATTTTTCTCACATTTTACTATACATTGTACTAGTTCAGCTGTAGCACTGCCCAGCTCCAAATTTGCTATTTCTGGATAACTTCAAGCCAACGTTGTTGGTGAAGGCTGTTCTGCACCCTATTGTGAGAAGAATGCTGTCTGGGTCTCATCTAATTGAGGGTGATTAGAGTAGAGCTCAGAGAGAGCATTGTTATTGAGTAGTTTGAGATAAAAAGGGTATTTTTTTGTTTTATTTAAGCCCTCTGTTTCACTTGTTTGCATGTAACACTCCATCATGTACTGCTAAGTAGCAGTGGTTACCGTTTGTGGTTATAGACGCAAGCATATTCTTGGTTAATTTTTTCCTTTTGCTTATGGTCCTCCAGAGGTTTCTCACAGCCCTACTCTACTGCCAGGTGGAATACTAAGCCTAGCCTCACAGTTACCAATACACCTCTCACCCACTAGCCACTTCAAAATGTGACCTCTTTTCCTGATCATATAAATTTACTTATCACTATGGATGAACAATTTCTCACAGTTTCTCCAGCTAGCTTGGTTGACACGGTCAACCTGAGGCAGTGTAAAAACTGCCTCATGTTCACTGACAACCCTTGACTTATACTCCACACAAACACAATGTGTGAGAGATGCAACTATATTATGAACCTTGAAGCCATGCTCTCTGACAAACCACTCAGTACATATGACAATGAGTCAGTTGCCAGCATGCACACCTCATCTCCTACTCCACTCAAACCCACATCACACTTACCTACATATGTGGAGGTCCTCACCAGAAACATACCTGAACAACACAGACCTCCCAAACACATGCATGCTACACAACATACTTCCTCTGCAGAACACATTATACATAATAGCTCATGCTCCAATGTCTCACCAATCAAACCCTTAAGGCAAAATACAAAATCAAACATATTTTTCATAGGTGATTCCATCGTGAGACACAGTGATGTCCCTTACACTACGCTGGATAAGAAAAAGGTCATGGTCAGCTGTCTGTCAGGTGCCAGGATAAACCATATCACACATTCACTCAAGTCTGTCAACAACAGGTACTGTTATGACTCCATCATAGTCCATGTTGGTATGAACGATTTGAAACATACCTCTCTGGACTATATGAAGAGAGACATGACTGAGCTCTCAGACTATGTGTCTCAGGCAGGTGTGTCTCTAGCCTTAAGCAGCATTTTACCTTCACCTAGGATGATGCCTCAATACAAACAGAAAATGATTGTCTTCAGTAATTGGCTTAGCTTCTGGTGTCATTCTAAGGGGATCCACTATCTATCAGCCTGGGATGACATAATCAACAGATCTCAATGCTTTCCCAGAGATGGTCTTCATCTGTCACCCCTGGGATTTTGGCTACTGGCTAAGGCTCTTGCCACTCCCATAGTGCCTTTTTAGGCAGTATCCCAAGGACAAAATTCCAACTTAAAAACTCCATCTAAAAACATGAAACTTTAGTCACTGGAAGCTGTCCTCAGTTTGGAAGACACAGACATTTGTGCAGTCATGGAGACCTGCTTCAAGGCTGTGGAGAGAACCCCAGCCATACTGGGTTAGACCTCCTTCCACACATTCAGACCTCAAACTGAAAGTGTGAAAACTAAAGGAGGCAGTGTATCAATATTCATTAAAGAAAAATACACCTCCAGATTGATTAAAAATTATGATTCCCTGGAGACACTTCAGGTGCAATTAACTGTTTGCAGTCACCCATTCATGTCATTGCTAGATACAGGACCCCCTCTACATGCCAGGACACCAACTCTGCCTATTTGGATCTACTTGAGTCTATCAAGATACATCCAAACACCATGGTTTTGGGTGACTTTAACTACCCATCTATTAACTGGGTAAATTAATCCTGCTCAAACTCATTTGCCCAAAGGTGCCTTGACTTTGTTAACTCCAATACCCTGGATGAGTTGGTTTATACCCCCACAAGGGGTGCCAACATCCTGGATCTGGTGCTTGCCAATATGGTGGATCACTGTAGCAACCCCACTGTGTGGTCCTCCCTGGTGAGATCTGACCACCAATTGGTCTCATTTAAAGTAACTATCTCACCTGACCCCCAGGAGCAACTAACCTAAAAAACTTCTCAAAAGCAGAGTATAACCTCTTGCAGGATGGTATAAATAGCTTCACTGCACCTTCTCCCTCAGATGAAACTGACAATTATGTTGAGTTCTACACCAATGCTTTATACGAATACCTGTATAACTGCATTGACCCAGCTGTACCTGATAGGACCAAAACAAGCTCCTCAAGGAAGAGCACACCAGCCTGGTGGACAACTGCCATTAACAGGCTTTACAATAATAATAAGAAATTGCTGTATGAGAGTAAGAGTGTGTGCACCCTCCTAAACTGGAAAGACTGCCTCCTCAACTTAAATAAGCAAATAAGATTTCTTGTGAAGTCCTACAAAGCAAACCATGAGTCTAAATTAGCTTCCTCAACAAAGGACAACCACAAGGCATTCTGTAGTTGCATCCATAATCTGAAATGAAAGGCCCAGATTTGTGCTGAACTGGTATTTAATGATATCACATATACTGAGCCTATGGACATAGCTACCTTGCTGGATGACAGGTTCTGTGAAAATTTCACTCCCCTATCCTTGCCACATGTACCCCATGACATCCTTACCACCTGCCTCCTGTCTCATATCTCAAAAGATCAGGTCATACATTCCCTCTCTAAGGCCAAAAACACAGCATCTATGGACCTAATAACATCCCAGGCTGCATCCTACATGGGGTCCAACATGAATTAGCAAAACTATTGGGTACTCTTTTTCAATCATGGTCTAAGCACTGGCTTCATACCAGCTGAATGGAAAACAGACACCATTATTCCCCTTGCATAAAGGATGTGCTTCCACTGACCCCAGGAACTATAGACCTATTAGCCTGACTAGCCTTATCTGCAAGGCCATGGAGCAAATCATCATGGATCTTATCAACAACGATATATGTAATCTCCAAATATTTGAGCCTATTCAGTTTGGATTTGTCAAAGGGAAATCATGCCTGTTAAACCTAGTGGACTTCTTTGAGTCAGTCACCAAGGCCTTGGATGAAGGAAAATCTGGGCATACAGGCTACCTGGACTTAGCCAAGGCATTTGGCACTATCTCTCATTCAGGGTATCACTGACAACTCATCCCACTAGGCATCAACCCTTATATCATTAGATGGGTCACTTACTGGCTCACTGATGAAATTCATATAGTCAAAATAGGGGAGTCCACTTCCAACAGCAGACCTGTAACCACGGTATTCCATATGGATCAATGCTGGGAACTCTACTATTTGAAATCTATTTCTCTGAAGTACAAGCAAAAACTAAAGGTCTGTGGCTGACGAAGTTTGTTTATGGCAGCAAACTGGGAGTGGTCATAGAATCTCTAAATGATGTCAACATCCTACAAGATGGTCTTACACAAGCAAATGATTGGTGCCAAAGTCATGGCCTTAAACTCAATGCAAAAAATGTATTATCATTCCTTTTGGTAAAAGAGATGTTCCTGCTAACTACCACATCAATAGCAGCACCTTGAGTATGCACTCAGTGACAGACTTGGCACACAGGTTGATAGCAACCTAACCTTTGACCACTATGTCTCCACAGTGACAAGAAGGACATTCTATATTGCTTATCTCATAAGTAAAGCCATGGCCTCCAGAAAAAAAAGTTATAACCACTCTGTACTCTTCCCTCATCAGGCCAGTAACTGAGTACAACACCCCTTTTGGTATGTACCTTTCCAAGCACCTGCAGCAAATGGAGAAAGTACAAAAGTTCCTCACAATGAAAATTCAAATTCTTCAGCATCTGTCCTATGGGGATCCTATTCTATTTTATACAGATTACTCAGAGGTCATCTCTGCCTTGCATACAAGGCAATTTCTGACCCTGCTTTATTGTAAATGCTGCATATCCGTAAGTCAAAAGCTACATAGGTTACTCACTCTAAAGACCTTAACCTGGTATGTGACATTAATAAAACCTGCTGGAGGGACATATTTGTCCCCCAGAAGTTACCAAACCTTTGGAACAGACTCCCACTTATTGCCAAACAGAGCACCTCTTTGACCCTCTTCAAATGTAGTCTGCATGATTGGATGGGTGACCGTAAATTCAACCTGGGGTTTCCACCTGTGTCCTTCTTGGACAGGGGCAAGAGGTGGTGACCGTGGAAATAAGGGTAAGAACTTGGCTAGACTTGTAAGGGCAATAGGGTCATTATCATAGTAATCCTATGATTCTATGATCCTACGAATGGACAGTAAAAGACAAAAATTAAAAATTCGGGGGCAAGTGCAAATAGTACATGTTGTTATACAATGCATAGTTTTATAATAACTTGCTTTGAAGCTTTTCTGAATGGATTTCATGAAAAGGTAAAACTTTTCATCTTTTCACTTTTTCAAATTAAAATATAATTTCAGTAAGCAATAGTTTCCTGCTTATTGAAATACATCTGATTCCCCACTGGATGTGGTAAAAGTATAAGTAATAGTTATATTAATAGTAATCTGAAATATATAATCTGGGTTTAAACAACTGATTAAAGTTTTATAGTTCATTTAAATATCAGTAAGATATATAAGTAATAATTAGTCTGGGTTTGATATAGATTGAAAGTTTTATTTAAAACAATGCACTAAAAGAAAGAAAGAAAATTTGCATATATGTTCTGTCATGGTTATCTGTTAAATTTAAACATTTAAATAATCAACAGCAGTCTTGCTAAATGTTGGGGAATGGTTAAATAACATGTACTTAATGAATTTTACTTTAAATGGTGCTTATTTGAACTCTTTTCTTTATTTTTTTCACTAAAACTGTCAAAATGTATTTTTTACATAAATTGGGGCTATCCTAGTGTGATCATGAGCCCTTTTAACTTTTGTTATCCTTTTACCTTGTTTTCCTGCCTGAAAGTCTAAAAGTATTTCAAAAGTGTTTTTCTTAATGCACAAGCTTATTTGAGCTTCCACAGCAGCCTGATTTTATTTTGAACAGCTCATGAGAAAAGAGAGCTGCATGAGCTCTAACCCTTCTAGAAAAAGGAAATGAAGAGAACTTTTGAATGGAACATTAAAACAGACATTAATGGAAGGTTTTGAAGACTTCTTTATATTAATTATTAAGTTTAGAAATTATTTGTAAGTTAAAACATACTTTTTAATTTTATACTCAATATTGCTACTTCAGTGAAACAAAAGAAACTTCTAAGGAAACTTGTGATTTGAACTGCTCGATTGGTGAGCAAGAAGAAATATGATACATAAGGGAAAAGAACTCTGAAGGTGGGCTACTCAAAAGCAATCTTTATAAACCACATAATACTACTCTAAAGGGATTATGTGAAAGCTTCATTATTAAGGTCAACATACATAGGTTCATAGGTTCATAGGTATGTACTAGGCTAATAGCCTGGGAGCCTTTACAGGCCTACCCCATAGAAGTGCCCTGGTATTGTGCCGCCCAACATTAGTTCCCAGTGTCTCTATCAAGCAGAGCCACTGGAGTGATCCCCGAGGTGAACTTTCCTTTACCCATCCACTCATCAAGATTTCTCTTGAAGAGGGACAGTGAGATACTCTGCTTGACATGTATAGCAAGTCTGTTCCAGAGCACGGGCAGTCTCTGGGTGAGGAACCTGCTCCACCACATGTTCTGTTGATTGTGGTAATGAGATTGAGGTCTCTGATACATGTGGTCTGGAGGGACTGGGATTTTTTTAGATGTAGCATTTCTAACAGAGCTGGGTCAGACACGGCTTTGTAAGTCAAGCAGAGATCACCTTTAAGTAGGCAATATGAGAAAGAGAATAGGTTCATAGGTTCATAGGTTTATACTAAACTACCTGCCCTTGTGAGCCATTTGAAACCTAGCCAATTATCCCTTGTGAGACTCAAACCCTGCATCTTGTGTTTATAAGGCAAACACCTTAACCATTAGGCCACCCTCCCAACCCAACCAATAGCTGGAATCTTTTGAGTATCTCTGTGTAGAACATGTGTTTAATGCCTAGGATCCTCCTTGTGAGGTACTTCTGTGGCCTGTCCAACTTTTGCAGGTGTCTAGTGAGGTACATGCCAAATGGGGCATTATATTCAATGACTGGTCTAATGATGGAAGAGAAGAAAGAGATGATGACCTCTTTCTTCCTGGATGCAAACCCCTTGGTAATGAGATGTGCCACATAGAAGGACTTTCTGGTCACAGTGGCAATGCGGTGGTTGAAGGAGAAGTTGCTGTCAACATGCATCTCCAGATCTCTTATAACGCCTTCAGTGTTCAGTGAGCTCCCATCTTAATTAGTAATTAATTAGGTAATTAGTGGGAACTACATTTTTACCAAAGGGGATGACAACTCAATTTTAAATTAAGTTTATTTCACCAAGAGTTTAATTCGGTATACCTGGTTAGTATTCTCAGTAATAAAGATAACACTTATTTCAGATACTTTATATTGTATGCTTGATAACACAAACATGAACTTGAACATGAACAGCAAGGTTTTATACACAATATACAGGATTGCTTAAGTAAAAGGTTATCCCACATACCCTAAATAACAGTTCAGCAATAAATTATAATAGTCAATGTAGTATACTATGTATGTAGTTATTAGTTATTTTGTACATAGGATATTTAAAAGTCCTAGATTTAGGGAATTATGTTTAAAGAAAATAATAAATAACACATTAGTATGTAAGTAATATGAACACACAAAGAAATAAGACTACTGTTATAAGTAAAATGGCTGTATATCTCAAATGTGATTTTCTAAGATTAAGCTAATTGCTTAGTTCTCTGTTATGTCAGTTAGAAACACAACTTATACAGTTAGAGAGTATTCTAGTTATTCATGTTGTTTTATTATTTACATAATTCAGCACCAACGAGTTGTGATTAGGTAGAGCTATAAGGTTGTTAACATGTGGTTTGTATGAAATTTTCATCAGACCAATAATTTTTTATTGCATGTTAGAGGATAAAAATGTTTTTAACTTAGACTTTTTAATACTAGTTTTAGAATGTTTGTCCATAACAAGTTGTACATATGTTAGATCTGTATTCATTGTACTAAACCCTTGTTCATTAGTTTTTAAACCATTTGTTCTCAAAGATGCTAAGATATAAATTCATTTCACTAAATGTTAATGAGTTGAATAACCCTTTAAAAAGAAACTATTTAAATAAGTATTTAAACTTACATAAAGCAGATATTGTCTTCTTGCAAGAAACATATCTTTTGACTGAATATTTAGGCAGGTTGCAAATAAAGGACAATTTAATTTTAGTAAGTTCTCATTTTAGTTTAAAAAGAAGAGTTATTCTTACCCTTTGGAAGAAAACATTAGGTTTGCCTAAAACAGTTGACACTTACTCTGATAAGAATGGTATGCTGGGATCGGTGGTATTAGAAATAGATAAAAAAGCATCACACTCTCATAAATATGCATTGGATTCCTGGAATTGGATCTAAAACAATGAAGTATGTAAACATTATGACATTATATTGAAAAGGAAGTGTGATAGCCAGAGACTTTAGTTATATTTTATCAAGTAAAGACACCACTAATGAGAAAGAGACAGACTATCTTCTATAGCAAAACATTTAAATCACTATACAGTTTAATAAATATAAGGAATATTTTAGACTTAAAACTACAAAGTTCTTCAAAGTATACATACTATTTCTTCAGATATGGAACAGAAACAAATATTGATTAAGTTTTTGTATCAAACGAGCTTTATTCAAAAACAGAAGACGTATTTATAGTCTTGTGCTTTTTGTCTGACCATAATGCCATTACATTCACTCTAACCTTTAGCTCAAATATATTAATTCATTGTCAAAGGTTAACTGCATACATAATTAAAATAAAAGATTTTAGTGATTGTTTTTTTAATAGAAATTAATCAGTTCATGGAATTTAATAAAAATGGGGAGGTGACAGATGAAATACTATGGGACACCCTAAAAGCCTATTTATTTGGTAAAGTTAAACACTGGTATATATGTAAAGGGAAATAATGGGACAATGAATTTTATGCTCTACAATCTAATATAGATACATTAAAGCCAAAATTAAAGCCCAATGACAAAGCTGCAAATATGGAGTTAGAAAATCTGAATCAGAAATATCAGGAAATACTTCAACACGTGATCTCAATTAATCTGGAAAAATTAAACTTTAGTCTTATTCACTAAACCCAAAGAAGCTACATAGGCTAGCCATTAGATCAAAATATGAATAAAATAAATCACATTAAAGAGATTGTACAGAAAGAGGAGAAAACATCAAACTAATTTAAATGACATATTACTTTTAAGTAAATATTATGAAAAAATAATAAAATAGAGATAAATGTAGATAATAATGAACTAATTGATATTTTTTGAAGGACAGTATACATCATAAATTAACTAATGGACAGAAAAGTAAAATTGATAAGCCTTTTTATTTTAAAGAATTGAAAGACCAAATTAAATGTCCCAAAACCAACAAGGCTCCAGGATTAGATGATATCATTCCAGAATTGCATAAACTGTTATCTGACAATATTTTAAAAACCTTATTGAATGTCATTGAAGAAATCAAAAGCTCTGCTAATATTCTACCCTCTTGGAGATACTCTACAATGTCCACCTATTTTAAAATCAGATAAAGATCTTGTATCATATGCTTCTTATTGCCCTAGCTCACTTTTGAATGTAGACTACAAAATGTTCATGTCTATACTAGCAAAAAGGCTAAACCATATACATCTGGGATTAATAAATGAAGATCAAGCGGGCTTTATAATAAACAGAAGTGTAAAAGAAAATATTATAAGAGTTTTTCATTAATTGATATCGCAAATAAAAATAAAAAAGAACTATCGATAATAAGTCTAGATATTGTTAAAGCATTTGATTCAGTGAACTGGCCTTATTTGTTTGAAATATTTAATGAATGTAACTTTTTCTAGTTTTAGAACATTAAAACACTTTATAGCAATTTGTTATCTTTTGACAAGATAGGTACCTTTTTATCTAGACTCTCTAATATAGCAAACTATATGAAACACTGATGTCCTCTTTTTATTTATTTATTTATTTATTTTTTATTTATTTTACATTTGTTGATTTCAGTGGAGGCCGGGGAGAAAAAACAATTATTTAAAACAAGGTTAAACATTTAAGCAACAATGCATACATTTTAGTGTAGTAGAAAATACAGTGAAAAAAAAACAAATAGCCTAAGCTATATTTTCATATATTTTTTTTTTTTTTTTTTAGAACAGTACAGTAATTTAGTCATTTGAAATAGCAGGGAAAGATAGTGATTTTTACGTAGGGAGATTTTTCCTTTATTATTTGCTCTAACTATAAAACCACTAGCTAACTATATAAGACTTAACATAAATATTAAAGGCTTCAAAATAAATGAAAACTTTTCATCAAAAATCCAGATTTTTGCTGATGACATACTGTTGACATGTAGTGACACAAAACACTCGTTAGATCATATACTCAAAGCCTTGAATTACTTTGAAAAGGTTTCAGGTTTAAAATTTAATCATAATAAAACTAAAACTTTGTTTATAAAAAACACTTTTATTAAATAACAAAAAAATGTTAACTGGGAAAATTCTCAGATTAAAAATTTAGGTATCACTATTAAATCTAAGAACAGCGATTCCATTTTTATGAACTAGAAAAACTCAATGGATGAAATCATAAAGTTAACAGACAATTGGAATATGCTATTCTTTAGAATGGAAGATAGACTCACCCTGATTAGAATGATAATTTTACCAAAAATCTTATAGTCAATCATTAATTCACACCCTCTAAAAGAATTATAAGAAAAATTAATTTTACCTTACTCAGATTCTTATGGTACACCAAAAAACAAGGATATCTTTTGACTGGAATGTCAAAAGCTGGAGGGAAGGTGGCATTGGGTTTCCAAACACTGAGCTATATACTAATGATGTAATTATTAAAATAATATTATTGTGGTTAGATTCATCATATGTCTCTTGTTGAAAATCTTTACATGAGAAAATATTAACAAACATTAAACTTATCATAGATTCTATATGAAACTGGGTATCAATATCAATGTCAATCAAGTGTATGGAAACTCCCTCAGTAGCCAAGGCTCCAGACTGTAGCCACCCATTAAATGGTTCTTTGTTAATGTTGTACTTGACCATGCAATGACCTTTCCTCTAGCCTGTTGACCTGCCTTATTTGCTGGGAAACACTTGGTTTGAGTGTACAGGAACTCCTTCGGGCAGTCAAGGTTCCAGACTGTAGCCACCCATTAAATGGTTCTCTGTTAATGTATGTATAACTTGTTATTTTATTTTAACTGTAATCCTGTCCTATTTTAATTGTACATGGTCCTTGAACATCACCACCCCTTGCTCTAAACCATATCTCCATTCCTTATCCACTGCAACTTCCCTCAGCCCTTGGAATTTAACGGCCTATGTTACAGGAATTACTTTGCTTTCTCCAGACTGCTATGTGCCCTTCATACTATTGCAATATTATTACCACTGTCTAAAATACTAGAGAGAGTGACTCACATGCAAGTTACTGATTATCTACGTACTAACAAACGTCTAACCATCACTCAGCATGGCTTTCGATCATTTCATAGTACATCAACCGCTCTAATGTTATTCACCAATACTTTCAACTATCACACGAACAACAGTAATTATGTAGTCTTTATCTTCCTTGACATATCAAAAGCCTTTGATATGGTTTCTCATAGTAAACTTCTAAACATTCTCTCCAAACTAAACTTTTGTTGTCTACCCTTGTTTGGTTCCAGTATCACCTTACTGGATGCCAGCAAGCAGTTTCTTGGCAACAGACTTTATCACCCCTTCTATCAGTGACTCTAGGTGCCTCACAAGGCTCAGTCTTATGCCCACTACTATTTTCAATATTTACAAATAACCTCCACACCTCATCCCCAAAAGCCTCTCTCATTCAATATGGAGATGATTCAATAGTGATATGTGCTGCTTCCTCAATTCAATAACTTCAAAATTTAACACAACAATCCTTTCCAGCAGTTGAAACCTGGCTTGCAAACTCTCAACTAATTTTGAACCCCCCCCAAAAAAAAAACAAACATATGATTTTCCAACCCATTAAATCAGCCTCACCCGCTAACACATTCAACATTGTATCACTAAATAACACCATCATTTTCCCATCACCACACACCAAATGTTTAGGAGTCGAAACTGATTGCAACTTAAAATTTGATATTCACATTTCCCAGACATTAAAAAATACACAAAACCTCAGAACACTGTATAGGAACAAACACTACTTCACTAAATAAACTAAAACTGCCATTGTCTAATCTCACTTAATCTCGACACTACTGTATGTAGCTCCCATACTCACAAATCTAAAAAAATCAGAGGTAGCAAAACTTGAATCCTCTTATAACAAAATTGCCAGATTTGCTACAAACTTACCAGCCAGAGCATTTTATAGCATTCAAGCAACTCAACTGGCTAGAGCACCCTACCTCCTTCACTACAGCCAGTTATCCATGGTCCATAAAATCCTTTATGAACCTGAGAGAACACCTGCCTTACAATTATTACTTCAACCATATGCCACAAACATAACTCTACACTCCACTAACAAACATCACATAAAAGTGAATATAACCAAAAATCAAGCAGGAGGTTCTCTCTTCTCAAACTATATAGGAAAAACCTGAAAAGCACTACCGGAGACATTACAACTGTTACATCAGTAACCCAGTTTAAAACAATGGTAACAACCCACTTATTGAATAAATGGCTGTGTTCTTCCTTGTCTCCAGACTAACCTCTCCCTCTGACTATGCTACTATCTTTGCTTCACTTACTGACTATACCATCTTCCTCTGTCTCTTCTATTACCTATGCCACTTTGCATACTAACATTACTCAGTACTAGCCACTGTAGGGCTGATGACATATTAAGACTAGACATTCAATTTCTTTGTAAACTATATTCAGTAATTGTGTAATGTCATATTGGTCTCTATTTATTTACGCAGAAATGTATAATGATGTAATGTCACTCTAGTTATTATTTATTCTTTTTGATTCGTATTGATTTGCTTAAAACATATTGTGTATTAGCTAAACTTAATAATCCATTAATTAGCCTTTATGTATAGCTGCTTTTCCAAAGTGTGTCTAAGCTAATATTTGAACTTTTTTGTCCTATGTATAATACTGATATATTGTATTACTGTATGTTTAATATGGAACTTTTCTGCCTGGGCCACCGCTGAAAAAGGAAATGTGTCCAGTTGGACTTTCCCGGTAAACAAATGTAAAATAAAATAATATTTATTTAGCTATTTATTTATTTGACATTTGTTGACTGGGATAGTCTGACTGAGCTATTGCCCTTTTTTAGCAGAGGCCCAGAGGGAAAAGCTTCACATTACAAAATTTTCATCAAATTTTATAACAGGAATAATCAATTCAAAGTACAAAATGATTATGCAACAGCTATTACAAATTCAAGTAAGAAGAAAATAAAGCAGCTATAGAGGCATTTATATTACAGTTATGGAGACTTTAGTACCATGAGCTGGTAATTTTATAGGACTGGTAGTAACACATATTGGACTGGTAGTAACATATTGGAGTGGTAGTAACATATATTGGACTGTTGTTCTTGGACAATAGAGCATTTTGAAAGCAGTTTACATTTGGTTACATGAGGTATAGAATTTTTTATGACACCCACGCTGTAAATAGAAAGCAGGTGGTTGGAATCAAGTGATAGGTAGTGTAGGAGGATAGATAGAATTAGCAGAGTATCATGTCATAAGAGGAAATAATTATAATAAAGAAAGGTTAGTGGAAGGGTGAGGTGGGGATAAGGGAGGTATAGAGATGAGGTAAGGGGGGTGGGAAGGGTGGGAGGAAAGAATGGGGTTCAAGTGGGATGATTACAGTAACAGATCCAAGTACAGGAAAGGTGAGTTTTCAGAACTTTCTTAAATTTATGGGCTGAGGTGATAATTCTGAGGGTCATGGGAAGCTTGATCCAAGCTAGAGCAGGGAAGTAGTTGTATAGATTCTGACCAGAAATGTTTTTGGGTTTGTATATCTGTAGGAGATATTATTTGAGCTTTGCAGGAGATGAGGGCGATATATAGGGAGACTAGTGTGGAAATGTTAGGGCAGGATGATGGCTTATTTAGGATAGAGTGGATTATGAGTAGTTGAGCAAGCAAGAGGTGGTAAGGAAATTCTAGACAGTTGAGTGTTCTGACAGCATGACAATGGCGGGTATTAGAAGGAAGATTCCCAGCAAATCAAGCAACTTTATTGTAGGTGGTTTCTAGTTTGGAATGAAGAGAGGACTGCAGGTTTGTTTTGGAGTCAGGTGTGAGGAACCTTTTGTTTCTGCACAGAAGGCCAAGTTTTTGGTGGGTTTTCTTTATACAATTTAGTACATGAAGGTCAAAGTTAAGTTGGTTGTCTATAAGTGTTACAAGGAGCTTAGTGTGGGTTTCCTGTTTGATAATAGTGTTACTGAGGGAATATATGGTAAATGAGGATTTGAGACAAGAGAAGGATTTGGGAAGGAAAAGTAGAAGTTTAGTCTTTTTGGGGTTACGTATGAGTTGGTTGTTAGTACGCCATGATTCTGTAAGGTTGGAAGACTCTTGTGTCAAGGATAGTAGGTCAGAGGAGTTGTCAGCGATGGAAATGATGGTAGAGTCATCTGCATACTGTATAAGGGATGACTGTAGCTAGGATGTATAAAGTTGGTTAGTGAAGATGTTAAAGAGAAGGGGGCCTAGAATTTAGCCTTGTGGCACTTTCATTTTTACAAGGAGAAAGGGGGAAAAACAGAGAGACATTTGACAGCTTGCTGTCTGTCAAAAAGGTAGCTGCTAAACCAAGAGATAGTTGCTGAAGAGAGTAGGATGGGGCGAGAGACAGTTTCCAAGGCTTTGGAAAGGTCTAGAAAGAGGCAAGATACAGGTATTTTACTGTCTCTGGCTTAGAAGATGGAGTTTGTAAAGGAGATGAGTGTAGTAGTGGTGCTGTGGTGAGGGCGGTAGCCATGCCAGGTTGGGGTGATCAGGTTTTGTTCAGTAAGATAGGTCATGATTTGTTTGTGAACACAGTGTTCAATAATTTTGGAGAAGGGAGACAGTATGGCAGTAGGTCAATAATCAGAAAGCTCTATGGAGTTTCCACCTTTGTGGATAGGAATGGTATAGAATTTTTTCCACAGAGTAGGAAATGTGGATTCACTAATTAAGTGATTTATGAGGATGGAAACAGGGAAAGTGATAGAGTTAGCATAGCAACTACCTTGAGGAAGAAAGAGTGCAGGTTATCTGCAGATGAGGAACATGGTTTAAGCTTATGAAGAAGATTTTAATGTAGCTAGTAGGAATAGGATTAGTGAGAAGTGATTTTGTTGCAGAGGGAGAGTGCTGGAAGGCAAGGGGTTGTTAGGGTTGGAGGTTTGCATGAGTTTGCTGATGGTATCAATGAAGTAGGAATTGAAAGTGGATGCAGTTTCTTGGGATATGTTGCTAGAGTAAGGGTGAGGAGTAGAGGGATTACCTGGGTGGAAAATTTGGTTCATAGAATTCCAAAATTTCCTGTGTTTTTTACACTCTGTGGCTAGGGGTGTGTAGTAAAAGTTTGTTTATCGGTGTTTATGTGTTTTTGCTAGATTGCAGAGTTCCCTGTATTTTTGGTAGTGTGAGGAAGAATTAGTTTCTTGGCAGAATCTCTGTTGTGGATGAGTGATCAAGTAGAGTTGGTGAGCCAAGGAGAACATCAAGATTTGGCTCTTATAGTTCTGGGAGGAGCAAGAGAGTTTAGAGTGTTGAGAAAGATCAAGCTGAATTGTTGAACACCCTCATCTAACAGTAGGAATGAGAGGAATGACTAATCAATAGAGGAGAGGGTATTGTTAAATGTTACAGTGTTGAAGTTAGTCTGCGGCATTCCTTGAATTTGTGTGGTCTGGTTGGGG
This sequence comes from Protopterus annectens, assembly GCF_019279795.1. Classification (NCBI taxonomy): domain Eukaryota; kingdom Metazoa; phylum Chordata; order Ceratodontiformes; family Protopteridae; genus Protopterus; species Protopterus annectens. The sequence continues at coordinate 1,393,198,289 of NC_056743.1, forward strand.
GGGATCTTAGCACTCGTACTGGGGAGTGGTTGCTGATGGAATCAGGTAGGGATTCAGGGTGGTAGTAGAGATTAGGATGGGATACTAGAATCCAGTCAAGAGTAGAACTGGTGTTGGTGGGTTTGCTATGAAAAGTGGGAAAGGACATAAATTGGGTTTATCCATATAAGTTAATACTGGAAGAGGGGGAGTTAGAGGTGAGGGTTTGCCAATTGATGTTGACATCACTTAGCATAATGGATTCATTAGGTATGTTATTAGATAGCTGGCAAAGAATTTGTTCTAATAAGGGTATATTATCTTCATGAGGTACCTAAATAGGGCCTACAGTTAGGGTTTTATGGGCATTAAGTTTGCACCTGATGATAGTAAGTTCAGCAGGGGAAAAGAAGGGAGAGGTTTATTGTGGGGGGATACTGTGAGGTGGTCAGAGTACATAATGGTTATGCCTCTGCCTTTTTATTCTGTACAGTAAAGTCATAGAATGTTGTATCCAGCAAGGTGAAATTCTTTATTAGTGTTATGTGGTTTAAGCCATGTTTCAGAGAAAGTGACTATATTGAGGGAGTACTGGGTTGTCCAGGTGTAGAATTCTGTTATTTTGTTAAGAATGCTGTGGATGTTAATGGGACAGAAGGAAAGATGTTTACTAGAAAGACTAGGTAGATGCAGGAATGGTTGCAGAGGAGTAGTAGCTGGAGTTGAAGGGTTATAGTCAGGCCAGGGTTGGGGTGAATATTACCTGAGAGTTTTAGAGTGTTGGTAAGGGAAGAGGAAAGTAGGTTTGAAGGGCTAGTGTGAGGAATACTTTTGTTTGGCACTGTTGTAAGGATTGAGCTTAGGAAGCAACTTAATTTTGGGAAGGGACAAGTCAGGAGTGTCAAAGAGTGAGGGGAATATTGGAGTAGAGTAATGACTATAAGTGTTTGAGATGAGGTAGTAGAAGGTTGGGGTTAGATAGGAGTGAAATAAGAAGTGATAAAAAGAGACAGAGGAGCATTTTAGAGGGAAAGAAGTGCAAGAGTGGGGAGAAAAAAGTGTGTGTGGGGTGAATTTAGAGGGAGTAAGTGAGAAACTGCAGGAGGGGAGGGGTGAGTGTGGGTGGGAGGGATACTAGTGTAATGTATGTAGTAGTGCGAGGGGAGAAGAGAGGAAGGGTAGAGTGTGATTGGTTAAGGGGTGCAGGAAGTGGGAGGTTAGGGTGGGTGGGGTAGAAATGGTTAGCTAAAAATGTAATTGAATTTGGGGTAGGTGGGAATGGGAGTAGATTAGGGGAGCTGAGTGAGCCAGAGAGAAGTGAGGATGAAAGGAGTGTGTTGACCCAATTACGAGTTTGTGCTGAAGACAGAAAATTAAACTATCATTGAATGTGGGAGTTCACAAGCAGTTTGGAAGTAAGCTGAGCGACTATTCAATAGTAGAAGGGTGCTAGCAGCTGAGCATAGCAGGTAGTAATCTTGGATATTGAAGGGAGCACAGGATTCTGCAGTGTGGGTACAAGAGCTGTGGCTATACGGAAAAAGGCAGTATAGGAGGAATAAGTTAGAGAGTAGGGGAAGGTGGCCACACTGATGTGCTGTGGACTGCAACTAGCTGTAATATTTCTTACAAGTTCAATGAATTAAGTGTAGTTGTAATATTTCTTACAGGTACAATCAATTAAGTGTGAACATACAGGCTTTTCAGAGTTTGCTTGAATAAAGGATTGTAATGGAGACAGAAGTGTGTTGGTAGTGGTGGGACTCCTTTTGCAGTCACTGAAAGCTGAAAATAGGGCTCTGTTTGAGAGTGAAGGATCTGAGGGGAGAGAGAGAGAAAAATACAAAATAGGGTGAGCACAGTCTAAACAGGAAGACGAATATATCACAGCAGGTTAGATAGGATTCAGAAGAATGCAGATAGAGAGGAGGAGGAGAGAAATAATAAAGTAAGTTGAAAATGAAAGCGGAGGCAAGCAGGGTTGAGAAGCAGATTAAAAGAAGATCATCACCAGGTTAGCTTAGAGGAGTAGGAGTAAATGAAATATGTCAAAAGTGTTAAAAGTGAATAACTGTGTCCAAGGGGAAAATGGAGAGGGGATGGAGGGGAGAGGAGAGAGGCTGATCACCAGTGAGAGACCACTAGGTAGAGAAAGGTGAGAAAGCAGGGAAAAAAGAGAGTCAAAATAGGATCATATGAATGAAAACACTGCTTCTATTGTCAAAGCATCAGTATAATCAATAGAATTATAATCAGACTACAAGCAGTTTAATCACCAATTAGCAATAACTAAGGAACAAGAGTTAACAGCAAGATAACAGTCGTTTAAATAAAGTACATAACACAATATTGTCTGCAGCTTGCTAGTCAGTGTGAGAGCAAGATTTTCTGGTAGAGCAACACAACATTGTTGCCCTTAGTGCAGTTTTGTATAAATACAGTTTGAATTCCCTGAGAACGAACTGCAAGGCAGAGCAAGCTAAGTAATAAAGTCAGCTACAGGATCACTGTAAGAGAAGCATGCTAGATCTCTAGGTGACTACAACAGTAAATCAGCACTGGACAGATAAACAGTTAGCAATAAATAAAAACACTTGAGCTGAAACAGTAAACACTAGTCTCCTCCTAGAGATATCAACTAATATTAAGCTAAGGTAACATTCATTACTGACTCAAGGTAAGCTAGATCGGGATTGCATGATAAATAGAATCAATATATTCTACTGTGCTCTAAACAATTGTGTTCTAAGTTTACTTGTATGCCTTTTAATACCCAAGTCATTTCAATCCTTAAAAGATTTATGAATTCAAATGACTTACTCAAGGAATTACCAATCCTATTACTCCCCATTGCATTAACTAATGGATGCTTAACATCTTTTAATGCAAATGCAATGACAGCTCTCAAAAATAGTAACCTAGTATTTTGGCATCAGTTTCTTAATGGAAACAAAACATATCCTGTTGCATATTTGATAGCAAGATATAATATAAAGCAAGGAGCCTGGTTAGATGTATATACCTGTAAAGAATATATTCAGGATAAAATCAAATATTACTAGATATTCGAACTAAACCTGTTCTAAAAATCCTGGATCTGATGTATTTTCTAATGTTAATAGTGGGTCACCCAGGATGAAGTCATACTTATCAATTATATACAAGATTATTAGAACTGAATTTATTGCCCATATATATTTGTTATCCCAGATATAACAATCTGGAAATTCTCAACAAAAATTAACAATGAACCATTTTCTAAATAAAAAAGTTATTGTTAAAATCTGCAGGAAAGTCAACATCCTCACTTTACTGGAAAATCTATACATGCAAATTTCTGCATAGATCCTTTCTTATACCTCATTAAATTACACAAATATATAAAACGGAAAAATGAAATGGTGGGGGTGTAATGAAGTTCTTAATGCTTTTATTTGTTGCACATGATATTGGATTGTAAGTTTGTGACTTCATTTTGGAGTGATTTTAGAAACTTTTCTCAGGCTTTGTGGTCAGATAATTGCATTATTACTGACTCCTTGATACCATTTAATTATCCAATTCCAGTAGCTATACCTATTTCTCAAATACCTCTACTTTGGGCCAGGATCGGCCTTTGCTCAACTGGTGCCCTAGGTAAAAGGTCTCTACAGCACCACCCTGTGCCCCCACCCTGGTCTACCTACACCATCCAGATTATTGGAAAAGTGCCCCTGCTATAGCAGCACCCTAGGCAGCTGCCTAGTTGGCCTATGCCTAAGGCTGGCTATGCTTTGGGCAATACTTGCCATTGCAAGAAAAGTTATAACAAAAAAATGAAAATGTAAAACTGAATTAGGATTTGGTGAAGCTGTGTGCCTAGCTAAGATTGTCTATAAAAATGAGTTGAAAACTACAAGAACAAGAACTTTAATCATAACGCATCATTACATATCCTGGCAAAAGCTCAATGACTTACTGGTAAAGTACTAATAATTAAGACTATATAAATATTCTTGTTATGGACTTTTGTAAATAGTTATCATTTATTTTATTATGCACTGTTTTAAATGTTGATGGACTTGTTAAAACCAAATAAAGAGTTAAAAAAAAAAAGAAAACACCTGCAACAGTTGGGCATGTCTGTCAAAGAAAGTGTGACAGCGGCACTGAATCGAGAGGTGGCAACAGTTGATGTGACACCTTGACTCCATCAGTAAAATGGGATATGGGGGTTGATGATGATGATGATGATGATGATAAACTTTGAGAAGTGTTCTTTTTGTTCCTTCATTTTTAATTTAATTGAAGCAGAAGTCTGAGGAACTACAGAGAGTGCCAAAGGCCCCAGTTATTGTTCTGCAACCAGTAGTAACTGGATTATATAATTAACAATTATTTATGGTAATTGCATTAGTTAATTTATATCAAAGAATATAATAATTGCTCTCAGGGAAATACCTTTCACAAATGCACAACTGAGTCTTGCCTTTGTGACAACAGGAACAAGAGGAGACTAAATGTGGGTAAATGACTTACCGATGAGACTGAATGAATGAAGATTTGTAGTGAAAGGATCATGGGAAGAGCTGAAGAAAATAGTCTACTGGGTTTTGCTCTGTAGAAATGGGATAAACAAAAATTAAGTAAAACAGTCAAAAGTGCTTTCAAGATAAGTCAAGCATACTTACATATTTTTGGGGATTGTCTCTATACAAAAAAAGAAAGAAACAATGGGACTTGCTTTCTCCTAAACTGTTTATTTTTAAGTATTTTGATAGGGTGTGGACTTGGAAGTTTGCTTTTCTCATAATTCCTCCCAAAGGATTAACCTCATTGGATTTAAGAATGCTAACAACTTTATTTACCTTGGTTAAACTTTATATCTCCAAGAACTGTTTGAACACAAATATAGTATCCTGCGGCAGTTTCAAAGAAATGGCTCTTAAATATGTAAACCTTGTAAATATTTAGCTCAAGACAATCAAGGTGAACTGGGTCTAGCTAAATTTTGGAAAAAAATCATATGATAAGAGTTGCAAAGAGTTGAAAATAATCATAATCATAAGAGTTGCTGACTCTTTTTCCTTTCTGTCCCTACTTTATATTAATTCCAGTTGCAGTTTAACCATGGGACAGTAACTACGTCATTTCATATTTATAGACTGTGTACACTTTTATATTAATCTATATAACTCATGGGTTTTTGAAAATTTGATACAGTAATAATTACACTTATTCTGAATACAAATTTCTGAAAAGCCTTTCTGTATATGGTGAAGTCTGTATGCAGTCTGGATGTAGGAAAATGTATGCAGTCTTGGGCTGTTTGCAGAAAAAAAGAAAAGAAAAACACTGTTATCGAAACTTGCAGAGAGACAGCATTTCAAAATGGCAGTTTTGCATTTCTGTCTTACAAAACCCACCTTCATCTGTCAGCAGCATTTATGACTATGACTAGCTCTTATAAAAAGTTAAGTACAGCTGACCAAGTTTACCATGACAGTAGATGTTCAAATACATTACTGTTGAAGTAGCATTTAGCTGTATGTGTATATCCTGCCAATGATATCAGACATCTAAGCAGTCTAAAAAAGCTTTTTCTTGCATAGTAGGCCTGCTGAAGCATGTCAGCATGCTGGTCTAAGAAGGATGTCTGGGGTCAAAATTAAAGGACTTTTTCCCTAAATAGGGAAGTTGTAGTTTAATGTTCTAGGACTGTAGGCCAAGTACTAAAATGTAATTTTATAAAAAGGTACGAGTGTGACAGGGACCTCATGCCAGCCAAGGGCAGACAGGAAAATAAAAGGGAAAAGGAGGGACAGTGTTAGTAATTGCAAAATTGATCTTTTGAAGCATCTACTGTTATGGTATGTTAACTTACATAGCTGTACTTTGTGCATCATTAACTCACCGTTGCAGCAGCATTTAGCTACATGTGACAATTGTAGGAGCTTAGGAAGTAAGGGTGGAAGTATTAGGGACAGAGTCCAGAAGATCCTGCTGAACAGCTTTAGCAAAAAAAACCTGTTCTGGTTCTGGAAAAGGAGTTAATCTTATGCTGTTAAGTGAATTAGGAGAAGGACGAGTAGTTATAAAAACATCATTAAAAGCTCCAAGAACGTCAGGGGTAGCTAAGGGCTTTGAGGAATCCATTCTGAACAAGTCAAAGTATTTTCTTTGACACCCAGAGACTTCACTTCCCTCTCCTAAAGAAAACTTTCATCTTAGAAATGGTGTTAGAGAAAGAGAATTATTCATTAAGAGACTATGAAGACAGGGTATCATCATATTCAGATTCATAAAGTATAGAAGCTGTGAGGTATAGTGAAGCCCTTCTTCTACAAGTCCAAAGATTACTTCCTTTTCAGAGGAAGAAAGAGATTGCTTCCTTTTTGCCTGGATAGCCACAAGACTGGAAGACTGAAAAAATGTATAGCCTTAAAAAACCCCTAGGCAAAGTTGCAGCAGTCGTCTTTGAAGCCCTTCTGACTGTAGGGTATGGGACGGAGCAAATTCCTATCTTTCCAGGACTTGATGGAGTCCTCTCTCTTCCTCACAAACAATAAAGAAAAGTTCTCTCTTCTGGGCTAAGCACGCCTAAAGTCTGGTCAGTCTGGATGCATGCTGTTCCTGGCTTTAGTGGCTTCTCATGGAGCCTTGTCAGAGGGACCAGATAAATCAGACTGATGGTCAGAGGACTTAAAACCTACCTTAACAAAATTGTCTATCCAGGACCACTGAAGAGAGGAAGATGAAAGAGTCTCTTCAGGCACCTTTACAGATAATGTTCAGTTGTTTTGTTATTTAAGGAGGGGCTCTAATGAAGATGTATCAGAAGACAGTTACATATGCCTAAACCTTAAGATATATTTTCTCAAGAAAAAGTCTCATCCTACTTTTTATTATTTTAGGTGTAAAAAAAAACAAATAGCAATCGTCTATAGGCATGCTGCCAAATGTTTGATTTTATAAAGTACGGCTGTGTAAGTAAACTTAATATAACAGTAGATGTTTGAACTATTACTGCTGCAGTAGCCTAAGCCATATCAATATTTGGAAACAGTCTGCTTTGACACAGGTTGTCCTTTCTTATTGCTTTCACAAGAAATGAACAACTGATTGGAAGATATGAAAGACTGTGGCTGCCAAGATATTATCTGAGCTGTCTGTGAACATTCAAGGATTCAAGTATCTTTTCTCCCTCATTATGGGGTTCAGGAAAGAACAAAATGAGAGAGATAGTTTGGCTTAAAGTAAATCTGGATACAGTTTTAGGCATAAATGAAGGATTAGGTCCCAAGGAAACACTGGGCTGGATTCCCGAAACCTCCGTGTAAGACTTAATATGTCTTACTTGGAGGCTGCAGTTGAATGGTATGACGTCAGCATGCCATGCATATTCATGAGGGCATGCTAAATCATACCCTAGTCTAACACGGTCCATGTAGGAAAGTAGGGGGCGTGTCCGATTGTCGAGTACTGCAAAGGGACATGCCCCCAGAAGAGTCAGAGTCCTGAAAGTAAACACCCACGAGCGAGTCCACTGAAATGTCAAGGAACATAACACCACACATCCCCACAGACTAAACCCTACTGAAAATGTGTAAAATGTAACAATAGCAGTTTCATTTTTTTTTTTTATAATTTCCAAAATGTTTGCCCGCATTTGCGGTCATTTGCGTGGGTATGCCCTTCGCTCAGCCACAGTTAGCAGACATTGAAAAGTATAGAACACCTACATATGTAAATTAAGCCAAGTAGCAATAGCAAAGCGTTAGAGACGTCGGCCAAAGAGGAGGTAGTCACGGTTCGAGCCCCCACAACATCATTCTCCATTTTTATTTAAATAAGTATGAAACAATCCCCTGACACACACACACACACACACACACACACACACATATATATATATATATATATATATATATATATATATATATATATAAAACCATAATTTAAGTAAAATGTAATGAAATGGCCCATGTATTTGTGAACAAAACCGATATAATATATAAAAAAAGGATCATAATTGCCCATAGCTTAGCAACGCTTTAACAAGCTGAATATGAGTGCCCGTAGCTGATCAGCACTTTAACACGCTTAATATGAGTGCCCATAGCCTAGCAGTGCTTCACCCAGCTTAATATGAGTGCTTATAGCTAAATAATGCATTACTCAGCTTAAGCCATTTGTGCAGAGCTTCACAGCGCGCCAACCATCTTACCGTCGGGCAACGTTGGGCAAGCTGTAGCAAAGTCGCCTTTACACAAACACACCTCCTAGCTTGTCTAGACAGTAGTAAAATAAAAGCAATGACAATGGTCAAACCCAGGATACTGTGCACCATAGTCAAAGTACTGAACCACTAAGCCATGGCAGTTGTACTTAGAAATCCAGTATTACCATACATATAGGAATGAATGAAAATATAACCATGACAAAGCAGGTTTGCTGTAAGCTGATAAATATCCAAAATGGCCAATCACAGATAAGTGCGGGAAAACCGGCATATATAAGCCCCATAGACGGGAATACACGCCATAACCGATTGTGGTACCCATTTGCAGTCAGGATGGCAAGTGCAGGAAAGGGAAATTGCTTTAGAGCACAACAGTGGGGCATTGAGGAGTCAAAATATATGGTTTGGCTCCTAATCCATCATCATGAAGGCCAACTCATGCAGGGCCAGGTTCAATGGGGAGCGTACAAGGCAGAGGCGTGGAACTGGTTGGCACATGATCTCACCAGTGCCACAGGCATTCCGAGGACTGGTGAACAGGTCTGTCACCACCATGCGGACCTGAAGCGACAAAAGGAGGACCAACTGAACCTATGGATCCAGGAGGCCCGCCAAATGCCCAATGCCCCACTACTGAGTAAGTATCTATGTAATTAAGTATGTAAGAAATGCTATCCTAGCCTATAGTATGGATAGGTATGTTCCAATATTCCTTAATTTATATTACAGCTGCAGATGTTCGTTCCACGAATCATCAAGCCTATGCTGATAGGCTGGCAAGGTTGCGCAACCAGACAGGTTAGTAATTATTCTGCAGGTATTGTTATAGAATATAAGTGAGACATCCTGTAAAAGAGTTCAGTGTTGTAACCCAGTAATAAAGGTCAAATAAGCCTAGAAGAAAGATTCTGCTAGTATTGTAAGATTAGATAAGTGATGCAGCCTGGAAAAGAGTATTGCAATCCAGTAATAAAGATTAAACAAGTCTCAAATAGAGTTTCCACCTGTATTGTAATATCAGATAACTGCTTCAGCCTGAAAATGAGTGTTGTAATCAATCAACAAAGGATAGACAACTGTCAAATACATCCTTGTAAATTCTGCCATATGAAATAAGTGAGTTAGCTGGAAAGGATTGTTGTAACCCAGTAATAAATGTTAATAAAGCCTAGAATTAAGTACCATCTTGAAATGTAAATATAAAATAAGTGAGAGAGTGTGAGAAAGAGAGTTTGAAGCTACCAAGAAAGCTGAAATAAGTCTGGAATAAAGGTATACTGCATTCACTACATAATGAAATGAATGAGACAGCCACAACCAAAGAGTGAAATGTCTTTAATAAAGTACAGAACCTGGACTGTGTCCGTCCCACAATTTGGATATGTTGCTGTACCCTTGCATTATGGAGATAGTATGGTTGTATGAAATGCTGAACATCCACAGTTGCCTAGACCCATATAAATCAAATGTAGCAGGATGCTTTACCTGAACACAGCCAGATATGAACATATATGAATAAAAATGGAATGTATATTAATGTAGCAGTAACATCCCCATCACCAACATTCCTAAGGTTACATGCAGGAAACTGTACTAATACATGTAGAGGATATATATCTGCATCTACTAGGAATGTACAGTATTTGTATAGGTAGTTTAAGTTGTTAATGTAATATTTCTCCACCCTACCCTATTTTCACAAATGATGCCATTCCACACCAAACTGGGTATGTGTATTCACAATTAATTCCCATGGACATTTGTCCTGTTGGTTTATACATATCTGCATATATGTTGATGCATGTGCCCTGTTCACATATCCAAACCTGATGGCCTGTTGCCACCAATCAATCCTGCATGCTGTTGGAATGTCCACTGTTGTTCTAAATACGCATGTGTTATGCTTGCTGCTCAATGTTCGTAATTCATGTGTGTTTGGTTAATGGGAATACTGATGCATGCTGTTACAACTAATTTTGTAGGTGTTGTTTGTTACTAACCCAAAATGCCATAAAATGCTGCTAAACATAGGAAAACAGGGAAGGCGGGTTCCAGCAGACCCACCTCTCCCACCTCAGCTGGCGAGTGCCCCTGGCACCAGTGCCCAGGTTGGGGCCTCCTCCTCTGATGGCCTTGTGCCACATTTGAGTGGAAGCACTGCAGGGGATGGGGCTTGTCCCCCCTCTGCAAGCATGGCCGGAGGAGAGCCTCCACTCACCCTCCATAGGGTCCGGTCTGTGGTGCGTAGTGAGATCAGGCATTCCATGACTGATCCCCTATGCCAGCTTGAGGTGAGAGTGGCGCAACTCATGGGTGTGCCTGCCCATCCTATCCAGCCCCCAGCACAGCCCCGGCCTGGGCTGTGAAGGTGCAGTGGTAACTGCCCATGGGTGGGGATCTCAGTTCCACTGTTGCCATCTGTGGGCTCATGGGCTTGTGATATCCAAACATCCATCCCCGTCAATTGTGTTTACCCCCACATGTGTCATACTCTGCCCCTGTATGCATCTTCTTTCTCTTGTCTGTTAACCTTCCCAACCGACCTCCCCAAATATACCTACTTCCTGTACCTCACATTCCACTCTCACCTGAAAAAAAAAATAAAAAAGGGCACTCTGTTCCCACAAAAAAATCACGCCCCATACATAGCTGCCCATTTCGCATACATGTCTGCTGGACATGTAAACTGATAATTACAATTGGCTGTACAACATATTTTGTTGTCCTGACCCCTCTCTCAGGGGTGGAAGGTGTCAAATCTCACTCTAAATTTCTAACATATGCACAGCTGTTGCTGGTAAAGAATTGGGCAGCTATGGGCCTTCTCTACATCCTTCCTGCACATCCAGAGCTTGTTTTCCTACTGTTCTACCCTCTTTGTGCCCCCTTTTTCACCACTTTACTATTTCCTCATTTTCTTTTTTTTAAAAGAAATTAGCGCGGGTGTTAGCGGGATTAAGTACTTTTAAGGAGTAGTCAGCGGGTGTGCACTTGTGTGTGCTTAGCTAAGCGTAGATAAGCGTAGCTAAGTGTCACGCAAACTCGCGCAAACCCGCTTACAACTGCTTAAAAGTGCCTTAGTCACTCTGTATGATAAGGCCTGTAGTCTGCTCATCAGCAAAATAAAACACCCCTGTCAGTCTCGAACCCCTGACCTTGGAAACACTAGGCTGCATGAATTACCACTAAGCCAAAGCAGATATACAAGAACTTGGTGCTGAAAGAAATATATCATGAAATACAATGAGTTAATGTAAAGGGAAAATAGGAAGGCCATTACACAAAGCTTGTTCTGTGTATCTTTGCTGGCAATTCTTGTGGAATTGCATTACATGAGTGTGATAAGAGAAACAGCCATGCTAGTAGGTAATAATGTTACAGTAGCACCTTACAAACCCCACACAGTATCACAGCAGGATAAACACCGCCATATTTGAATAGGTAAGAGGCCAGACCTCCCAACTGTGACTGATTTACAGGGATGTCCCTGATTTGCAAACAAATGTTACCTGTGCCCCACTGACTCCCTGTGAAATGTACTAACAGTAGGCAGAAAGGTGGGGAATCCCACGTAATGGTAACTGTCAATAAGTTACAGTAGACACTACTTGCATGTCAGAAATGGTGTAGTAATACATATGCTCAAAATACCCCACAGTCATAACTGCAGAATATCTGAAATATATCACGGGTGTATCCCACTGATATGTACCTTTCCCTGAGGCTGGTCAAATATATACCTGAGAGTATCTGAGGCCTGGAAGTGTCAGAAACACACAGGCATATCAGCCTGTCTGCTGTTACACACTCTGCGAATAGCTGTAGAATTACTACCACAAGCATGCCCTTATGTAGGAGTACAACACAGAAATATCAAAGGATGTAGCCATCTAACATACTAATGACAGTATAGCAGTTCACAAGCACTGCATGTGCCTGATATTTATAATTGTTAGTATAATATACTTAGTTGTCCTCACCCCTCTCTTAGGGGTGGAAGGTTTCAAATTTCACACCAAATGTCAAACATATGTACAACTATTGCAGTTAAAGAAATGTGCAGCTATGGACATTCCCTACACCCAGCCTGCACATCCCTAGCAAGTGTCCCCAATGACTTCCTGCTTCCCGCTTACAACTGTTTAAAAGTGCCTTATTCACTCTGTATGACAAGGCCATAGTACTGCTCAGCAGCAAAATAAAATACCTTTATAAGTGTCAAACTCCAGACCTTGGGCTCACCAGACTGCATGAAGTACCACCAAGCCACAGCAGATATATAAGAATTTAGTGCTGAAAGAAATATATCAGGCATTCAAGGAGTGAACGTAAAGGGAAAATAGAAAAGCCATAGCAACACATTGCAAGAACTACTGTTGTATGCCAGTTAATCCACAAATCCCACAGGAAAGTACATACTCCCATGTAAACAGTGTTAGCATTAGCAGATGTGAGTTAACATACACACTGAGAAGAGTGAACTGGAAGAAGCAACAGTCAGGTTTCAGTACAACATGCATTTCAGTGGCTACAACACAGCCTCAGATATGAGAGATATACCAATCTTCTGACTGACACAACAGTGTCCACAGCAAACCAGCATGGTCCCCATCTTGCAAAACTGAAAGGCCTACGCCTACCTAATCTATCATTTTATAGCAGTGTCCTGACACCACAGTAAGAACTGTAATTACCACACAAACCTGACTGTCTTGTGGTTTTGGCGTCTTTTCAGGCTTGCTAGTTGTTGCTGAAGCACCTACCAAGGGGAGAAAACGCTGAGAGAAGAAAAGAAGCCACTTATGTGATTTTAAGTATTTTCTTCTGATTTTTTGTTAAGTTTTACTGCTTTGCCACCTACTTTTTGGCATTTTCTGGCTTGCTAAAGTTTATATCTGTAACAGTAACAGTACTTGGAACACATCTAGAGCCTGTTTACTGCATTTCCTGTGTTGCACTTAATTTAAAATCGTTTTTTTCTCTAAAAAGTGCATTTTACCTGATTTTGGCCTAGCACTCAAGTGTGGGGGCATTTATTGCACTATTGTGATTATTTTGCTGCTTGTGTATCTCTGCTACCTTTAAACTACAACAAAAAAAAAAAAAAAAAAAAAGTCTTGCTTTTTTCCCACTTTCTGAAAGCTAAGAAAGTTCAGTTACAGATTTGCTGTTCTGAACTGTTTGGAAGTTTCTAGAAGGCCAGTGCTTACTTGGGCTAAAGGGAAGTCTCTGTGTTCACCAGTGGGAGTGGTTAACACTGAACAGCCTGCCTGTCCCTGGAAAAGTGGTTACTACCTAGAAGCTGTAGTTTTATTGGCCATTTTGGGTCAATTCTAAACTCCTTGATCTGCCTCTCTTAAAACCTGACTGCCTCGTGGTTTTAGCATCTATTCAGGCTTGCTAGTTGTTGCTGAAGCACCTACCAATGGGAGAAAACGCTGAGAGAAGAAAAGGAGACACTTTTGTGATTTTAAGTATTTTCTTCTGATTTTTGTTAAGTATTACTGCTTTGCCACCTACTTTTTGGCATTTTCTGGCTTGCTAAAGTTTATATCTGTAACAGTAACAGTAGTTGGAACACATCTAGAGCCTGTTTACTGCATTTCCTGTGTTGCACTTAATTTAAAATCTTTTTTTGTCTAAAAACTGTGTTTTACATGATTTTGGCCTAGCACTCAAGTGTGGGGTCATTTAATGCACTGTTGTGATTATTTTGCTGCTTGTGTATCTCTGCTACCTTTAAACTACAAAAAAAAAAATCCTGCTTTTTAACCACTTTCTGAAAGTTAAGAAAGTTCAGTTACAGATTTGCTGTTCTGAACTGTTTGGAAATTTCTAGAAGGCCAGTGCTTACTTGGGCTAAAGGGCAGTCTCTGTGTTCACCAGTGGGAGTGGTTAACACTGAACCACCTGCCTGTCCATGGAGGAGTGATTACTACCTAGAAGCTGTAGTTTTATTGGCCATTTTGGGTCAATTCTAAACTCCTTGATCTGCCTCTCTTAAAACCCGACTGCCTCGTGGTTTTAGCATCTATTCAGGCTTGCTAGTTGTTGCTGAAGCACCTACCAAGGGGAGAAAACACTGAGAGAAGAAAAGGAGCCACTTTTGTGATTTTAAGTATTTTCTTCTGATTTTTTGTTAAGTTTTACTGCTTTACCGCCTACTTTTTGGCATTTTCTGGCTTGCTAAAGTTTATATCTGTAACAGTAACATTATTTGGAACACATCTAGAATCTGTTTACTGCATTTCCTGTGTTGCACTTAATTTAAAATTGTTTATTTGACTAAAACCTGCATTTTACCTGATTTTGGTCTAGCACTCAAGTGTAGGGTCATTTAATGCACTGTTGTGATTATTTTTCTGCTTGTGTATCTCTGCTACCTTTAACCTACAACAAAAAGAAAAAAAAACAAAACAAAAAAATCTTGCTTTTTTCCCACTTTCTGAAAGTTAAGAAAGTTCAGTTACAGATTTGCTGTTCTGAACTGTTTGGAAGTTTCTAGAAGGCCAGTGCTTACTTGGGCTAAAGGGAAGTCTCTGTGTTCACCAGTGGGAGTGGTTAATACTGAACAGCCTGCCTGTCCCTGGAGGAGTGGTTACTACCTAGAAGCTGTAGTTTTATTGGCCATTTTGGGTCAATTCTAAACTCCTTGATCTGCCTCTCTTAAAACTCGACTGCCTCATGGTTTTGGCATCTTTTCAGGCTTGCTAGGTGTTGCTGAAGCACCTACCAAGGGGAGAAAACGCTGACAGAAGAAAAGGAGCCACTTTTGTGATTTTAAGTATTTTCTTCTGATTTTTTGTTAAGTATTACTGCTTTGCCGCCTACTTTTTGACATTTTCTGGCTTGCTAAAGTTTATATCTGTAACATTAACAGTACGTGGAACACATCTAGAGCCTGTTTACTGCATTTCCTGTGTTGCACTTAATTTAAAATCTTTTTTTTATCTAAAAACTGCATTTTACATGATTTTGGCCTAGCACTCAAGTGTGGGGTAATTTAATGCACTGTTGTGATTATTTTGCTGCTTGTGTATCTCTGCTACATTTAAACTGCAACAAAAAGAAAAAAAAAACAAAAAAATCTTGCTTTTTTTCCCACTTTCTGAAAGTTAAGAAAGTTCAGTTACAGATTTGCTGTTCTGAACTGTTTGGAAGTTTCTAGAAGGCCAGTGCTTACTTGGGCTAAAGGGAAGTCTCTGTGTTTATCAGTGGGAATGGTTAACACTGAACAGCCTGCCTGTCCCTGGAGGAGTGGTTACTAGCTAGAAGCTGTAGTTTTATTGGCCATTTTGGGTAAATTCTAAACTCCTTGATCTGCCTCTCTTAAAACCCGACTGCCTCGTGGTTTTGGCATCTTTTCAGGCTTGCTAGTTGTTGCTGAAGAGCCTACCAAGGGGAGAAAATGCTGAGAGAAGAAAAGGAGCCGCTTTTGTGATTTAAATATTTTCTTCTGATTTTTTACTGCTTTGCTGTCTACTTTTTGGCATTTTCTGGCTTGCTAAAGTTTATATCTGTAACAGTAACAGTATTTGGAACACATCTAGAGCCTGTTTACTGCATTGCCTGTGTTGCACTTAATTTAAAATCATTTATTTCTCTAAAAAACTGCATTTTACCTGATTTTGGCCTAGCACTCAGGTGTGGGGTCATTTATTGCACTGTTGTGATTATCTTGCTGCGTGTGTATCTCTGCTACCTTTAACCTACAACAAAAAAAAAAAAAATCTTGCTTTTTTTCCCCACTTTCTGAAAGTTAAGAAAGTTCAGTTACAGATTTGCTGTTCTGAACTGTTTGGAAGTTTCTAGAAGGCCAGTGCTTACTTGGGCAAAAGGGAAGTCTCTGTGTTCACCAGTGGGAGTGGTTAACACTGAACAGCCTGCCTGTCCCTGGAGGAGTGGTTACTACCTAGAAGCTGTAGTTTTATTGGCCATTTTTGGTCAATTCAAACTCCTTGATCTACCTCTCTTAAAACCCGACTGCCTGATGGTTTTGGCCTCTTTTCAGGCTTGCTAGTTGCTGCTGAAGCACCTACCAAGGGGAGAAAACGCTGCGAGAAGAAAATGAGCCACTTTTGTGATTTTAAGTATTTTCTTCTGATTTTTCTGTTAAGTTTTACTGCTTTGCCGCCTACTTATTGTCATTTTCTGGCTTGCTAAAGTTTATCTATGTAACAGTAACAGTACTTGGAACACATCTAGAGCCTGTTTACTGCATTTCCTGTGTTGCACTTAATTTAAAATCGTTTATTTCTCTAAAAACTGCATTTTACATGATTTTGGCCTAGCACTCAGGTGTGGGGTCATTTATTGCACTGTTGTGATTATTTTGCATTGCACTGTTGTTATTATTTTGCTGCTTGTGTATCTCTGCTACCTTTAACCTACAAAAAAAAGAAAAAAAAAAGTCTTGCTTTTTTCTCACTTTCTGAAAGTTAAGAAAGTTCATTTACAGATTTGCTGTTCTGAACTGTTTGGAAGTTTCTAGAAGGCCAGTGCTTACTTGGGCTAAAGGGAAGTCTCTGTGTTCACCAGTGGGAGTTGTTAACACTGAATAGCCTGCCTGTCCCTGGAAGAGTGGTTACTACCTAGAAGCTGTAGTTTTATTGGCCTTTTTGGGGTCAATTCTAAACTCCTTGATCTCTCTCTCTTAAAACCCTACAACTCTCATTTTGCACAGTTTTACACACTGAGCAGCGTCGGGCAGCACCGCCTAAACAGGTTTAAACAATTCCAGGCTCCACAAAGTCTGCTCTTCACTTTTTCCCTTAGAACTGTTCAAACTCTCAAAGTAATCACTCTATTCTCTTTCTAAAGCCCTGCTCTTGCTCAGCTCTTACAAGGAAACACTAACTAACTAAAGCACTACACCCTCCTTGACTTCTCATAAGTATTAGGCTCCCGATTGGTCCTTCCTGAGCAAGTGAAAAATCAGTTCCCTTCCCTAATCTGATCAGTAAAAAAACAGTTCCCTATACTAATCTGGTATGTCCAAGGTCAGTTTCAAGGTTACTCTCCAGTCCAGCTGGTGAATCTGGGAATTTTGAGGCAATGTTACAATTGCCTTATGTACACAGACAACCCTTTCCTCCTTCCAGCAAACTCTAATACATGTGAGAGATGCAGTTACACAGCCAAATTGGAGGCAGAGCTCTCTCAACCCAAGACTGGCACAGTCAGTCAAGAGGAAAAGGTAACCACCCA